>NC_090075.1:4255719-4616687 GCF_038355195.1 Osmerus mordax
GGGTGTTCGTATGGCTGGGAGTCCTAACATTATGGATTGTCTGTGTAAGCTATACTGCCCTTAAAATGCCCTCATCAAAATGTCAATGTAGTTTGTACATGTGGTTAGGGGGTTAAACCACACACAAAAATGTTAACATTACAATCAATAGTCTGGTCTGGAACTGCCAGATCTAACTGGAGTTCGGAACAAAAACCTTTGGCCTTTTTGGACTGTACGGTTTAGTCAAGATGTGACTTCTGCAGTTATCTTTCGGGTCACTACATATTTTAGGACAGTGGCTAAGCTGAATTTTACATGGCAAAACATGATAGTTATTCATCATTAAAGATGACTTGGGACTTGGCATTGAATCCATTCCTACCATGCAATGACTGTGTGAAGAGACAGTGTAGCAAAACCAATCCTCTTGCACCCTCTTGTGGACTATTTTGGATATGTTTGAAAGAAATTGTATTTACAGTATGTCAATTTGAGTGCTGATGACTTCAACTGAAAACTTCTAAGATAGACCATACAAGAGAATAAACCTGGAATAACAATAGCAATAACAATAACAATATTTGATTTGATTAATATCAGGCAAAGAATGCTGGTTTAGGTGTGGGATATTACATGCGCAGAAACATGTCTTGCTTCTCAAGAGCTTGGTGAACTGGAGAATGAGAAGTGGATCAATAAATCCTCATTTACACTGGAGAGGGAATCAAGAGGCTTTCTCCATTACAGGCTCCAATTCAAGGGTAACAAACCAGCAAAAATCTATTGGTTGGTAAACATATTTGTCGACTAATCTTGAAGTGTCTCAGAACAGCTGATATATACTACAAACACTGTATCCACAGTTTAAATCATTGATGGATGGATAAATGATCACCCAAACAAATTTTGGATTCAACTGATCTACTTACATGGCTCATAGTGTATGTCTGCCAACTGAAACATTAAAACCATTGAAACTAACAACACATTTTTCCTGGCAAACGACTTCAGAAACCCCTAGCTTAGCAAGCATGGGCCAGCAATGTTTCCCATAGAACATAGCGGGTGCTTACAGAATTGGACTGATGAAACAAACAGACAAAAACTCCTAACACTCCAATAATATCCATGACCATAACATTAGCTGACCACAAGCCTGTAATCCATAATTACAACCACTGTCAGATCAATGCTCACAAAAAGTGGCCCAGAGTAACAGAAGGCCTTAAATGGAGCAATCAATATGATTTTGGAGGGGTTGGAGAGCACGGTCATGCAGAGGGACTGAGAATATGTAGCTGCGTTTTGACGCATGTGACCCCCCTCCCCCCCCCCCCCTCCCCCCCCCCCCCCTCCCCCCACCCGTTCCCCCTGTAGTCTCTGCCAGGGTAGGGGGAACTATTCAAGGCTCGGGGTGCTTAATTTATTTGGTATGTGTGTGTGGGAGGAGGGGGTTGCATTTGGATTCACGCAGGGTTGCTATGCTATTGTTGCCTTTATTATCATTCCTGTTCTCTTTTAAGTGGGGTCGGGATAAGGGGGCAACTTGGCCTTTGCTTTCAATAATGTTATTACTGCGTATGGACTGGTCGTGTCGTGGTTGGTTGAGGCAGTAACTGAAGTACATTCTAGGCGAGTTCCGCTGATTATTAAAAACACGCCCGTCTGTCTCACTTTCTCTCTCTCTCATCCATATTATGATAAATAGGGAGTTGTGGAAAGCACTGTACAGGCCTGGGGCAAGAGATTACTGCAGAACCCTCTCTGTCCTAGTGCTCAGCAGAGTGACCACAGCTGGTGTTATCAGTGAGAGAGAAGGTACCAGAGTGGACTGGGTCTGAAGACCACTTGGCCACACCTAAAGACTTTGACAAGACAGTAAGTGCTCAGACGAGGTCACTGATGAGCAGACCTGCTTGCTACTGGGAACAACCTTGTTTACGTAAAAGAAAAAGGACAGCTCCACATCTACTTCAAAGGGCTATATTTTCCCATGGCTATTTTCATGGTCATAAGATCTTAAGTTTCCCTTTGAACAAAAGAATGCGCTTAAAATATTAAAGTCTGCGCGTTGTTTAGGCCCTCAACTGTATTAGAACCAAACAGGCTTCCGTAACTGTTCTTCACATTACGCAACAGAGGCAATGAAAGGACCCTGAAGTGTCTCAGATCCCCTCAACCAAAACGTATAAATAAAAAAGGTATGCTTACACAAGTATACAGAAACAATGTGATGTGTCCACTCGGGTACATTGAGAACATGGTACAAAACCAAGCCATTGAAAGTCAATAGCAGCCCAGAGGAATTCATATAGAATGTGGCCAGGGGGGGGGGGGGGGGGGGTGAAGCAAATCACTAATGCAATTGTTAGACATCGTCTAGGCTGGACTACAGGAAACTTTACAAATGTCTGCGGTTTATGTCTGGTTCTGTTGAATCACTGGGGACCCCGGTCTTTCACAGAGAGCTTGTGGTTAATATGAAATGGTGCCAGTCATCCCAGTGGTAACTCATCCAGGCATGTAGACAGACACACACACACACACACACACACACACGATATGCATGTGTCACCAGCGTGACTGTCTCTCTCTAACCCTCCCTTCCATTGTGACATCAGCAGACAGGGCTGGTTCTATCGATCCTAGCCTCAAGCTTCTCCACGGCTGTGCACAGACTAGCCTAAATAAACACAGAAGTAGACATATACATGTAGCCACACACCACGCAAATATAAACATGCAGATGCAAAATGAATACGCACATTCTCAGGAACACAGAATTAATCATCTATTGTATACAGATCCAAACACAATATACACACACCCGTTTCCACACGTAGCTATGGCTGGGAATACTGGTTTGACTGACTGACTGCAAACATTTTCCATTCAAATTTGCAATATCAAGTGGTGGACACGCACATTGCATGTTTTCCTGAAGACATTAAAAACATTTGAAATCCACACTGCCACAAAAACAGGAAGCCCAGTTAGAAGTGTTCGTGTCACACCAATCTCCAGCTTCCTCTTATGCCACACAGCAGTGTGTCATCAGCTGCAATTCAGACATTGTATTGAGAATCAATAAAAGAGGATACAAATAATCAAAGTAAGCCTTATACCTTCCAAAAAGGTTGATCTGGATCTATGCTCTATGGGTTTTAACCAAAGGTGCAAGCACTGAAAGACCTAACCCACATGCTTGAACATTTGCTACTGACTACCAAAACATTGTTTGTTTCGAGACCGCAAGAAACAGAGAGGATGCCAACAGTCAACCGCCCTCCCACACCGCCCCCCCCCTCCACCCCCCCCCCCCCTCCCCCCCCCCCCCCTGTATTCTCACCACAAAAAAATCCAGTTTACGTACCCCAAACACGAGTGCCTGCGTCCATGCCCGTGTCCCAACGGCATGCCTTTCCGTGCTAACCGGGAGTCCTTGTTCATTGTGCCACTCAGTGTTTCCAACTCATATGGTTTTTCAAAGCCTTACTGGGTCATTATCGACGACACAGCAGAGGAGTCAAAGCATCCATCCAGTCACACGGGACCTGGCAGATGACCTGGCACTCCACTGGGTCCTCTTCTCAGAACTTTTAGAAATGTCCCGGACACGCCGCATGCTGCAGGTTTTTTGGAGAGGCTTGGCTGGGGGGGGGGGGGGGGGGGGGGGGGGGGGGGGGGTTGGGGGAAGGGGAGAGGGGGGGTTATGTCACTGGCCCTTCCCCACACAGATGAAAGAAGAGACAGGTGTTCAAGGTATATGAGAACAGAAACTGCCAAGCCAACTACCTGCTGCCGCCCCAGTACAGTAGCTGACGGTGAGGAGAGCTGGAATGAAAAGGAGTTCCCGATCGAAACAGGTCTCAACAAAGATGAAAAGTAGTCGTCGCTCTGACCTGCTACAGAACAAAATGAGAAAAGGAAAGAGAGAAAGGTAGACGCGATGCAACTGCAGGCTCGGTTGATATCAGAGTTTCCTGGCTCCGATGAGGCAAACTTTAGAACATCCTGAGAGTGGCAGAACTGAAAGGCGCAAACTCATTTAAGCCTCGAAAACAGTACTTCCTCTTTCTTCTCCCTCGCTGTCAAACTTCTCAACGACTGGCTTCTTCTTCACAACAGACTTTTTTTCCCTCTTCCTGAATAATGAAGAAACTTTGCAAGTGGAGTCTCAGAGAGAGAGAGAGAGACAGAGAGAGGAGGAGGACGGCATGAGCGAGGGCTGACCTCCCCTCTGTAGTGTGGGAGCTTTGTCAATCCCCTGAGACGAGGTCCGAAAGGTCCTCCAAACTCTGCGCTCTTGTCGTTTTTCCCCTATTTTTTTTTCCTCGGGACCTCTGCATTAGGATGAGAACAATTTGGGCTTTGGCGCAGGAGCTGCCAAATCTGGGTCAAGCCAAAAATAAAGTTAAAAGTTAAAAAAGAAAAAGACAAAAGAACCCCCAAAAAAGAATCTGATGCTGCTTTGGTTGGTTGTCTATGAGTACAACGACAGACCACCGCTAAGATGCCTGGAGATGAGTCTCAATTACAAGAGCGATCTCACAGTGGGTTTAACCAGTTAACGTCTTTCGACACACCAAGTTTGTCATGTGTGTCCGGACTTGTTTGTGGGTCGTCTGGCTCCCCTGTGATGCAGCTGGGCGTCTCGCTGCGATGCCTCCCAGCACTCGTTCCACTCAGGCTAGGCTGCCACGTGGGATCGACATGCTTCCTAATCAGGCACCCTCTCCACCCCCCTACAGCTAAATAATCACAGGATGCATTGTTGGCACCCATTGGTAAAGGGGTAAAAGAAGGGGAAGGAGAGAGGGTTCTGGAACGCTGTCAGGTGGAGTGCTTAGTTCTTGGGCTGTGACCACGAGCTGGTATACTAAGAGATTTAAGGACAGAGGATACAGAATCTACACTGTATTAGATTTGTCTACCTGGCAACTGTCTCTTTTTTGGCCATCCTTTACCTTCTGGAACCGGTTGATTGAGGATGTCAAGTGTGATTATGCTCCTCTTTGGTGAACAGTGTCAAGGCAACTTTTCTGCTGTGGACATTCTTTGATTTGAGGAGCTGAAACCTAAATGAACATTCTACATTAGCAGTTCACATTCTGTTGAGACTCGGTAAAGAATGTCAGTTCTTTTGTGGAATGGGACCTAGGAAGTCCCTAGTTAAAAGTTTGTACAAAAGAATGCTAGCCAGTGCAGGGTCACACACTGTCCTCAATCCTAATCTCACAGGCTCATCAGAGCATGAAACACACCCAAACATGTGCTCTTCGATCTGTCAATCTGACTGTGGAGTGGAAACTGGGGGAAGGGCAGTGAGGGTGGGGGAAGGGGGGCGGCGTGGGGTGGGGTGAAGGGGGGCGGAGGAAGGGGGGGGGGAACATGGTTGGAGCTCCTGCCAATGACAACATGAGGGGGTTTTTAAATGTTGCCTACTGTAGGCCAAGACTACGGCCTTGACCGAGACACACACATAGGACATCCAGAGCCACGCCTCCTTGTGTTCAAACGCACACATTGGCCTAGGGGAAACACACACACACGCAGCCACACCGTACCCACCAAAACACACACACACACACAGATCCACAAACCATGGGAAGGGATCTTTGCCACAATGGTACAATCTTTCATCAAGTCTCTTGGTGCGGGTGATGAGTTAATCCTCGGTTTAAGGTGTGTGTGAGTTGCGTAACAGGGGACTCATAGGACTCAGTGTGTTTTTTATTGAAGGAGGACTGCAGATGGAGCAGGAGGGTTTCATCTGTAAGTCTGCAGACGTTCTCTTCTGGGGCCGGGCACTCCTTATCTCCGGTGCCCTGTCTGAGAGACTGCAACCCCAGTTGCCAACACATACCTCGCTGACGAACCCTCTTGTGTTTATCTGCAGCAGTTTACACTCCCCTGCACTGCAACATGCTCGATTTATCTTCTATGACGTTAAAGGCAGGGCAGCGCTTGCGGACCTGTGCTGACTTGTATACATCTGCTTTGCTTCATGAAAAATATGTCACGTTGAACTCAATTGCACAACCAGACAAAGTGCTTGTGAACTTATATTGCCGGTAAAAAATAAATAAATAATTGCACTCTGTAAAACGACTGCATCGTTCAAAAACGATCATCCTTGAAAGTTTCATAAAGTTTAACCCTTGTGCTGCCTTCGGGTCACATGACCCAAAGGTTCATAACAAACCATCATTGTGTTTACCCAATTTTACCCAATACAAAAACAAATAAAAATTATTTTCTTTTAACTTTCGCAATGTGGGGGGTCTGAAACAGCCGAACGGTTAAAAGAAAATGCTTCACTTTGTTTTTGTATGCGGTAAAGTTGTCGCAATACGATGGTGGGTCACAATAACTGATGGGTCAGAATGACCCGAAGATAACACAAGGGTTAACTCTTCCACATGTTCCTTCCCACACCCAGGAACAGGGAGAACAGGGGAACAGGGAGAACAGGGGAACAGGGAGAACAGGGGAACATGGCTAATCGGTTTGGCCAAGTAACTATGCACAAGAAAACAGTAAACCAAGAGCACTCCATACAGTTGATCAAGGTGAATTGACTGGGCAGGGCTCCCCTTATTTTGCTGGATTAACTGTCCAAATAAAGAGTCTTTGATGAAACTTAAAGATGCCTCATCAGCGACACTAAATCTGTATAGTCGTACGGTTTCTGGCAGTAACCCACATTCTGTGTTCTCTATTCTTAGGGAACCAACCACAACAGGAGTATTGAAACTCATGTTTCAAAACACAGCTACATACACAGACAGGTTTTCAAATCTGATTCAGCAAACCTCTAACCTAAACTATTATTAACCTTGAGATAGAGTAAAAAATGTTTTAGGTCTGTTGTTGGGGGGCGGGGGTACATCTTGCTGGTATGGAAAACACACACCGTATCTAAAAATACCCTTCCGTATCTCAACTAGAAGGAGCCCTGCCCGCTCATCTAGTCAACAAGTTAATGATACACCACAACCAGGTCAATCCAAGTCCATGACTTATTTACTGGAATATTCTGGATAGTGTTCTTTCCTAATCTGAAGATAAATGTTGCCATTACAGTCACTGCTATACTGTAACACAGAGAAAAGAAAGTTAAGTTAAGGTGTGCTTATGCCCAAAAAATAATATGATTGATTAGGATATTTATCCCACAGAGAGAAGAATACTGGGGTGAAAGAGAATAGGGAGGACAAAAAAGAAAAAACTAATTTATTATTGGTTAAACACACTGGCCTACAGTTTAAACATTCTAGAGGCTTTTGGGTAGAGAAATTAGCCTTTTTTGTGCATAAGCGGTCTCCAGAACTCCATGATGACCTTAAGGTCATGACCCTGGATATGGAAAATCCATCTCTGACGTCACCACCCCCACGAGCACAGACCAACTGCTGAGTGTTTTGGAAAAAATTGTTTGGGGTTTGTGTTTTCATTTGTATCATTAACTGTGTCCTCCACGCATCGTTTTGTAGTCGTTGTCCTTGTTACACTGTACCTTTAATAAGTTCAAGAGATGTTGTACTCTATGATATGTCTCTTTGTCAACAAAACTGTTAGGTACACAGCAGGTAAGGAAATATGTATAAACATAGAATAAAGCATTTTTTTTTTACTTTTATCTTATTCCTTATCTCGCCAGTGGTTTGATGACCATAAGGTATTGTGGAAAAAAACAACCTAACCTGCTATAACAAGGCCTCTGTACAGAACCATTTGGCGGACTGCCCATGCCACAAACAAGCTGGCCACATGCAATCCTTGTGAAAATAACCCCAAATGTGGTCCTGTTAAGAACACCCTCAGGACACAGCCATGGATTTCGCTTTTATCGAGCCAGGTTGAGGAGAGGAAGGTAAGCCAGCAGAGTTGTTTATCCCAGAAGGCAGTGCGTTGAACTTGCACAGCCCGACAAAACTCCATGACCAACACAACAGCACAGTGTTGACCTGTGACGGGCCTGCTTAACAGAACTGAACACCTTAGGCACAAGACGAGACACACTCTCTCCCTCTCTCTCGTCGGGAACAAAAGACCCCATTGAGACGAGGACACAAGAGACGTCAACAGAATCATTAACCGTATGATTTTGACTCAGGAGTTACCTTCAGAACTAACCGGCAGGCTTTGTTCACTGTGTCTTGTGACACAGAACTACATGACATGCAAGAATAGTATCTAGCAATGTGACAGGTCAAAGATTCTGCCAGCTGAACAGACTCTAACAGTAATATACAAACACAGATATGCAGGGTAACTAGCAGTCATCTCGCGATTGCAATAAGGGAGCAATGAAACCAATTATAGACAGGCTTTGCACACTGCAGTGTCTCTGTAAAAGCACTGGCAACCCTTGTTCTATCAAACATTTCCGCACAAGTAAAATAAAATAAAAAAGTGAGTCTTTCTCTTTGAGAGAACATGCACCGTAGGTCCGGTGTTACCTGGGTGTGTGAGCCAAAGTGAAGCGCCTCTGCAGCGTGATGCTGCGGTTCACCAGCATCTTGCGGAAGAGAACCGGCGAGTTGTTTCGGGGCGAGTTGCGAGGAGAGTCCCTGGGGGACATCTTGGGGGAGCCACAGGGTGAGCCTCCAGTGGATCGCGACTTCAGTTTGATGGGCTGAGTCCTGGTACCCATGGCGATGGAGGCCCCAGATTCTGACATGCTACCCCAGAGTGGCTCGCCTCCAATGCAGCCCAGATGTACTTCTATACAGGGCCCTTCCCCTTTCCCCGCTGGGTTCCAGTTCAACAAGCTGCCAACAGAGTCCAATAGGTTGCCGAATCAAAGAGTTGCTACGTTTTGTGTGGGATTGATGCGGGTCGTGCTCAGGGAAAAGACACTTGGAGGAAAAGTCAATCAGTCAAGGAACATACCACGTTTGAAAACTTTCCCCTTTCGCCCGTCGGAATCTTGTTCACCTTGCTCAGAGAGATCTCCTGGCTCTCTTGACAGACACGGACACAAGCAGAGCACACACCCTCCCCTCCGGGGGAAGCTCTGTTTACATTGCACTGAGCCGTGCCCACCCCCCTCCTGCCTAAATATGGCCAGCCTGAGTTATTGAGGGGTTCACTAAAGCCACAGGAGACGTAACCCACTCAGACTCCTCGGCAAGCTGGATCAGACCACAAAGGTCTCAAGGAGGGGGGGGGGGGGGGTTTGGCTCGGAAGGGGAAGTGATTTTACAATCATTTCCTTTCTCAGGTCATGAGTGTATACAAATTAACCAGCGTTTAAAATATGTTTTTTTTTTTTTGCTCTCCCTGTGCAAGCACATGCCTGTGATGCTGTGTTAAGGAACAGGACATTGCTGGGGAGGCCGAATAGGGGCCCTCATTGTGCACGGTCTATTTGGCTAAATCCTACGGGAAGGGCCCCCCCGCAAATTAGGCAGGAAGGTGAAGTTTAAAAGCATTGTCTGCGTCACAGAAAGGACTGGTTGCTCAACTATTTCTTTTTCTGGACAAGTACAGCTCTAATGTCAATACATAAAGGTCACTCATTTACCACATTTGTCTAGCACTGATTGACTTGTATTCCGATGCTTACGGTACATCTCTAAAGCAGCGGAAACGTACAAATAAGGCCATTCGACTGAAACACTTGAGAAAGCTTGGATGTTGGACTGATGGCTGAGGAACGACCACTCATTCAATTACAAATCATTTTGGATCATTATCTTGGGACATCCATCCCCCTCTGTCAGGCTAGCATCCTGATGGAGCAGAAACTGACATAAACAACACTGAATGAACATGCATCACCCCAGTCCTTCCCCGTGAGATGCCTTTAGATCAGTGGTTAGGGTTAGGGTCCTCAGGGCCCACTGTCCTGTGTCTTTGAGATGTTTCCCTACTCTAACACACCTGATTCTAATGAATGGTAGTTATCAGGCTTCTGCAGAGCATGATGACAACGTTGAGTAACCGCCCCCCCCCAAACCCCCCTCCCTCCCCAACCGCGATCTAATCCAATGAAAGGAAGATCAAGGGACCAGTTTGACTGGAATGAGCTCACTTATGAAAACACAGCTGCTGTGTGAACGTTGGCCAAATCCAACCAGCAGATGGTGCACTCCCAATCTCCCCAGCTATGCAGAGGCCTTTATCCCCGCCACATGTACCGACACACACACACACACACACACACACAAATAGAGCTTGGTGGTCCAGGACCACAGTATGTATGAGGGAATCATAGGACAGATACCAGATTTAAACAAGAAGCCAACTTCTAAGGCCTTAATATTTAGATCAACTAGACTGGACCTTTACTCCTATGCATTATAATGACATGGTTAACTTTTAAACAAGGTGGTTTACTTCAGGGGTTGTCTTTCTATGATAAATAGAAAAGAAGCCCTCTGGTTTTGAGTAATAAAGTCTATACATAGGTAACTGGCTGTTATTAATCTTAATTAAGTGACCATCTATTGGGACTTATTCAAACTGTTCTTATATTATTAGCACCTTAGTGTAAATTCCTGAAAGACTGCATTGTAGAACCTCATATCCAGGGAACGACTCATTTAGTTACCTTCACTCTATTTTCACACAAGCTACACACACACACACACACACACCTGTTTTGATGCCATTTTTCAAGAGGAAGTAACACTTTGCTATAATGATAGTTGTACCCAACAGCGGGCTAGCAGTGAAAGGCAGTATGTTCCCTCTCTCCTAGGTCTATTGATACATTTGTGTGTAAAAAAACAACAAACAAAAAAAACATTCAACAGATACGGTTTTATCAGAAAGGACACACTTCGTGAACCGCTTCGGATGACACTCAAGGTTGAGAGAAAAACACTTATTTTCAAAGCTATATGATGTTACCATCGTAATAAGTCTATTTTTCAAGGGAGTAAGAAACTGCTAGTCCAGCGTCGACATTGACATTGAACTGAGGTAGAAAAAAACAATTTCTAAATAGGAAATAAGCAAGTCATAATTTATTCAGAGGTCTGGGCCTTTGTCAGTTACAACTATTTATACGTATGACTTTGACAGCATTTAGTCCCGACTGTAGCCCTCCTGTATACCATGAATACTTGTCTGAACATTGTGCGTGTGTCTGAACCTATTGTAGCTTTCAAATAGATTCAAGTAATTCAATTGTTGAAATAAAACAAATAGCCCAATAAATGATTCAACAAAGTGTACAAAATATGACTGCTTTCACTGTTTAAGTACCGCACATGTAAAAACACTAAATTAATTTATTAATGCTGCATCCTGGAGGAAACTAATCTGGAGACATGAGACAAAGCAGTTTGCTCAGCTAAACAGCTGAACAGGCGGAACAGCCAAATACTAAAGCACCCTTCCAGGAAAGCCAAGACTACAGTACGAGGGCAGGACCCTCCTTCAAAGGCACCAAGGTGTTGTTCCTCCAAGTACGGTCTGCTTGCCATCAACTGTCGGAGATGAGTATGAGAGAACCAGTGACTTCGTAAAAGCTACCCTAGGAATGGTTGTATATTCAGGAGTCAGTGGAGCCAACAGTACTTCAGGGAAATTAGACGCATAGTATATTAAATAAAGAATTTACAAGATGCAATCATTTACTAAGAGGACATTTGTGATCCGTAATTCATTATCAAGTCATTCAAGTACCCAGAACTGACCCAAGCAGAACTAAGGATGCATATTGTTTAAGGGTTATGCTTAGCCCTTTAAGGAACGTAAGGACCTTTGTTTAGAGTATACCGTTTTTGTTCAACTTCATTGTTTGTACAATTGTCTCTCGGTGATTGGATTTTCACTGATAGTCACAGAGAGCAACTTTAGAGCGTTTCCCAATGCAGAATAAAATCATCTTTCTGTAAATCACCAAGGGAACGGATGGCAACACGGTGGCTATCAGAGACGATAGCGACCTTCCCTTCACCTGGATCTGCAACAAAAACACTATAAAGTCTGCCTCGTACGCTATAATGGCATTGTGAGAATAATGGCCTACACAAAGTGCATACACAAACAATCATAGAGTAATCCGGGCATAGCAAACATGTTCAGTGCCTGGTCTGTGCACGGTAATGTGTGTAGCAGGTGTCGTCGCATGCTCCTTAGACAGAACTCTTTGTCGCTTACAGCGTCTTAGGTAATAACAGCACCTGGTGTCATCACATAACAGGGGGTACTTTCAAGTTACAAGCAAACGCATTAGGAACGCAATTTCCAGCGACTGTTGCCTGCGTAATTGTCACTTTTTTGAAACTTTTGCAATTGCTTGACTGCTCTGATTAATGACAATTATTCTTATTTAAAAACAACGCCCAACAGCTGTCATTCTAACAAGACGTTTCCCTTGCGATTGACGTCGAAAAGGAAAATAAACAATAATCACTGAAGTATACTACGAACAATTCTCTTGGTAGCTTTCTGTGTACCGTACCGCAACACAGATTGATAGGCTTGGTGGTGTCCGTTGAAGTGTGTGAAGGGGAAACTTCCTCCTGTGGCTCACAAAGACATGGTTAGATTTTTGTTTTTGGTGAACACACCACGGTGCGTGGCTGGGATGAACTTGATACGAACAAAGCCGAAGGCAAGAAGACTGATGATCAATAACTTCCAGGCCATAGCTTTGATTACTTAACCGTCCCCTGATGCAGAGAGATTGTCTGAGGCTTAGCTCAGGAGGATATTAAAGTGACTTCTCATTCTGCAGAGGGGATTCTTGTGTGAGCATCCCCTGAGAGAAAAAAATCGTTTGTAGACGCTTTGGGTGGGTGGGTGGGGGGGGGAGTCTACCAAACATGCATCCTTATGGGGTTGAAAAACAATGTTTGTGTTTCTCTGCAAGATCGAAATGTAACAAAGAGAGGAAAGAGACTTTGGCATCGATTTAAGGTTGGATTCATACATCTCCTGATCGTCATCTTCAGTGCTATGGAAGTGGAAGATAGCTGAAAGTAAGCATGCATCCATTTGGTGTAACAAACAGTAACATTTACAAGCATACCAGCAAAAGGAGAAAAACATTTCAGGACAGTTAAATAGGTCCTGAAATATTATCATAAAACAAACATTTCCATTAACCATCAACCAAACATTAGCTACTCGAGCACTGAACCCTACGCAAAGGAACACACACACAGAAACAGAACAGTTTCCAGGTGTTCAGCATTACTTGTTAGACTGGATATATTTTGTGCATAATTGTGACAGAATGCTATCAAGGTCACACACTGGCTCTGCCAAACCGAATGTAAAAAAGTTCTGAGAAATGACACAAGTAGTCAGAAACTATATTTTAACATGTTTTCATGGAAGAAATAGCACCACCGCACCTTCGCAGTATGTCAGGAATGGGGTGTGAAAACATAGTCGGGAGGGGGTTTAATTCCCAAAGATGACGGGAGTTAGCGTTAATTTACACATGCTAGAGCTATGGAAATGAAATCCGCTCCTACTTCTATTTACACTAGAAGATGGTGTCCCTGCAGTGACTGAGGCAACCTTCTAAGTGATCTAACCTGGCAACATGCAATAAATAAAATAAAAGTCGGGTTTTTAAAGTTTAAAAGATCTATCAAGAAGGGCAGACATTCATTCTATTACAGTGCTGGTGAACAGAGACATTGAAAGGGAGTGAGAAATTTGTATTTATACATTTAGAGTGACTATAAGTGTGGTTGATATCGTCAGAAGAAGAAAGTAAGTGAGGAATGCTGACGTGGGCACACTGGCTAATAGCATGACGGACAGATTATAAATGTTTTTAATGCACCCGACTAGCTCTTCCTTTCCATCTGTCTAACTTGTTTTATGGCTGGAAAAAACTGTGCGAGTGTGACGTGTATATACAGTATGTGTATACACATGTGTGTATGTGTGTCTCGATTCGACCCAGAGAAATTTGACTGAGGATACGGGTGATTGTAAAGTGACTGAAAAATCAACCATCACATGCTGTGCTCGAAATGGGTGATGAATAAATGGAACCGACATATTAGTCATCCAAGGTCTCTCACCAGCCTTGGTTTCCAACACTGTTTAAAGAGGAGAATTAAACACAACTCGAGCTGATGTCAAAGGGATGCAATTGCATAGGCTAAAAAGTGTCTACTGGCATATACTTGTGCTTGTGTGTGAGATTTGTTGGCTCAATTCTTCAGCCAAAAAAGTCAGCCTACATATCTTGATATCAAAAGATCTGGATGTCAAAGTCTGTGCTGAAAAGGATATGAATGATTTTTGCCTTAAAAAGGGTCACAGCTTACCTATGTATTATTCTATAACAAGGCACTGAAGGCTACAGAGCTTTACAATCCTTTTGAAATCCATCATTTTGATCCAGCTTATATTCAGTAAACACTGGATGCTCCTGTTTTTTGTGTTCAAACATTTTGGTCTTGAGTCTGGTTCTTGAGAGGATTGGTCTGGGTGTTTTTCACAAAATAATGGCTTCAATCTCAAGAGTCAGGACATGCTTTGGGTTTGATAAAAAAAAAGGCCAGTATGGTCAACTGTCGTGCACTATCTACCATTGTAGAAAACACCTCTGTATCTACTTTGCAGAATCAAAGATTAAACCATTTTGCTATCCAGAATTCCAAATGGTCCCCACAGACTAATGGCATCTATAGTGTACCTTAGAGCTAACAGGGTGGTCATGTGGCAGACATAGTGCTGGCTAATAACAGCCCCCATACCCACTTCCCATGCATCTCATACTCACGGTAGAGATGATTGGACGCATTCAGCGAGTCATTTAGTATCATTATTTTGTTGTTTACGGATATAAAAGTGGTTTGGGATGCAAGTGTAAAGATGTGACACACAGAGTAGTAAATAAACAGTTTTACAAATGAATGCTCTTTCACTAGAATGTAGAGAAAACAAGTATTGCTTAGAATTACAAAATTAATCAAAGTTATATTGATGGTTATCATTTATCTGGCAACTGTCAAATTCCTTTTCCATGTTTATGTGAGTGTTTTGGGCCACAGTTTTGGAAAGTTCTGCTGTTTTTCTTAATGGTAGTTTTGCATACCGAGGTTCTCGAGTATACAGTAAAATCATAAGCCACAAGAACAAACAAGAATATATATTAACATGCGTGACATGATTCACACTCGCTACCAATGCCAGAATTAATTTGACACTGGATGCAATGTTGCTTGCAAATTGCCATAAAGCCACACAGCATCTTCAAAAGACTGCAAAGAGAACAGTGTGAAACATACTGTTATCCTCGACAGGTACTGCAGGGAAACAAATATCTCAACAGATCTTTTTTGTTGTCAAGCTGAACACATTTCCAGTGTGGCTGTGGTTCTAAATCACAAGCCACAAAACAGAACCGGAGGCACTCAGAATTGATTAGGTCTAATAAAATTCCATGTCCACAACATATCATGTATGGCCAAACACGATGTGTATTTATTGCTCCACATAAAGAATGCAAAACCATGCTTCAAAGTAATTGAAAAAGAAGAAAAAAAAAACAGGCTGTGTGAAAACAGTGTGAGGTGAGAACGTTCGACAATTATCAAAAGGTTTGAGCTAAATGTGACAGGTATCCCTTTGCAACTTTGCTCTTTGATAGAGTACTTATCTTCCTCGTCATTTGACAATCATCTAAATTCACCACAAAGGCTCCAGCTTCCAGTGATCCCATGTACCCGATGAGAATGTCACGACTGCCCTGCTCATCTACTCGTGCCAGAAGAAGTCTTCTCCATATGCCCCTGCTGACTCCCATTATGGCACTAGAACACCCTGTGTACCTGGCAGGACATGCCTTGCAGACAAGGAAACAAATTGTTTTAGCCTTTAGGTACCCATTAGTCAGCTTTCGTGTTTGACAGTATGGTTGAGAAAACCATCTGCCTGAGAATGCATAAACCTTACATGACAGAAAATGTCAGAGAAACACTCCATGTCGTCCATGATATGCACCATGGTGTCCATGGCGCATATCAGTAAGCAGCAGCCCACAATGGAAACAGCTTTTAATGACCCAATGATATCACACATTTGACATCTTTTACCAAGCCTTCAAGTGACCACTACAAATCCTGACATTGTAAGCTTCTTAATGTTAACATGGCTTGATAAACGCTCAGATTTAAAGCCTGGCACAAGGTTTCAGTTTCCCAGATAACCCAGCACACACAGACCTTTAGACCATTATCCCTTGAAAACAGATGGGTTCCATAGCAACGTCAGCCTCACCTAATCCTTTGCCATGCCAGAGTTAAAAGTGTGTCAAAAGAGAGGACAGCGTTTTGAAGTGCACCAGCAAGCACGGAAGACGTGTGGGGGCTCCTCTCAGACGTCCAATTGATCACCTCTCTCCCTCTCGCACACACACACACACACACAGTTGGCAGCGTCTGAAGATTCACTAGAAGTCTGTGTCTGAGTCTGAAATGACCCACGGTCTGTGTTCAGGTTCACCCGCAGTGACTGTTCCCAATTAAAACTGTGATACCTTACATCTGTCCATCATGTACACGGAGGGGGAGACAGACATTGGGAGTGAAGCGGGATAACCATAGGGAACTGGTTGGATTTGTATTGTTTGGACTGTACTTTATCTCCCCTGGCTCCCACAGATGTGCATTGTCAACTGGTGAACTGGATAAGCGCCTGCTAAGCTCCTCTTATTGAAACAAAACTAACAGAGAGAATGTGTTCTGGAAATATTTAGCACAGTCTGTGAGAATGACTCATGATGTGTTCTTAACAGTATTTTCATTGTATGTCCTGTTTATGAATAGAGTTTTTCTGGCTATGCAGGGGCATCACAGGCCCTATTTTGCTGGCTCTCGTTCCTTTTACAAGAAAAGTCAGGGCCGATGACTACAATCTGCCCTAAGGCTCCACATTTAGCATTCAGCAAACTGTTTTTATGCCTTTAAATTCACCTCTCCACCTTGAGAAAGCAAACCGAGTCACCCGGAGTGGAAAAGTGTCACAGGACAATAGATAATGATGTATTCATCACATGCAAGTGAAAGGCATACGTGTTCAAAAGGCAGAATGCTGTGGTGGTGGTGGTGGTGGTGGGTGACTCACATCTTCACTCCTACCTCAAGAAGCTTCACTGCATGTCCAATGCCTTTCTATCTACCGTGCCAAACAGTCAACATGGACGTCTTTCAAGGCAGGCTTTCAGCACCAACTGTTACAGGATATTTTTTAGGTGTAATGAGACGTGAAATGAGGGTTGTTTTGGTGTTAAACTGAGGCCCAGGCCAGGAGCCATTACTAACAAGGGTTAGGTGCTGCTTGGGTCAGATGGGGTTAAATATAGTCATGTAGGGTTGTAAAATTGAGAGTGAATAGGTGGAAAATATCAAATCATGACTGATGCTGTGAGAGAGTGTTTGCAAAAAACGTTGGAAAATAATGATGGCTAAAGGAGCCATGGCTGAACATCATTGTAGGACTATAAAGCCTTGAGCTTCTGATTTAAATGAGAAGTACATAATGTTCCTAGTCTGCTCCATCAAAATGAGAACCTGTAATGTACTCCATTATATCAATATCAGGAGAAATGGGTGAAAAGTTAAATCCCATTGTCAGATTCTATTTTGAAAACTACAGCAAATATTTGCAAATAAGAACAGATTTGGAGGGTCAAGATGTTCCATCAAGATCTAATATGATCACAAAAGCATAATTAACTCTGATTTGTCTTACTACTGCAAAGTAGGCTGACCGTGTGGTGGGCTGTGCATTGTGCGTCTGAATTGCTGTCAATGCACACTAGACCCACACACATTGTCTAAAAGAAGCAGAGGAGGGCAGAAATCAACACAAAGAGCCCCCCTCTATATAATAGAAAGTAATCACAGCCTGTTGATTTTACATTTAACAAGTTATAGGGATGTTTTGACTTTTTAATTGAGTCTAGTGGCTTTAGATTTCTCCAGTGGACTACTGCTTCAACATTAGCCTTGGGATCAGGCTTGGTACAGGGGAATATTAAGGATGTGATTAAACATGTACATAAACAAGAAGGTTAATGGGGATTACCGTTTCAACGAGGTTGGCCATGACATTCGCGGCTTTTTGAGGCCAGGACGCAGCTTCTCCAGAGTTCTGTTGCGACATAAGTACCGTTCTGTGTCCGAGTGAAAACGCTGCTTGATTCGGATATGAGTTCTTGGTTGACGCCACAGATGTTTCGGTGGTTTGGCTAAACCCGCACCATCTCGACTCAAAGCTGTGCACTCCATGCTGTCTTGTGACTTGACCAAGTGGGAACCTTCTCAATCCCTGTGACCTCGTTTCTAAAATGTACACTTTGGCATTTTGCGCTGTCCTCGCGCCGTGGTGCTGAAATGAGAGTGCGCTCACTCCGACTCAGGTCAAATCAGTGAAGAGACACCATACAAATAAAAATAAATGATGTTCAATCTTCATCTAGAGAGAAAGAAAATTGCTAACAAAAAATAAAGAAAAATAAGATATCCTTGCACAAGTCCGTCCTAAACACTTCGCCGCGGTGAAGCTTTTTTGATCATGCAATTTTTTCATTTGTAGCATTTTTCTAATAATTTCTCACGAAATAATACAAGGTTATGAGTTTTCACAGTCAGCAATAGATAAAACAATATGCTATCAGATAAACTCCTAGGCTCAAGACGTCAGAGAGAGAGAGAGAGAAAGAAAAAAAGAGAGTTAGTGTGAGCTCATCTCAGCGCGTTATAAACCCACTCCAGACACGAGGTAAGAGTGAGTGAGCACGACCACTGACGTGAAGTTGCATTACATCAACGGGTGAGCAATGATGTCCGGGAACTCTAATTTATTCCACAAAACAAAACATGAATTTCTGTTGGTTATGGCTGTCTCACAAACACAACATTCCTAGTCATCGAACAGCGACTCTCTCATTCCAGTCATAATTAATTTAAACACATCTCATCGGTTTTATTTTATTTTATGACCTTCAGGAACACGAAACTGTTTATCTTTTTAGCTACGTGAATACATAGGTCAGTAAAGGTCCTCCCATTACGCTGAAAATGTCATTTTTTCAATTAGCCTACAGTTTTCATGTTTTCAACAGTCAGTGTTGTTCTAGACCCAATTCGAACCAGTTTCAATATAGCATCCTACATAACTATCCTTCACCTTAAAAGAGATGCATCAAATTGAACTATTCATTAGTTTTCATGAGTTAATTGCACTAATGTGATTCTTCAAAACCATACCAATTGTTGTGTTTAAATGATAGCACATTCCATGTCATTTATCTCTTCCATACAATTCATGTCACTGTGCCCTTTTCCTGGCTTGGCAAACATAATGGTCTGTTATCAGAGATGAGGGTAAGAAATCGAGAATGAAGGAGAGTGTGGGGAGAAGCAAAGGACAGAGGAGAAAGAAAAGTTGAGGCACATTAGTGGTTACAAGGGATCGAGAGAAAGAGCAAAAGAGAGAGAAGAAGAGACAGAGACAGAGTATGGGCAGAAAGAGCGAGGTGAAGAGAGAGAGACACAGAGAAGCGAGAAAGAAAAAAGTAAAAAATGGAGAGAAAGAGACAAAAGAATTTCCCCTCCTCCTCCTCCTCCTCTCCTGACCTTTCTGCCACTTGCCACTTCCTGTTGCTTAAGCAGAGCAGCAATTACCATTCATTTGATAAGAGAAAGACACCCATAACATCTGCAGAAAAATACACACATCCATTATTAAATCCCTGTGACTTTTGTTTCATTATCCTCGCCTTTGTATGAGAAGGACAACCGAATTAGCAGGTCTGCCTAAATATTCTGCAACACAGAGCCAGAATCTGTGTTGGTCAAAACCTTTGATTCAAGTCATGCCTAAAAAAATAAAATAATCTCCTGCTGGAAGAAGGTAATTAACAGCAGATCTTTTCATCCGTAAGTAACCAAAAGTCAACTGGTGAGTAATGGTTTTCAGAATGGCTTTAGACCTTGAATACTGATCCAAGGTTAAGGAAACGTGATCAAGTGCACAGAAACAATACACAATGATCTATCTTTGTACAACGGCCTGTATCTAGGATTAAATGAGATAGAGAGAAAGAGAAACAAAACAAGACAGAGTGATAGAGGGAGATGGATTTATAGAGAGAAACAATCTTGACAGGCCTTTCTTGACTAGGCTTAGAGGGCCCCCCCCCCCAACCCAGATCACAAAATAAGTCATTTAAGGTTACCTTTTCCTATAAAACAGGTCTATAACTTGCTATGTTATTAAACAAACTAAATGGCCTTATGTTATTTATCTTATTTACACAACAGAATGTCATTTCTGTCTCTACATGCCCTCTGCCCCCCCCAATCACTTGAACAAATTCAGTAGAAGGGCCTTCTCTTTGATCACTCACTCGTTGTCACTGATGGTGTCCAGGCTGTCGCTGGCACCTGCCAGGGCCTTCCTGTAGATGGCCTCCAGGTCCACCAGGGGTCGACGGTGGTGCTCTTGGGCCGAGTGTCGCCTGGACAGCGGGGGCAACAGCATGGGCCCTGAGAAGCGCCGACGCACTGCATAATTGAGGTTGGCCGTAGGGAGGGATTCCCGTCGTCTCTGTGGAGGGGGAGGAGGAGGCAGACTGATAAATAAAGATGTTATATATTAAGCCTGGATTTTTGTGTACATCTCTGCTCAAGTTCAGCCTCAGCAAAAATCCAATAATGTTTACGAAGAAATCTGAGGCTTTCAACAAATCCCAGTTCTAAGGAAACAAATCTCTCGCAGAACATATTGACTTTAGAAACAAGTATATAGCAGTTTAAAAGCAAGGCAATGTCTCTCTTCAGCCAGCACAAACCAATAGATCAGATAAATGTGTCCAGATAACAAGGCCTCCAAGGGCCCAAATGTGTCAGACGATTTGGAAAGTGTGAGAAAAGTGCAACTCTAAACTCTAACACCTAGGGGCCTATACATGTGACACTCCAGAAAACACAATTATAAGAGTGAAATAGCAGTTAAAAACACAACATTTCCCCCAATTTCTAGTGCACAAACTGGGAACTGCTATCGCATGATCTGATGCAAAACCTGTTCTAGTCATACAAGTCCATTGGTCACTCATCCATCCACCATTTCCTCATGTCAGATGGGATGCACATTGGCTGCTTAGGAAACACCAAGTCTTAACACACCTGTGTGTTAAGACTGGGCTTGTAAACCCTTATAGCCTAAATACATGAGAACTGACTAGACTCAACTCTTTGCTCGTCGATGGTTCATCTATTCAGCACTGCCAGGAGAGTTGTCTACCATCTAGAGTATTGGAAAGTACAGATGAATTTGGAGAATGGGGAAGAACATCAATACGATGGCAGATTGCAGTGTCACTTTTGCTGGGCCAATGAACTTTGAGAGAGAAGAAAGAAGGAGGAAGAGAGAAGAAAGAGAGAGAAGAAAGAAAAACCAGACTAAATGAAAGAAGGGGAAAAAATGGAGTTGGAGAAGAACAAGAAAAGATCTGGGAAATAATGAGACTACACACAAGATGACTGGCTTGGCCTCCGGAATAGGGAATCAGACGTGTGTAATTAAGTAATTGAGATTTTAGCTCTCATAATAATTAAATCATTAATTGGGTACTCTACTCAAGAACAACAACAGCGTACTTATTTCCAATCAACATGTCAACATGATTAAAATAACTCCTAGTATTTCAAAGCTCTGTATAAAGCACTACGAATATTAATAGTTGGATTTTGAATACCAACACAATTTCACATCACACTTTAAACCACGACAACACCGTTTAACTGCTCGTTTCAATTTGAACGGTATACGTAAACGCAGTTGTTCTGGAAGACCGGACGAGGTAACAGAAGGCAGATGCTCTGAGAGTGCAGTCTGCTGTTTGTACAGAGCAACGGTTTGGCTCTAATGGAAACGCAGACCGTGATGGTTCTCATGGTACAACGTGGCTTTGTGACAGCAGTGAGACTAAGCAGGCCTGCATAGAGGAGCTTACCACAGTGTGGTCACAGGACTGACTGTGCTCCCATCTGTCCTGAACTGTTGTTGACACACACGTTTAAATAACTACATACATGCAGACACATACACACACAGACATACACATATTAAATATCTACACACACAGATGCACACACGTACAAACACACAGCTGCAATCAAGGGCTAATCAAATATTTAAATAATGCTATTTATATTGACTGCATTTCTTTTGTTGAAGTTTTCCATCAGATAAATCAAGGTTGAAAATGGCTTTTAAATAGGAGGATACATATTGATGCTTTTAAATTGTAGGATACATATTGATTTAATCCTCTACTACCAAACTATCACTTAAAATGACAGTAATGTGTGGGTATTGGGTAGTGAAGAAAGTGTGTGTGTTGCTTCTCATAGCTCTACCTCCCAGCAATATCAGCAGGGGGCCTGACTGACTGAATACTACAATCATATTAATTAATTTTATAACAGGACACAGGAAACATGCCTGACAGAAAGAGCTGCCATCAATAGTGGGATCATCAAGGATGCATTTGGATCCACCATTTTTGAATATGGTAATCCATTAAAATTCTTCTCTCATCTACTCCTCAATATAGGTAAAGCAATAGTGTTAGGATAGGACAACCACAGACCCAAAACCCATTATATGGGTTCATGTATTATGCATGATCAAATTTAATTTAAGACGACCTACATACAATTTAGAGAGAAGGTGAACAATCTTCTGTCGCATAAAATTAATTAATGGATGCTGGAGGTGTGTCTTCAACTAGTGCGTCAGGAGCAAGGAATGCAGAGCACTGCTGATATGACTTTACGACCAAAAGACATTCAAGTCCAACGACAACAATCCCTGTCACACACTTAAGAAATACTTTTGACGGAATTGGTCAAACATTAACCTATGAGGTTTTTTATTTTAGACAGTGACGCAAATGCACATACACTAAAGAAAACTCCTTAACTAGATGGATGATTCTAACGATAGAGTTATCACCAAGGTGTCACTTGAGGGGGTGAAGCCTGCAGGGGTGCTGGTGTGAGAGTTGAGGGGTGGGGTAGGGTGGTGGGGGTGTGGCTGAAAGGAGGTCAGTGAAAAAGCGAGTCAGATGGGTGAGTGGTGAGGGAGTCGGGCTAGTAATCTGAAGGTTGCCGGTTCGATTCCCAGCCGTGCATAATTACGTTGTGTCCTGGGGCAAGACACTTCACCCTACTTGCCTCGGGGGGAATGTCCCTGTACTTACTGTACGTCGCTCTGGATAAGAGCGTCTGCTAAATGACTAGATGTAAATGTAAATGTAAAAAAGTGCAGAGCTGGGTTGTATTTACCTCTGTCAACTGGCGAGACATTGATGCAGAAACATGTGGGTTCCTTCATAAGCTCGCAGCTCTACAGAGAAAGTAAACAGAAGAGTAAAAAGCCATGTCATCACATTTCTCTTACATGATCCTAGATCTGCAACATCACTTTACTCCTTCTTCTCAACAATAACCACGTGTATTGGTCTTAACATTAAGTTAACAATTATTCCAGAAGCATCACAGAATATTCCTGATAAAAATGTGTGGTGAGTCAAGTTCATATTAAAAGATGGGATGTGGTCAAATATGGACTAGAAATGCCTTTTACAGCAAGATACAATGTTATGGGCCTATATGTATTCAATGCATAAATCAATATGTATCATATTGTCAATGTGGGTCGTCTTTTTGCTTTTGTTCCCATAGCAATGGCTCCTCAATGTTGTCTGCCAAAAAGCTAATCGCTGAATTAAAGCATAAAATCAATGCATCAAAAGATCTAATATCTTAAAGGACAGTGTCTATCTATAACAAATACAGAAATTTAGGCAGTAATGGTCTCTTAAATATTAACCAAACTCTTTAACAACACTGCATGGCCCAATCAGTTGCCATAAAATAAAGTAACACTTGAGCCTCTTTTGAAGTTTTCTACGTATTGACGTAAACTAGTACGTCATAGCCTATAAGACATGCATGTAAAATCCTACAGTACAGCCCTGTACAACCTTTGGAAGATGATAAGAGGTCTTCTTAGCCTAGTCTGAAGCTGTTTACACCTGAACAAGACTGGTAGTACTTTTAAAGTAGTTAACTGTTGGATAATTCTGGGGACATGAAACAGCCACAACCTTGGACTACACTTTGATTCTCCAATTTACAATTAATGCTGGCTAACTAATTTTATCTCCATAAAAGATAAATTTGTAAAGGGATACTCCTGTGAACAAACATATGTTGCCATAGTTACAGTTGCTGACCCATATCAATAGGATATCTCTACACATAGGCCTACAGCAATACAGAAAGATAGACAGAAAGATATCAGAATTATATTGATAAAACAGCAACACCTTCAAAATGAGTCATCCAGCTTGTTGTAAAAGACAAAAAATGTAATGTAATAAATAAATAAATGTATTATAATAATAAAAAGGAAGTCCCATGATTATATGGCAGACTTATTTCTGCCATGTAATTGATCTGATTCACCAAGTCAAAATACAATGAACTGCCATAGTAAGAGCAAAATGTTTAGCAAATATTTGTCAAGTTGAAAGTTTTATTTGTACATACAAATGTGAAGCAAAAGGACTCCATCTAGAGGACTCATTTGGAAATCAAATCATGGAGGACTGCATGAAGAGACCCATTTAGTACTATATTTATTATATACATTTCTGTGATATAACTCTGGTTACCCATCCATGAATGCATTGCAGACATGTATTGTCAATATAACCCGGGTGTGAAATTGCATTTTTCCAATTTATCACAAAAGGTTTAAATCACCTAAAATCCAGAAGTTTTGTCAACGCTTTGTGAGCCACCATCACATTGACCACAGAACACCACATGGCATACCAGAAACCGAATCTATAGCCCATGAATAAATGCAATTTAGTTGGTTTCTAAAGTAGATACAAAGCCGAAAGAGTAATTATTTTGTGTTTAAATATTGTGTGTATGTGCAACATTGAGAAAGAAAGTTAAAAGGGAAGGAAGAAATGAAGATAAAGAGGGAGGAGGGGGAGGGCTAAGGGAATGTATAAATATGTTCAGGAAACACATTCCTAATTTAAATGGTCATGCAGGACTTCAAAGCTGCAATTTGGTCCGACTGGTCAGACGTGAAATCTACTCTAAGCACTGAATTTTAATAGTGACTGAAACAAGCAAACGTTAGTACACACTCCAACATGCCTACCTTTGGCAAATGGAATACTTCGGCATAGAATTGTGCCACGGGAAACACTGAGATAAAAAAATTAAACACGTTTTAATTCGCTATTTGTTTGCTATGTAGTGCATAGTTTGGATAAGAATGATTTACTGTCCATGCCATAAAAACAACTGGGCTAACAAGTATCGTAATATCAAAGTTAGGCTATAGCCTAACTTTGATATGTTTAATATCAATAAAAAGGTGTGTAAATCAATTGTCTTCATCTTTGAAGATAGGCCTGTAGCCTACACTCACAGACTCTGGACGTTGATTGAAAAGCAGTCTTTTAACTTCAAACCACGTTTGAGCAATCAGATAAACTACATGAGTATTGCGCTGCGTATTTAAAAAGTTACTTGCCTTAATTCAGTTCGTCCCGTTCTTGATTTTTCAGTTGTGGAAACGTCCCTTGGTTCAATTATGAAAAAGCAATACGTATGACTGTTTTACCACGGAGGACGTTGTACTTATCAAGCAACATTTTATTGCTTTAACTTAGACTTCAAACTGTATGTTGCCGCTGTAAGTTGTAAATGACGTTCACGGAGTCACATGCCAGGAAACGTCAGTAGATGTAAACAATGGACGCGTGCAACAAAGTGGGACACACCGGCTTTCAGTCGAATGGAGATGCAACACAGACGCACTGTGCGTGGCGAGGAGTGCAGCTGGAGGCCAAATGTAGGCTACAACTTTTTCCTCATGTGAAAAGTATTGAAAGACACCGTGGTGCTGCTAAAAATTCATTTCTGTAGGCTTCCGTTTATTGTCAGTTGAAGATAACATACGCTACGTTTTGTGTAGCAGCTTTGCGTTTTAGACCGGGGACAAGAATCAAGGACACTTTTTAATGGTTGCCTGGTCTACTGGACCAGGTGTGGTTCTTTTATTCAGGCTTTGAGATTATTTATTTTTTGCATAATCGTGGAAATGGTTGTTGCATTTCAGTATTAATTTTCTGTTGATAAAAATCTCATATTTTAATAGTTTTAGCAAGTATAGGAATGTTTAAGGAGAAAAAAGTAACTTTGAACTTTTAGCTCTGTTCTGATAACCGACCTGCATAATCAATACAGTGTGGGTGTTTCAGGCTACACACTTTATTTATGGCTTATTAAATATGGTTTATAATCAATTCCAAGTTTAAACACGGTACCGTTGAATCATCCGGAATTATTTTGAATATTGAGCAAATGGAGACTCTTCATTCATTTTGCCCTGAAGAGGAAACAAATACAAAATGTGTTAAAATCCTGTGTTAGAAGGCATTGGTGAGAAGTCATTTATATAAAGCATAATTTCCAGTGACACTACGTTTGAGTATATCAAGACTAAATGAATGGATCAAGGGAATGTGAACATTATTTCAAGAAACAATTATTAGTAGTGTGTATAATCACTGCTTTAAAAATGTATGTTTCAATCATGTAGGCTTGTCCTGCTATGAGATTGGTTCCCTATTTATGATTACATCCGCTCAATCACAACCATAAATAAACATAAAAAAACAATTCAAACACACTTTATCATGTGCTTGGTAAATAAGTAAATAATGACTCACCATTGGCACATCCTCTAGCCTCTCGAACTTATTTCTTCTGGAACTGATAACCTTTGTCAGGGCAACCACCACCAGAAGCCCCAGAACTATGCAGAAAATGCAGAGGATCGCCACAAGGCCTGGATTCCTGGATAAGTCATTCTTTCCATTTGCTTGAAGAATGATGTGAAAAAAGCAGTGGGGATTGATGTTGGCAATGTGTTAAAACATCAGCATCAATAACTGAACACATTTCATGGACTTTATAAGAATTGCATTATGGAATGGAATTGAACATACAGTTTACGACATACAAATAATTGTATAGATCTTTAATAGATGTAATAATCCATGACACATCCTTGGTTTGCATACCCACCTGTGGTTGTGCTTATCTTTCCTTGGGTGGTAATGGTAATGTCTGTCTTTGCAGAATTTAGAGTCGTTACATTGTAGGGAGTCGTAGTATTTAAAGTCTCACTCGCAGTGGTTTTAAAATCTGTCACTGTGTGTGTAGTAGTGTTGTTGGTACTGTCATCTGCTTGTGATGTGCTGAATGCATTTGTCATATGGGCCAGCCCTGTAGTAGATGTAGTTTGCATTGCTGAGGTTACATCTTTTGTTGTGGTGCTTATGATGGTGGTGGCTGTTGTGGTAATAACAGATGATTTGGTGTTATCTAAATTGGTTGATTTCATGGGAGTATTCAGGGGGGTTGCACTGTCAGGTGTTGTAGTGAGACTTGAAGTGGTGGTTGGGAGTGAATTGCTTTCTTTATCTATTTGGAAACAGAAACCCATCATTAGCTTTCTGTTCACTCACAATGCCAATTGTTAGCAAACATCAACTGAGTTACGTTCACATGTATTCAATTAGCAACACTTTCATCCAATGTACTGCTTTAATGACACTTTAAATATATTACACAACTCAAGGTCATTACTGATAACATATCGGTCGGAATCTCACTCATTTTTGCTCTTTGTTGAAAAACATGCTTTGATGTTGAATAGTTCTTTATCTTTGAGACAGGAGAATAGTAAAAATCTAACTACTCTTTTGACTGGAGTACAACTGCCTGATTTGCTTCTAATATTTGCATTTTGTGCAGAATTAACAAAACTTTGTATAAAACTGTCCATCTCAAAATAATACATCGTAGACATTAAATGTTTACTTACCAGCAGCGCCTGCTAATGTTAATATGGATATGAGTATAGTTAGGTGTCTTGTTGCCGCCATGTTGAGTTACAGGTAAAGAACTTGTGGTCCTTTCCTCAACACACACACGACATCCTTGAGAGCAGGATATTGCTAAATGACCAAGTAGGTGTGCACCTTTCAATGGTCCCTATCAAATGGATCTGGTTAGTCACTGTTTGAACAGGAATATTTGTTCAACCGTTAAAAGGCCTGCTTATAACTTGGCTATAACTAACGCATATAGAAATAACACAAGTAAACAGGTTCTCATATAAAAGAAAGGAAAACCTGACTGAGGCTTGTTTTTGGTCATTTACTTTCAGTATTATGTAAAATACAACCATGTACGTCACCATTTCATCATAATTTAATTTGTTTTATCAGTGTACATCTTAATCATCTATATATTTATACTTAGTATTGCTCAACTAAATTCAGGTTGTAAGAAAAATACATTATTGGATCTTATCACTTGCTATACCTAAGTGTATACCAAAGAGATTTTTAAGCATGTTTGATTAAAACATATTTAGAAGATTATGTTCAGAATTGAATTTTCACAAGTGTTTCTGACTTATTTTTTCAAAAAAAGAAGAGCAGTACATGGAAAAGCATTTCATATATCAATTATTTTCTAAAAAGTAAAGATTCTTTATGTACTAAATAATACACATTTTTGATTCAACATTGTTATATACAGTATGTGCGTTACTTTAGTTGCCTAAGTTCACAAATGTAACCTATCAAGAAAACATATGCATTAAGTCAAGTCTTATAAATTCTAAAAACACCCAAAACTTATGTTTCAAGAGTGTCACTTTCAAGCCGATGCCAAATAAATTATAAATATTTTAGTCAAACATATTCAAAAAGAGACCCTACAAAAAAAGGGAGTGAATATTTGGCACAGTGACACAATTTAACAGGTAAGGACCGGATTAAGGCAAGATTGAATATCATACTGTCAAAATCAGCTAGTTATAGCTTGATAGAAGTAATGATGAAATAAAGAACCATGATTTGTATGATCATTCTCCATGTTGTGGTCAGCCTAAGATGCAGCATGACAAGCATTTGATCCCTGATTTAAAAAAGGTGTTAGACAAGAGTTTGGGATTAAATGTACATGTATAAATAAATATACATATTAACCAATTGAAAGTATACCCGTGCAAGGGGAAAACTGTTCCAAGAAAAGAAAATCCCAAATAGAACTTTGGAGTTTTGGTTGTCTTGTAGGACTTTCACACACTCTCCTCTAAAGGTTTGGGGGGAGGTGTTGACCCAACAACCTCCTGCGTCACCTCCATGAGACCAATGTCTGACACCCCTCCTGGTTGTCCATCATCCTGTCAACGGACCAAAAGTACTGAGTTTCAACATACAGAAACACACATTAGAATCAACTGCCTCATAAAAGTACCATTTTATTCATAACTTTTGTTTCCATTTAGCAGACACTTTTATCCAAAGCAACTTGCATGAACAAAATGCATACCACATGGACTGAAGCTTTAGCACATGAACCCGGGTTCAATTCCATCCTGGGCCATTTCCTTCATGTTATCTATCTCTCTCCCTGCCTTTCCTGTGTCTCTATCTGTCCCTATCCATTAACGCAGTAAAAATGGCAAACATTTTCTTTAAAAAATAAAATTCTGAATTGAGTGTCTGCGAGGAGGCCTCACCTGCATCTGGAGAACTAAGTGAAAAAGTCAAATATTGGCCATTCCAACTTACTCTGTGTTTGAGATAGGAGAGATAGGTGTCCCAACCTAAGGTGATTGTGTTCACATAGAGGACCCGGAATTTGGGTGAGAGAAAATAGAAGTTTATCATCTGTGCAGCAGGCCAGACACACCAGTCAGCCTATAGGGAGAAATAACAAACAGATTACCATCAGGTCAGCTTGTGCACTTAACACTCAGGAAACTCATTTCATTTATGTGCCTTATTTTATTGTATATTTACAATTTAAAATGTAAAATCAATTTTTTTGTGTTTTTATTGTAATTATGTGGAAGGAGGACATTGCACTATAAGAATTTCATTTTACGGACTAACTCTGGTAAACCGTATACATGACAATAAATATCTTGAATCTTGAAATGACCTGACCACCATCCTTATAAAATACCAGTCTTGAACTTCTTTCTGCAGCCTACATAACATTGTTCTTCAGCATGTGGGTTTACCTTAATGAACTCCCAGAATTTGTCTTTGAATTCCTCCCAGCCTTTAGATGCTGTGTGTCCTTCTATTACTGACATCCCTGGAACAGACAAGTTTCAACTAGTCATTATGGTTACACCTGCCACATGCTTCCATGTCATAATTACAGCAACATTTCCTCTGTGTATCACCCAGTCTAAAGGTAGAGTCAGGGTTTGGCACACATTGCTCATAGCCTTCTATGTTTTATTTCATACAACATAGAACAACCTTTGACCTTCTCAAATCTCTGGCATTGACGCACAAAAAATCCATCTCTTAACTTCACTTGCGTCTTGAGGCAATTAACCTTTGGCTCCATACACACAAAGTGCTTTCATGTTACCCTTCAACAGCTAACCGGGAAAAAACCCTGGTTGGGCATAGAGAAAGGAATTTCAGGGACGTACCTACAAAGTACCAAGCACCAAGGGTTGGAGATGCAATCAGTTGGTCCACCAACACTTTCTTCCCAACTGTCCGTATAGCTTTGCCAACATAGATCTTGTCCAACCAGGAATACCAGTGGTGCAGTACAGGTCCCATGGAGCAGCCAACGGCAAACATGCGACCTGTAAGATTAAAATATTTTTAAACAATTGTCTTCCTCTAAAACTACTCCGTTTTAGGTGAAGCTTTTTTTACCTGTTCGTCTCCAGTCCCGTATTCTTTCAGTGTCTTTTTGTTTCTCCCGGGTTTGCTGTAAAATGTCTCCAAGGGCCAGCATACCACCCCCGGTGAAAGTGTTCGTTAGGATAAGAAACCTTCCACGGAACAGTGGTTTCCAGTAGAAGGACATCCGAACAAAAAACTCTTTACTCGGCCGAGGAATCATGATTCTCCTTGTTTTGCTGCAGCCTGCACGCAACAGTCACGACTCGGACTAGCCTTGGCTTGGCTTGGCTTGGTAATTTCAGCACACTTAAGAGCTATCTAGCTATTGACTTGTAGTTTGCATGTCTCTTTAGTCTAGCTAGCTAGTTAAAAATGTTCGACAGGTCTGGGTCAAAGTCTCTTTGACAGCTACTTAGCTTATGTTAGCATTGTAATACGTCGATATATACTGTTTTATGGTACTGAAGCTAACTGAAGTCCAGCTACAATAGCTAATCAGTAGGATCAAGTCAGTGAGACTAGCTATCGAACTGATAGCTAGTGTAACTCAAAATCTCATTGATGTTTGAGCGCTTGATAGCAGCCGATGATAGTACAGCTACAGAAGTTGACTAATAAAATACCAGTCTTGGATAGCCGAGTTACATGGTTCAGCTACCGATGACTCAAAACGTCACGTAGCATATATCTGGTGAACATCAGGCTACAATTACAAATAAATAAAACGACGTGTCCGGTATATCTTTCTCCAAGGTGTAACTGTCAATTCAATGTTTCCACCGGCTACCAGCATGACATGCGTTCAATCGACAAAAATACCCTAAGACTGGACAGGAAACCAATGAATGGCCACAATAAAAATCTGTACTGCCACCTATTGTGTGGGAGATTATCGCATGTTGCATTCGCGCATTTGACGTTGTTTTGACGTATTTTTCGTGTAAAACATTAAACCCATTAAAGCCTAGTTTCTTGCTATGAATTAGCCTATGACTCAAAGAAAATAACGTTTATAAGTTGGTTGGTTGGCTATTTCATCCCAGACTAATAAAGCATATGGCTATATAATGTCGCTGGGTTGAGTATTCGCTACTTACTAAGAATTTTAGGCTAAACTATAGCCTCAAGTTATACAAAACTATTTTTATTAGGCTTAGCTTAGAATTGTAGCAAAATGAAGATAGGCTACCATTAATTAAGAAACTATTGAAAATTGAAGAGCACGACCATATGATTGAGCATTTCCTGATACTCAATTCTAATACATTATAGAAAAGCTCAAGCCGGGATGATAAATATTGAATGTCACGGTGGTAAACCTATCTTCAATATTTCAAGACGAATGTTAATGCGTAGCCCCGGATTAGTTCGTTAAAATATCAATCAACGAGGCCAACAATAGAGCCCGCCCATTTCAGTCGTCAACTGTCAGTCAAGTGACGTTAGTCTTTCTGCAGGTGCTGAACGCGGTTCTATACTGGTGCAATAATAGCTGAACAGAAAGCGTTTAAAGGTAAGATGTTGCCTAGATCTTATTTTATCATTTTCATCACGTCATATAGGTTATGCGATACTGCTGCTTGATAGTAGAATTTTGGTAGATAGGTCTAGGATACGCGAAAAACAACATTGAGATAACAATAACCTTCATTTGACACAAGATGCTTTATTTAGAGATAAAAGATTCGACCAGTTATCGGGCAAAATGTATCGGCCTATGCATCATACCCTGTGGATTCGGTGAGAAACTGCTTTCGGTGTGGTATTTATAGCATCATAGGCATAAGGCCAATGCCTTATCGAAACAGCAACGTTTGGTTACACTGAAACCGTGACATCTGGATCGTTCTAAAAGCCCAATGTAACCAATGTTCCCAATGTGCGGATTGTATTAAGATAATACACTTTAAGCAGTAATTTAACAATGCAATTTATAATCGAACTATTATGTGATGATAGCTATACAACATTGTGCCTGTGCTGAGACACTAAATACGTATTGGTCACTTGCTGATCATGTAGAATGTCCCACACAGAACGTTACAGTCCAGGTCCTGTTTATTAATCAATGTAGGACTACATCAAAACAGCATTTCAATGTTTGCGTGCGTGCGTGAGAAAGAGAAGAGGAGAGGAAGGAGAATCATGTGTAATATGGCACCCGGTACTTGGTCAATAGTCTTAAGGCATACCAATCAGAACAGTCCACACACCCCGTTTGGAAACCGCTCACCTCGTCACCTAGTGGTATCAGCTATCTGGGCGTATGAGGCTGCATTGTAAACACATTCCTCATAACTCATTCATTCCTTAATATCATTAGGCACAGCCTTTGGTCCATACTTTTGACTTGAGTAAGTTATGTTTGTCCTGTGACTCAGAACAAACATTTCTCAAACATCATGGCTGTCAGAATGTTGAGCAATCTTAATCTAGATTCTAAACCATATCTTTTGCGGTGGTGTAGTGCATATTCAGTGCAGAAGAAGGACTGCATTGCTGCATTTCCTAATATTGTTGTTGAATTTTAAATAGGCTGTGCATGCATAAATGTGAATGCTGTTTGGTAATACAGTATTTACTTCCAATACTCTCATGTTCAACTTCAAGGGTAAGTACCACCAGAAAAGTGACAAAGCATCTTAAATGTTTAATGACAGCTGCTCTGGCCAGTTCTGCTTGTACACCCTATCCATCAAGCCACACTGCAGCAGAATACTATTTCTATCCAATAAACAAAACAGACAGAACCAACCTCTGTCTGGTCATTTCCAACTTGCATTCAGAGACTGGAAAGCCGCCATTAGCCTATGCTTTTTAATTTACAAAGAGGGTGTACTATACTTAACTCCATCTCATCTGCCTCTTCGAGAGAGACCTTTAAAGTAATCTTTTACCACCCTGCCAGACTGCGGACCATGAATTTGGGATATTATTTGGTATTGTGACAGCATGTGTTCAACTTCATGAATACTTTGCTGTTTCATTTTTCCCTTAATTTACCTTTCCCCAAATGGAAGTTGGATTGTACAGCTATCTTGCTGACAATATATTTTGACATTAATTGACGTTAAATGGGATTCATTTGCTGTGTAGGCCATGCGGTTTGACATGTACGACAACTGTCATGTGTTGATAATTAGATCAACCTAGCAAGCCTTTATATCTCTCTAGAAAGTAGGTCGTCTGAGGTATGATATTAATTTGGCTGATTTGTTTGTAGAAAGAGCTCAGTATCAAATATATTAGCCATCAAAGGCCAGGGTTAAGCAAAGAATGTTGTGATAGGAAGATGGCTTTACAAAGTTCTCATTTAGTCCAAATTGTCCTGGTATACTGTATGTCAGGATCGCAAGTGTCCGACACACCTGATTCAAATGAATGGGTCATTATCAAACTCAGCAAAAGCCTGATAGCAACCCATTCCTTGTGAATCAGGTGTGTTAGAGAAGGAAAACGTCTAAAATATGCAGGACAGGGGGTCCCAAGGACTAGGATTGAGAAAGGCTGCTGTATGGCATAGGCCTATCTCAAATCAGGGTGTTAGATTAGGATTTGGTTTGGCTCCTCAGATTTATTGGATGATCCAGGCCTAAATCCTGGATTATCAGTCAACAGCCAACAGAGAGCTTTCCAAAAGACTATTCAAAAGTGTCTGACCCACTGCTTTTAGTCTGACTGACATCACACCTCTGTCGTAGGTGTGTCAGACTCTTTAGCTTGAATAGATAGGCAGGGAAGGCTGATGTCATAGCTAGTCCTGAATAAGTATATAGTGTTGTGAAAGGTTGATGGTAAGAAAAGTGACCTCTTTGTATATATATGTTCCACTGACACTTCAGTTTTCATATGACATTACTTCTATTTCAACCAAGGACCCAAAGCAATCAATCACAGAAGATTATTTCAAGTCTTTTCTCGGCTTTTTCAAAGCAATTCTTTTCTTTCACAGTTATAAGGACAGTTTTGATTTATGACCTCAACTAACAAACATGTCCGCCTTTACAACTGCTGGACCGCTGTTGCGGTGGAGCAAAACCTGTCAGTTATCATGGCTCACAAAAACCAATTGTAGATGTTGCTGTATAATTCAGGAGCATCTCTGTGTTCCATGTAAGATGATAGGTCAGAGCACCTATTATGGTGCTCCTCTCTTGTTTGTGCTTATCTTTGGGAGCTCCAGTGTTCCAGGGCAGCCAAGGCAAGATAGCACTCTAAATATAGACAAAGCCTTGGGGTCCTTGAATCCCGATAGACCTAAACCACTGATGCTGAGGCCCAACAGTGTGAGTCCTACAGTACTGAGTATTACATCCTCAATCAATGTCATTGATGTTCCACTGTATGATTCTACTACTTAGGACGATGTCAAGTAAGGAAGAGTGTCGATATTGAAGAAATATTTCCAGTTGGCCCTGTCACAATCAACTGAAGCCTATTGGGTGTGACGCAATGGTGCTCTGTTGTATTCTATGTTTTATTCTCTATCCATACTTCACATTTCTATAATAAGCAGTAACAATATGTACAGAGAACCCGTGGCTTTTAGCTTTTCGAAGCAGTTCTAGGTTTTGAGGAACAGACAAGAATCTGTACCTTAACAACATCATCAGTGGGATTTTCCACCCTTACAAGGCTATTGCTGTATATTACCCCCCAAATTGAGCCAGACAACAATAGTATGCTAAACAAATGTATTCAATTTATTCCCTGAGAGGCGTCAGTGCTTTATACGTTTTCTTGTTACAGGAATAGCTGGTGGCAATGGAAGGGGAATGATAAAATGGTGTCTGTAGCAATGCCCACGTCTTCTGCCCCTGGTTTATTGATGTGTCTCATCGATTAATACAGTTCGGCCTTGGCGAGTACTGATGAATCGCTTTTGGTGATGAATGTTCTCTTTTCTAAATCCCCCAGAGTTGACTTTTGCCTTGGCTTGAGCAGACATTTATGGTTTCATATTACTGGGGTGGATGATCGGGCTGATTCTTTGATTCAATACCCAGATATTCAAGGAAAAAGTATTTCATGACTTTTAAGGGAGGACTAATTTATGTTGAGGACGCAATTCATGTACTAATTTGCTTAAACAAGGTCCATAGTTTGTGTTGTTGGCCTTAATGACTAGGTCTCTCTAGTCTAGAGCTAATATAAATGACATGAACAACAACACGTTTCAACGTTCAACTTCTCCAAATCCTTGATTGTTTTGATTATATTGTGGGTGGGTTTTGGCACAATTGGCTAAAAGCAGTGGACCCAAATAGAAATCCTCAGTTTACATTCTGTTCACATGCTGCTGGCAACTACCAAACCCTAACCTCTCTCTCTCCCTCTCTTTCTCTCTCTCTCTAACATGGTTATGTAGATGGCTTCAGCAACCGCTACTTATGGTCAGAAGGAGTCCTCAGACCAGAACTTTGACTACATGTTCAAGATCCTCATCATTGGCAACAGCAGCGTGGGCAAGACCAGCTTCCTGTTCCGCTACGCCGACGACTCCTTCACGCCGGCCTTCGTCAGCACAGTGGGAATCGACTTTAAAGTGAAGACCATCTACAGGAACGACAAGAGGATCAAGCTGCAGATATGGGTAAAACAACTAAAATGTTCATACCTCAAAAAATTACGAGATCGTAAACAGTCTTGTCAGTTGGGTTATTTGAGGTTGCTCTGTGATTGCGTAACCTGGATGTAGTTTAGGGTGATGGCTCAGCAGTGATCTGAAGTCTAGAGCACTCAATGAATATATGTTTCTCATACAATCTTTTTTCCTGAAGATGGTAATATGAAATATGTATATGTTTATAACTCTACCATAACCAACATATTGTGCAGGAGACAGTGCTGTAGTGACAGGTGGGTTAGTGTAAGCCTAAGCAGAGCCATGAGTGTGTGATTGGGAGGGGGGGTGTGTGAGTGTGCGTTCACACCAAGGAAAGGCTTTTTCTGTTGTCAGCCTTTCTCAGGCCTTCCCTCTGGTGAGAAAGATGCTGTCCAATCAGGAGGCAGCAGCAGATGACTGTGTGCGCACCCTCCCCCATTACTACACATTTTCCTGAGTGGATAACCCCCCACCCCCTTTTTACACACACACACACACACACACACACACACACACACACACACACACACACACACACCAACACACACACATTCACACATACATACTCTCTCACACACACACATTCTCTCTCTCGCTCTCTGTTTTTCACACACATACTCTCTCCCTCTCTCTCGCAGATACACACAGTCTCTCTGCTACCCATCCCCCAACCCACAGTGCAGCATACACTCAAGCCAACTGTAGGTGCTACTCAAGTGTAGTGGATCAAATGGGAAATGCCAGGAGTACTGACTATATTCAAACATGACCAACTGTACTATGCAGTTGAATATTGATGTTCTTAGCAAAATGATTCATACATATTCCCACACATTTACATAAATGCAATGTCATGCTGCTGTTCTGTGATGCCACAATAGGTTAGTACAGGGCTACTTTGATGTGAAATAAATGTACGGATAGACAGATTGCATTGTTTTTGGTGCAACATACAATCACAATTTCACAGAATAATGTGCTGAATGTCTATTCTTAGTTATTGTACAGCATCGTGTATCTGGTTGTCTTTGTTTTAACCCAACCCTGTCAAGGGAACTGAGGTTGATGTTGCTTGGTAGATCGGTAGCTCGGTAGCTGATCAAGATGCAGTATTGGGTATCAGGGATCCAGGGCTTAATTCCTTGAGCATTCATTAGAACTAAGGCCGTAACTCAACCTGTCTGTGCACAAGCTACCATTCTGTGTTACCGAAGAAGTGGAGCAGTGAGGAAAGGAGGGAGAGAGAGCGAGAGAAGGAGAGAGAGAACGGGGGAGAGAGAGTAGCAGAGAGAGGAAAAGCGAGATGAGGGGAGTGGTGAAATTTTGGCACAATAATTGCAAAAAAGACACATGGGCCCTGAAAGCTACATATTTGCCGTCTTTGGTTGGCAGTTACAGTGTCTGATGTTGGAGTGTTAAAGGGGAGGGTTCTGTTGCCCTGATGTGTTGGATTATGTGTCAATTTGGCAAGTGGTGCTTAATGTGTTTGTGTGTGTGTGTGTTTCTTGTCTCTAGGATACTGCAGGGCAGGAGAGGTACAGGACTATCACCACTGCTTACTACCGTGGAGCCATGGGCTTCATCCTCATGTATGACATCACCAACGAGGAGTCCTTCAACGCTGTGCAGGACTGGTATGTCATTGGTCAGGATTGCATGTGATAAAGTGAAACTACAACAACAAAGGCAAACCAAAGATGAAACGGTGTACTTCAACATGTCGCACATGAAACAGTGAGAGGAAGTACAAAACACACACCATTATGATAGGGCAGACTTTTATGCTACATTATTGCTCCAAGACAGGAATAAATCTACACTAACCTTCTTCAATTGCAAAATGCAATATTTAACTTTTGTTTTGTTGATTCAAGAGCACTGTAGGTGGCCGTGTGTGCCTGTATGTGGAGTGTCAATCTGTGTGTGTGTGTGCCACAGGTCGACCCAGATCAAGACATACTCCTGGGACAACGCCCAGGTCCTGCTGGTGGGGAACAAATGTGACATGGAAGACGAGAGGGTGGTGGCCGGAGAGAGAGGCAGGCAGCTCTCTGAACACCTGGGTGAGTCGGCAAATCTCAAGGCTTGCATTAAATAGTTATGTTTCGACTAGCAGTGCACCATTCATCTCCGTAAATGTGGTACACTGCAGAAAATGGTGATGTGCCCCCAAAAAGAGATCCAATCCAAACCTTTATGAGACCCCTCCGTCGTCCGCAGGTTTTGAGTTCTTTGAGGCCAGCGCCAAGGACAACATCAACGTGAAGCAGACGTTCGAGCGCCTGGTGGACACCATCTGCGAAAAGATGTCAGAGAGCCTGGATGCTGGGGACCCGGCTGTGACGGGAGCCAAACAGGGACCGCAGCTGACCGAGCAGCCTGCTGCTCCCCAACAGGACTGTGCATGCTAAACCTGACTGACCTCTGAACCCCGACCCTCAGGTCCCCACACGCACCTCCACCCCCCAGCACCTCCCCAACTCCACCAACACGTCATCCAGTATGGGTGAGTAGGTGATGGTCACTCTTGAGTTCCGTCCCATAGTCATCTCGTAACCTCCAGTCCTTCTCTCTATTCCTCAATGTGGTCCTAAAAGATGGATATGAGGGTCTCCAATTTCCAGATTCAGTTATAATAGATGTTAACCTTGCTTTTTGTCAGCCTAACTGCAATTTCACATTATCCGCCTTTGTTGGGACTGGGAATGCCCTATCAAAGTATGTGTAGTCATACATAGGACTGCTACTGTTGGAATATACAACATTTTGATCTGTCATTTCTCATTTGGTGTCTGTACTGGCATTCCCTCAGTGTGAAATTTCACCAAAAATGTATTTAATTTATTTCAGTCAATATATTGGCTGACACCATGCCTCATTCTTGTATTCTCAGTCTTGTATTCTTTGTCCATTCTGCCTTTGATTTCTTTTCTCCATGTTTTCTACACTAATATTCTACTTTATTTTGTTTTTTTGTTTTTTTTACTTATGTAAAAAAAAATACTGAAAAGAAATATGAACAATATATAGACAGATTTAAAAAAAGAACATGAGAGCCACTTAATTATTTTTTTGTTTTAAATGTGTATGTAAATAATGTGCAATATATGACATATAACAGGTATACATTTCTTGAAATGGATTTAAAAGTATATAAATATAAAAAGATACACAGTATCAAATATAAAAGGTCAATGTCGTAGATTTTCTGTGGATAAGGTTTTCAATCATTTATGTCATGCTCTAACCTAACACTGGACTGTTTCCTGTGGTCATTGTGACCTCATCGTGGGTCCATTGAAGCAGCTGTTCCAATAAAAAATATTTTGCGTGGAAGGAGGCTGACCCGACGAGCCTAACTGCAGCACCTAAGCATCGAGCAAAACACTCTTTACATACATTTTAATTGTTTTGTTTTGAGAAAATGAATACATGCAGTTCATGTTCCATATGAGGCAATACTCCACTTGAAATAGCTTACGGTTGTCAAACATAGTGCTTTAGAAGAATTATATTATTTTAACTTTCACATACTGTAAAGGTATATATAATACCTATTCCAAATCAGATACAACTATTAAAAAGGCACATAAATTCTGCACCTTTAAAAACAATTTTTTTGTTTGGTCGTTTTGTTCTAGCAGCAAAGACAAAGCTTATCCAAGTATGTGTTTGTGATTCTGTTGTGAGAGTGTGTTTGAGACAATTTGCAGTTTAGTGTGATGAAATTTAAACCCTTCTGGAAAGATAAAAACCATTTTGTTAACAACTCATAATACAGTTGACAGATTTTTTAGGTGTGCTAGGACAAAAGGATTTCACTTGTAACTTAATAGGCTAATAACTGTACACACAAGTGTAACAATGATTATCTATAGATAATATAATTTGTTGAACATGGTAGTACTTCATACATTATAAACATTTGTGACTTTTATTTTCATATTAAAAGTCTCCCAGTAGAATCCAGAGATTGCTCCCACCGTGAACTGTTCTCCACCTTTCCTATGCTGTCTTCCTTTCTACGAAGTAAACTGTAAATATGTCATATGTTTCATGTGTGGATTGTGTTGTATTGACTCCAGGCTTGCAAAAAAAAAAGAAACAAAAAAAAAGATCTGAACTCAAAGCCGCATTTTATCTGCATTTGTTCTAAACTTGCTTGTGAATGATATGAATGGTGTCACTTTATTACGAAGCAATACACAGTACAAGCAAAACACATTTTAAGCTTAGAGGTGTCTGACAGTTAAACTGCTACTAACACACACAATTTTTATCTAATCAATTTGTATGCTTGTTTTAAATGTTGAAGGAACAAGAACATTGGGTGGATTTTTTTTTCTTGTATGAGTTTTTCAGAAAACGATGTTGGTGACGATCAATTGACTTTTTGAAGATTTTTGTACCTCAGGTTATGGAATAAATGGGTCGGATTGGTTTGTAATTGCTGCTATTTCTATGTAGTGTTTAACAACGTCCCCAAAGCTCTAAGAGTAGAGAGAAAGAGCCCATACAGTAGTGGTTATTTTAGCTTACATCACTAATCTTATATGAAACAACTGTTATAGATGTCAATTCGTGGACTCAAATTACTGACATTTTATCTGAGGTTTTTTGTAATCTCAAATTTATAAACTTGGATTAGTTAGCAGGCTGCATTTGTGGTGCAAATATTGATGGAATTTGGTACAGATACAAAGTACAGTGTTCGTTTTGAGTGTGGGATTTATTGAGCTGGTGTATTTATTTTAATGTGCATTGACCAGCAAAGGTTCTTTAAAGGTTGTGCTGTTATGAAGGAATTGATTGAGGTCCAAAGTGTTTGATTTTTTCATTTGTTATTTTTTATTTACTTTGTATCCACCGAATACTGTTCTACAAAGTAATGTTGACTTAGTTTACATTTATTTTTATTTTGGTTTTCTATTGTGGGATTAAAGCAGCTATTATGCAGTAATTTATGTAAGAACAATATGGGAATAAAATGGTGTCAAATTGTCAAATCGTGAACATTACCAAAATCTGCTGTACATTGTTGTGGAAATAAATAAAAGGACAAAAATAAAAGTTTGTGCTGTTACAAGATAGCAGTTTGCCTCATTACTGCTGCCTACTGTCAGTCAAGTCGTAGTTAGATGCAGCAGGTACCAACACTTGATGATTATTGACTTAATGACCATGGAACACCAACTCTATTCAAAAGTATAGTGCAACCAGAAACAGTGAGCTAAAGAAAATCTTTAGAAAATGAGAACCACTTCACCAAATGACAACCTGTGAATTCCACAATTTGAAATTACGCCAGCAGGTGGCACAATCCTCTAAACTGTTATAATAAAGAAAGACGTTCTCCAAACATCCGGGATGGATGCATTCTGCATTGCACAGTCCGAATGTCTTCGCATTGCATAATGCTGTTACCAAACAGATTCACGTTGTCTCCATACATTCTGCCTGCGCTGGAATCTCATATAATTCAAGCAGCATCGCCATAGTGATGTTTGGTAGGCCGTCGTGTAATAATCACATTACAATAGGCTATATTCTTTTTTAACACACGTGTGTTAGATACTATAAATTTTGGTTTAAGTAATCAATAGCAGTTTTTTTCTGATAGATTAAATATACTTTATAGATGAACTAGCCTAGCCATTTTTTTCTTCATTTTTTGCTGGACCTCACAAATGTCCGTAAAGCAACCTTAATTATTTCCCCGCCCAACAATAGGCTATAGCCAGTCCAAGCGAAACTGTAAAGAGAGCAAAGAAATCCCAAATATATATTTTACTTAAAACTGACTACGCCAAGAGACAGAAGTGCTTTATATTACTGAGCAAATAAGTTTATTCGACAATAACGACAGATCAAGTCAAAATGTCGAACAGTGAAAAGAAATGTGGTGCAACAAAATGTGACATAGCTTATAATCAATATACCTATATAAAAAACTTGACATAAGACACTGTGTAGCATTGAATATAAAATAAACAGTATTTATAAGTACTTGTAAACAGCGTAAAACATTTATGATGTGCGCCCAATGACACCCTTTTAGGTAACATTCGAGTTTGTCAATAACAGCATGCAAATACATGAATGTTCAGTATTAGGCTATGATACATTATTACAATTTTAACTGGTTGGGTCCAGTCTGGGTACTGTCAATGTACACTAGAAAGTCTGTAAACATAAAATAATTTACATCGGCAAAGTGATTTGCAGTAACAGAGGTTTGACTGCATATCAAGAGCTAATATAAGAAATGTTCATTAAGCTTATATGCTGGTCGATTATTGTCTAATGCTCCGATTAGTACACTTGGACTTGTGGCAACAACTGGCACCCACTGTTTACATGGGTTAAAACCTTCTGTTTTAACTGGGCCACCTGTTCTCTTAAGACACTCGCCGTGGAAGCCAGGTCAGTATTTTGAGTTTTTAGTGTCTTAACTTTGTCCTCGAGCCTTGAAATTCTCTCCAGCTTCCTTTTTCTGCACTTGGATGCAGCTATTCTATTCCGCAGCTTTTTCCTCTCGGCCTTGATGCGCTCCTGTGTGTCCATATTGATTGGCGACAGTGGTGGACTGTCGCCGAAGCTTTGGACGTCGGGTACAGTTTGCGGCTCATCCTTTAGGGGCTGCAGACGAGAGTGTTCTTGTTGCTGAGTCCCACTGAGATGATGCGTCGGAGGGGGTGGGAATGGAACCGTATCCGTGGAGTAGTTGACAGTGGTACCCAAAGGGCCACTGCCATAACTGTTGAGGTTCGTATATACAGGAAGGTCCGGATGGATGGTGACAGGGGCAACATTTGTGCTCATATCCAGACTGTTAGTTTGAGGGCATGTCACTCCGTTCAGCTGATTCTGTTTATGTAAGTCTTCGAGTGCTTTTACGAATCCCTCTGCAAACTCCTGCTCGTCGCTTACCGACTTAGGATATAGGAACTGAGAAGTCGGTGTTGTCGTGACCATTCCGTTGGACTGGATGATAAGTCTCTCGAGCTCAGGGGAAGCTAGTTTCAGTAGTCCAAGGTCCGGAGAGTTAAGAATGCTCTCTGCGTCGCGTAGATGAGGCTTCAAGTTCGTGGCATCTGCCAGGTTTAAATTAATATCCTTCTTCATCATTGCTCAAAGGTAGACTATTTAAATGGAGGAAAATGTTCAAAACACCGTCTTCAGTGTTGGTATCGAAGTGTCCATAACCTCTCAAAAAAGGAAACGATGCGTAAATGTCATAACTGGAGGCAAAATGTTTTTCGGTTTCAATCCGCACTCTACAAATAGCTGTTGCAAACGTTTGCACCGCCCATTCCCATTTACTATCTAAAAATATAGCGATTGTTTATCGCCAACAATCGATAGTCTCGTTTCAGACCAACAGTCGAAGTTTCTATGCGCGCGTACGCATGCTGCCCCTACCTTTTCTATCCTCCTACATTCCATTATGTCACTTCAGAGCGTGTAGATTGGATGGAAATGACGTTTTCCCATTTTTTATTTGAATAAAGGGACGTACTAACCCTATTGCCATGGAGAGGGCGTATAAACTGCAAACAGTGCGGTGCATTGTGGTTTGATGTCATAGAAATCCTTGGATAGAAGTGGGTGGGGGTGGGTAAAGTTGTTTTCTTCCCTGTTCTATTAGTTTTTCTTATGTAAAGTAAAGCAAGTAACCTACCCTGTCTAATACAATGTTTGCTCTTTGTTATACCTGTCACTATATGCAAGGCATTCCGCTAAAGTCACAGGAAGTGAAAGTCTTGCTGTAAAGTCATTTCTGATTAAATGTTATACACAAACAATAGAGATTAAGTATGAGTATTTTATCCTTGGACCATAAAAACAACAGAAAGCAACGCAGTATAGGTACATCAAAAGGCCAAGGAACAGTATGTTATTGTAACTATATCTATCTGTTACTGTACAAGAACATTCAGACTCCACTGTTTGTGCTAACCCTTACTGAACTTTTCACCTCTCCACACTCATTGGTTATGTTGTACTTTGGTTCATAAAGGTGCAGTATCATTTTATGAAATTGAAGTTGATAAGATATCAACTTTCTCCTTAGCAGGTCATGCCTCTGCTGGTTCCCCTGTTATGTTTACAGATCATTCTGGACCAGACTTACTTTTTAACCAAACATTCCAAACGTATGGCAAAAATTGATTAATAATCCTTTAATTACTATAATTTTTATTTTAAGTATTACTCAAGGGACCCTCAAAAAATCCTAATTTATCCCAGGAGATAATATAATGTCAGTCCACATAAAAATCTGCAGTGGTGCTGTCTGTTGCTCAAAAGGCAAGTTACTCATAATCTTTATCTCACCTTATTCCACGATATTCGCCATTCTACAAATACATTCTTACTACTAAATGTGTAGAAATCCTTTCCTCAAAAATGACCATGTGGAAGAAACCTTACTGTTGAAATTCAGCCTATAGCTCAATAGACAGTGCTGAATCTGAGCCCAAATCCAGTCCTCCTGATGTCAACCTTGCTCTGGCAGATTAAGGGTTACACACAGGGGGCGTGTGTATCACAGATTGGCACCACACTGGGTCTGCAAAGCATCATGGGGGACCACGTCTGCCTGTGATGTCAGAGCAGCGACAGATTTCACAGTGGCGGAAGTTAGGGACATAAAAGGGAGGGGGTTGATATTTCTGTAAGAAATGCTGAATTTCCGACAAGAGAGTGTGGGGGTGGTCCACTGACTAAATGAAAGCTGTAAGAGGAAAAAAAGATTTGATATAACAGCTCCATGTCTTTTTCTTTCAGTGCAGTGCCACACATGTTTCAAAACTATGCTTAAAAGGTATTGCAGCATTTTTGTCCACAATTTTGAGTAAATAATAATATATATCAAGTGTTTCTTAAAATCCTCAAATCATGCACATATTTATGAATATTTGAATGCTCAAATCTTTTATAATCCCTTTTCAGTGTACAGTAATTCCATTATTAACCAAGTATTACGAAGGTGGATGATGCATATAATGTGTCCCTCACCCGAGAAGACATGTTCTAACTGAATACAATGTCATCACAAATGTAATAGTGAAAAAGATTATTGCCAATTCAGAATAGGGTTTAAAAGACAATGTATTTGCCTTTAATAAGAGTGATGGGATAGGTTCATTGAAATGAGTCATAACTTAACAAAACACAATTGGGCTGTTTAAGCAACACATTAACTAACAAGCCACAGAATAAAGGTCCACATTCCAGTGCTGCAAGTCAAGGCACAGTGATGATAAATCAGAATTGCTTGGTATCCCTGATGCACCCTGGGATCCCAGCCATGTCAGGGCCCAGGTAACAGATGAGTGTTGGTGTTGAGCAACATGCCAGTGGGGGACAGCATACTCGCACCATCTCAAGTGATTTATGAGCTGCACTGGGAAAGCTTTGGAGGCTGCTTAAGGTAAAGCAGGTTAACAGACAGATCGTCTCTCTAGCTGTGATCGTGCATCGTTTCAGACCGAAACAGCAGAAGCAAGGACAAGGATGCGGTTTCCTGACCGGAATTAGGACAATGTCTCTTTCTCTTAGGATGCTTTGTCTTAAGGAGCTGCCACTTGTCGTCCCACGTGGGTACGAGTGTGTATTCTGTGTACCCCGTAGGCCTGATTTCCTCCATCAGGGAGAGCAACTGGAGGAGGTCTGCACAGTTTCAACCACTTCTGTTCCTGGGGTGACGCAGTTTCAGTATGGTTCCACACTCACAGACAAGGGGGGAATCCCTGTGTGTAAGTGTGCGTGTGTGCGCATATGGAGGAGACAATAGTTGCATGGAAGACTAGATCGTTTGATATTGTTCTACACGTCACATGTTTCCCGCTCACGCACTCTCACACCCACAAGCCACAAACTCCACCTGGGCCAACACAGTGGTTTGGAGTATTGGTAGTGATTCTGATGAGAAGATGCATCTCTGAACAGTATTGTTAAATAAGACTGGACATGGTTTATAGTTTGATTGATCCTTTTGGACATACTAAACCCCAGGCTTTTAGATGTTGCCCACTCCTCTCTCGATCAGTGGCTCACAATGGAAAAAAGGAAATGCAAATGAGGGATTTAAGGAAAAAAAGGACTGTGGAAGAAATGCACCACAATATCACAAATCATGACACCCACATATGTTGAAACCAGCTACTTGCTACAAGTGTGAATCTTGAGAACATACTGTATTTCAGATTTGTGCTGTTTTTAGACCATCGTGTATTGAAGGCGAGTTTGTAAGCACTGCATCTTGTATTAATGCCTAAAAAAGAAAGCCAGTGATAAAACAGTGAAACAAGCCTCTAATGATTGCAATAAACTAAGTTTGGAGGGAATGTTGTGGTTTAGTCAACAACATTGACCTGACTCCTGTGGAAAAAACAGTACTTATTGAACAAGCTTTACTCATAATGATACTGTGCCGGTTTGTGAAAGTAAATGTCAGATATGGTGTATCCCATAGCCACACAAACATCAACGAGACATTTGGAAAGGTTCTGATCTGTGAAGTGCAATCAGGCAAAAGCGATTCAGGCCTGACAGTCTCTAGAGGGGACAGGAAAAGGACTGGATTTTGACAGACGTCCCTCGTCCAAGAGACCCACACTGGGAACAAGCTGTAGGCCGCTGCTGTCTTTAATTAGGTCACCCTGCTGAGGTTAACAAGACAAAACATAACATCCAAGCCTTCAGTGACAAGGTTAAGTTAAATGACATGAGTCTCTGTAGAGAGTCAGTCTGTTGCTTAATAGATATATGCTGTAACAGGTGTAGCTATTTGTTGCATCACATTACAGATTTGGATGGTCCTTTAACCCTTTACAATTGGCTGTACACAAACACAGGCATTAATCCAAATCAACAGAAGATCTTATTTGACAGAAATGAAAAAGGGACAAGAGGAAGGGTTCTTTAGAATGAAGGATAAAAGGTAAAGATTAAAGAAAGAGAAAGAGTATCAAATATTTCCTGTCAGACTGCATTAAATATGGTTCCTATAAATATATGGAGATGCTGGTATATTGGTGCCCCGCAGTAAAAATAGCCCTGTTTCCTAAGGGAAGTGATGACGTCCAAAAGCCTGCCTGCATCAGCAGCAACTGTTATCGCCGTCGCCGGGTAAAAGGGAGGCAGGGCATTGGCCATCAGTTGCCAAGGCAACACTGACATGCAGTGACGCAGGTAAGCGTTGTAGAGAGGGACAGAGGCTGTGATTGGGTGCAGGGGGTAGTGTGTGTGTGTGTGTGTGTGTAGAGGGGGTGAAAGAAGATGCGTGGGTGGCAAAGATGGAGACAATAGTTACGAAATGACCCCCCCTTATCCAGTCAAAGCCAGTTGATACAGTTAACATTTCAGCTTGGCAGTTACTGCCGATATGATTAGCATGCCCCTTGAGCCATGAATTGAGATGCGGAACAAATTGTATTTTTTCCACTAGGAAACAGGCTCATATTTATGCATTTCTGTTGAAATAATTTTTCTTATATTTAAGCAGGAGAGCTGTAGTTCACATAATGTGGAGCAATAAAGATGTAGAATCATGTACACACACAGACATTTACAATTCATCCCATATAATTTGACTCTGTTAGAAGACACCATCCAACCATGTCAATATCATTCATTTTATCACGCTGTCATCTGTGTGACATCCATCACTGTTGTGCTTTGAGTTTGTGCCAGGTAGTTATGTTGGTGTAGATTGTATCTGTATTTGTTTATATTGTACCTATGCAGTGTTTACTGTATATGAGGCTCTGTACAGATTTCTGCAACTAATTTCCTTGAAAAAGCACCATTGCTTTAAGGTTAGGATTAGGTATTAAAAAGTAAATACCATCAGTACTTTGAAAGTACTTTTCTATTATGGAAATCTTTTCATAATAAAAGTGCTTGGATTGTCAGTCCAGGAAGTGTATCTGTGGTGACACCTTGTGGCTTTTATAGAAATGAATTGTGTCTGTGCAGTGTACTGTACAGAGTTGGCATATTATCTTAGTGGTTGGTATATAATAATAATAATAATACATTTTATTTTCCAAGGCGCCTTTCTCGGCACTCAAGGACACCGTACAGAGGTATATAAGAAACATTAAAAGCAGCAGACAAATTAGAAATACAACATTAAAAACAACAGAAGGAAACAGTGCAAACAACATTACGTGGAATAGGCAGTAGTAAAGAGATGTGTTTTGAGTTGTGATTTGAAATGGGGGAATTAATCACTATTTCTGATTTGGGGTGGTAGTGAGTTCCAGAGATGGGGAGCAGAGCGGCTGAATGCTCTTCCCATGGTGGTGAGACGGGCAGAGGGGACAGACAGGTGTATGGAGGAAGAGGATCTGAGGGAGCGGGAGGTAGTGGGACCCTGGAGGAGATCAGAAAAATATTGGGGGGTGAGGTTGTGGATGGCCTTAAATGTAAACAGGAGAATCTTGTATTGTATGCGAAACTGAACCAGGAAGCCAGTGGAGCTGTTGAAGGACAGGAGTGATGTGGTGGATAGAGGGGGTGCTGAATTCTGGATCAGTTGAAGTTTATGGAGGGATTTGTGAGGGAGGCCAAAAAGGAGGGAGTTGCAATAATCTAAACGGGAGGTGACAAGACTGTGTACAAGAATGGCGGCAGTGTGGGGGGTAAGGGAGCGGCGGAGACGGTTGATATTTCGCAAGTGAAAGTAGGCAGACCGAGTGATGTTATTGATGTGGGGCTGAAAGGATAGTGTGCTGTCCAGGATGACACCCAGACTCTTAACCTTGGGGGATGGTGAAACGGAGGAGTTCTCAATAATAAGAGAAAAACTGTTGGTTTTGGATAAAGGGGATTTGGTGCCAATTTGGAGAACCTCGGTTTTATTACTGTTTAATTAGAGGAAGTTTTGGGTGAACCAGATTCTTATTTCAGTGTGGATTTTTTATGTTTTCTTAAACTTTGTGTTGAAGTCAGTGAGTAAAGACATAGGCCTACTGTGTTAGAGTAAGGAGTGTTTGTGAGACAGGGAACTATAACATTGTTTTAATGCATTAGATTTGGTTTAAAGATATAAATTATTCACTTTTAAACTAGGAACTGGGAATTATGGGTGGATTTTGTATACAATACACAAGGGCTTTCCTGAATCAGAATCAGAATTCGGTTTATTCGCCATGTATGTTATACAAACACGGAATTTTACTGTGGCAGTAATGTCCTTCTTATTTCTTTGAAACATTTGGAATATTTCAATCAGCATTTGTGTGCATTAAGCCAAGAAAATGTGTATGCATATAGAACTATTCATATTCTTGTAATTATGCTACTCAATTATGTTATTACTTGTTGAACTGTGTAGTATGTTTAGGCACCCAGGTACAGAACACAATTATATAAAATATATTTAGTGATCCAAGTTGTGTTAACCAATATGATAGTATGTATCATGTGGAATCTGTCCTAATTCAATGTTATAATTAAAATGGTAACAGCTCTCTAAATTAATAGTTTTAAGTTTAGAAAAGTGTCTCAAGCTGGCCTTTACAGTATACAGTGACCACCTTTTAACACTGTTAGCTCCTGTAGAAGTGCATCAGTCAAAATTAATCCAGCAATTTTCAAATTACTACATTAAGTACAAAGTCTTTAACAAAAAGGTTTTATTTTCATGTCTTCTCTGGTACATAAATTACAACATTGTTTTGATGTACAAAATGAAAAATAAAATCCACAAACGTAAAACCCTAGGATACAAACATGAGTCTAAATGCCAGAGAAAACTTTTGCAGAGATTCTTAGACATGTTCCATAATATAAATCAGCAACTAAAGTTCTCATTCAAATTACTTGCCAGGTGTACTACAGATAAATGGCAACAAATATTATACCATAAACTAAATGGCTCTGAATACAAAACAAAAAGACAAAAATAAGATTAAAACATGTTTTTCCCCAAATTGGAGCACAGGAGGGAAAAAGTCACATTATTTTAATTAACCCCCAAAAAATATTGTGACAATTTGAGAGTTCACAATGAAAGTATGGTCAACCACACACAACTATGACAAGATACTGGTGTGAAATACCCTCAACTCATTAGATTTGTTTGAGTTACTCTCAAAACTCTAGACCTCCTTTCTTTCGTTTTCCCTCTGTTCAGTTCCGGGTCTCAGTGCTGGTTCTTAACACCCTGAGGTTTACCAGGTTTTTTGTTGTCTGGTTGCTGCTGTCCTCTGCCCACCCCTGGCATACCTCTGCCACGGCCGCCAAACAATCCTACACACAGGACAGCAAAAACAAACACATTGTAAAGCAAGAAAATGCCGTCATATTTTATCACCCAATTCTTTTTGTTTATTAATCAAGGTTATCATGGTTTGTGACATCATCTCCACACCACTTGTGCTGCCACAAAAAAAAATTTTTTAGGGGGAATTTAAGCTCCAGGTGCCATATATATGAGGGCCTATACCAGACACTGAGTGAACCGCAACCCGAAAAGCACAGGTTTGTTTGTGTTACCTCTGCCGGCTCCACCGCCACGACCCTTGCCCTGCTGTTTGTTCTGCTGCATGCCGCCTCGCCCACGGCCCTTGGACACCACCTCCTCCTTCACCATGTCGATGATCTCATCGGGGATACGCAGATACTTGATGGTGCTCCCTCTGATATAGCACTCAGGCATCCTCCAAAACTTATCTCCATCCTAAAAACCACAGTGACAGTGTATTGTGAGGGTTAGACACAGTACTGGCACCATCAAGTGGCTATCAATGGATCAATCCTTGATTTGTGTCCATTATTTTATTATTAAATTGGATGAATTGAGTAATATAGTACTGAAATGTGACTTTACCCTTGAGGTGCAGATTACTTCTCTCAAGTTGATGTTCATCCAGTTGTCGCAACTGACCAAATGTCCGTTGTACGTCTCTCCATTCTTCAGTTCCACCAGCTGACAAGGAGAAATGGAACAAGTTATAATCTAGTTAAGACCCAAACTAAGCTTTTCAAATCAGATGAATGCCGATTTGTTAACACATTGTTGTAATTTAATAAACTCAAATGATTATGTATGATCTAATAGAGTGGTGAGATAGAGGGTGAATCTCCATGTCTCTACGACTCAACTATGCATGCATAGACGGACAGCTTTTAAATCAACTTTACCATAGGGTGGTTCTGCGCAGTCTTCAGCAAAGAAAGAGGTAGCTGTTGAATTGATTAAACACACCATTAGCCATACTGCCAATCATATAACTCGCTTAAAATGTTAGATATGTTATAGTTAGCTAGCTAACCAACAAAGCATGCTTTGGTAGACAGTTAACTTCGAAGCAAGGTTTGACTAGCTATCTATGTGCGCCCTAGCACAAGTATAGCTAGGTTGGTAGCTAGATTTAAACTAGCAAGCTAGCTAAATGTACAAGGGCTGAGCGAGCTAATACTAGCAGATGCATGGATAGCTTCTGTAGCAAGCTATCGCGGCTAGCTTACATGGCAGGCAAACTGAAACCGACTTTCCCTACGTCCAAGCAACCAGGATTCCTCACAAGTAACTACTTAACTTACCCCTAACATAGTAATTAACCTATCAAAAAAGTAAGGATACTTACCATTCTAACTGATTATATCAAAAACTTTAGCTATATTGAAAGCTAGCTTGCTGTTTCCCTCTTCATAGGCTGGTGGAAGTTTCTCTCGAGATGTCAATAATTCTGGCCAATTAGGCGACGGTAATGGTAGGTGATGGGCGGGACATCCGACTCTTGTCCCAAAGAGGAAAGACATAAAGGTTTTGTATTAACACAGAAGTGGTGTGGACTGGACGAGACCACAATCAGCTGTGAAAACAGCCTACACCCAGCCCTACACAAACGAAATCTTTCTTATCAAAAATAACTAGCTCGTCCTCTTTCTTCAGCTAGTGAGAAGATGGACAATAGTTCGCGGACTGTTGTTGTAACAGGTTAGTAAATGTTATGTTGAACTATTGCTTGAGTAACTACATTTCGGCTGTGAACAAAGCCACTCTGAAATGTGTGGAAAAGTTACGTGAAACTGCATCGGATATTTAAATAGTTGTTACTGCAAAGCTAGTTACACGAATTGCTTAAATATAGTGTCTGTCAATGTAGATATGTTAGTTTCGATCTCATTCCTCTGGCTGCTGGTCTAGTCTACGTGGAACCGTACGTTGGCTTCCAAAAATGCGCATGACAGTAACAAAGTGTTCAAGTAATATCGCTTAGATAACCCTTGACGTACACATTATAGCCGGCAGTGACATGTATTTTGACGAATTAATGCGTTTCTTGATTTCTAGGGCCACACACATCTCAGTACTAAAATATTTTCCACTTAAATTAACGTTTTAATGTGTTCTTAAACTATTTGTCCAACTTCACTGTATTTCATGACCAAGTTCACTGTCTTTTAACTACAATAAAGACCTGCTGGTTAGCTAGCTCGTCCACTTGTCCCCCAGACACAAAGGCCTGTTGAGGAGTGTGGTCAGTGGATAAAAGATGTGTAGATTGCCTGGGAATAGGGGCCTTCACAATAGAGAACTGGCTTGCAGCTGCCGACCTCAATCCCCCCTTTCGTCAGACAGACACTTCCCAGGGTCCCCAAGGGAACATGCCGGTAGCCCATTATTTACACAGGGAAGCAAACCTTTATTCGACCGTAACATCTACTGTATATTAACTACTACCAGGGCCGGCCCTTGGGTTTTGGGGGCCCTAAATAAAAATATTGTACGGGGCCCTTTTGATTGTCTTTTTTTTTTTTTTTTTTGGGGGGGGAGAGGGGGGGGGGACCAATCGCGGGGCCCTAAACAGATGTCCTGACTACTACACACATTTTCCACCAAATATGTGTTATTCACTTAATATGTGCATATATCTGTAAATAAAACCCATATGTTTAAATAAGCATACATTGTATTGTGGCACATATTTATGGAATAAAAGCAAGTCCTAATTGAAGGTTCTGTACTCAAATAGTTTTTTTTATAGCTGTCATATTTTTCAGGGTTTGGGCCATTTGGAGAGCACTCAATCAATGCCAGTTGGGTAGCAGTTCAGGTACGAAAACCCCTGCGTATTGAAAAAGCTTTTATTTTAACATGATGTCATCCTCATCAACCTGTCTTTTATGTCAGTCAAGTGCTGTTTGCATTTCAGACACCATTGGCAGAAGACTTGTATATTGTATGTTTATGTATTGTATGTTAGTTAAATGTATTGTATGTTCATATAACATGAAGCCAACCACAGCAGGCGATAATAATTGTTCAAATTTCCAAAAAATTGCTTTTCCCCTATGTGTCTAACTTTCAAAAGTTACTTTTAGGTACAGTTGGTGAAGAAACAGAAAATTCTCTTTGTAAGATCAATGTTTACATAATTGACAATAGAAAATAGATTGTCTATCCCTATTGCATTGCGTAGGTGATAAGTCATGGTCATGTGTCTCTCTTTAAGCCACCCTGCTAATGGAGAGATACGTAATAAGGCTGAGTATGGCAGAAGTAGTGGTAAGATTCTGCATGGGCATATTGGAGAGGGACAATAGTTGTCAGGGTGTCTAGACGGACTTGATAAGGATATTAAAAGCAAACAATAGGGTCCTTTGTGGCAGGGTCAGGGACGTGGTCAAACAACCCTCTTTTCAATATTAATAGGGGTCTGGCGGCTGTGGCCAGTTGCCCTTTGTAGAGGATTGGGAAGCCCTATGTTAAAGTCATACTGATTTATCTTCCTCAAAATAATCATTCCCTTTTGAATTTGGATTTGTTGGCTTGACCGTTTCCTTTTTCCTGTCAAAAAGGGTGTCAGGTGGCTGAGCGGTTAGGGAATTGGGCTAGTAATCTGAAGGTTGCCAGTTCGATTCCCGGCCGAGCCAAATGACGTTGTGTCATTGGGCAAAGCACTTCACCCTACTTGCCTCAGGGGAATGTCCCTGTACTTACTGTAAGTCGCTCTGGATAAGAGCGTCTGCTAAATGACTAAATGTAATGTAAATGTAAAAAGAGATCATCTTGCAAATCTGATTAGGCCCAAGAAAATGTTAGGTTACTTAAATGGGAGTCAGGTGGCTGAGCGGTTAGGGAAGCGGGCTAGTAATCTGAAGGTTGCCAGTTCGATTCCCGGCCGAGTCAAATGACGTCGTGTCATTTACATTTAGTCATTTAGCAGACGCTCTTATCCAGAGCGACTTACAGCAAGTAGGGTGAAGTGCCTTGCCCAAGGACACAACGTCAGTTGGCATGACCGGGAATTGAACTGGCAACCTTCGGATTACTAGCCCGACTCCCTCACCGCTCAGCCAACTGACTAAGAGCGTCTGCTAAATGACTAAATGTAAATGTGTAGTGATTTCAATCCACTTATCACGTACCAAAGCCAAACTTATCCTCCAGTATCAGTTACCTCCTCACAGATTCTGTGTTTTTTTGTTGTTATTTTTATTTAAAGGAACTGAAGAAGCTGGGCTTGGGCAATGACATACTGCATGTATGTGAAGTACCTGTGGAGTATCAGACCGTTCAGAGTTTGGTACCTTCGCTATGGAAAAAGTATCATCCACAAGTAAGATAAGATCATCTAATTTCACCTCTTCCTTGGCTACTTTTGAGTCATGTCATGTTAAATGCAGTTTGTCCTGCAGCAGTTAGTGAATTGAATACCATGTTATATTGTTCTCCTTGGAAACAGTTAATTGTTCATGTCGGAGTGTCCGCAATGGCAACGACAGTTACGCTGGAGAAGTGCGGTCGTAACCATGGCTACAAAGGTTTGGACAACAGCAGCTTCTGTCCAGATTCACAGTGTTGTGTTGTGGGAGGTCCTGATTGCATTGACTCTGTTATTGACATGGAATCTGTCTGCAAGAGAGTGGCAGCCACAGGCTTAGGGGTGGCCGTGTCCGTCTCCAAAGATGCTGGAAGGTAAATATCTACTTGTTTAGTTATGCTTGTGATATATTTCGAAACCACTAAAGTAATTACAAACCTGTCAAACATATATATAAGAACAGGATATTTTAATTTGGAAGTATACTGTAGTACAGTACATACAGTTCAGTACAGAAATTCATATTTTCTAGCATCTCTCAACGCCTCCCCGTCCCTATCTCTCCTTAACAGATACCTTTGTGACTTCACCTACTACACTTCTTTATACCTGAGCCGTGGACGATCTGCGTTCATCCATGTCCCCCCCATAGGGAATCCCTACAGTGGGGAAGTCCTGGGCCGGGCCCTGCAAGCTATTGTTCAAGAAATGCTGGACCTGCTGGACCAAGCTGAGGGGAAGATCCACTGCCAGCATGTACATTAAGTGACCCACTGAAGCCCTCCAAGCCTCTACCCCACTAACATACAAGACTAATTGCACTTACCCACAAGAAGCCAAACTATGTTTTTCTTTATTGTATCCTTGTCAGTAATTTCCACAAGTGCTTGACTCTGTACGGTTTTGTTCAGTGTTTTTCACACAGCGGCTAATGATTGGGAAGAGTCAAACTAATTGGGATGAGTGTAGTTGCATGCTCAGTTTAGACTTACATCCCATCTTATCTAGATTTGAGAAATTGTTCTGAAACACTGCCCTTTTACCTTAGTGTACTAGAATGTTTCACTTGAATTACAGGAAACCCCGTATACATGCATTTTCTTTAGTTATTTGACCACTGTTAATGCTCAGCTTCTTCTTTAATCAGATTCATCCATTAACTCTCATGCATATACAAACTTACTGATGTAGTCTCTAATGTAACTTTTATTGTAATATTCTAGTTTTAGGATTACAGCAATACTTATGTTTTTATACTCTATTCTCTTATAGAGGTATCATTTGAAATGAATTTGCCCCCCAGGTTGTTTTTATACCTCCTTTCTGATAAAATACTTCTTCTTTAATGTCAAATGAGATGGGCAGTACTTGGGTATTCATATTTCTCTATTGTTTCACTTTGTCTTGATTCTAACTATCATGGCTCATTGAATCCCATGTATTTCATATATTTTGTCACACATTACATTGAACATATTGAACTTGTGAGACACATTCAAGTAGCACAAGAAGTAGCACAGTAAGAATCACAGAGATGATTTGTTTAGTTTTTACTGTATATTGAAGTGATTAAATGGTGCTGTCTTGAGGCATTGAGGCCTAGATGTTTTATAAAATATTTGATCTTTGAGCTGCAAATTGCGTAAACCATTGGCATAGTTTCTTCTCAACATTGTTACAGTTGCTGTTCTTATATATATTTTTTAAGTACTTTTTATATTGGTGACTTGTTTCTGAGTCGTTTTTCTTTATAAGAAGTTCCTTTACTAAGGTTATTTATATCAGGGAACGGGTTGGTTCTTAGTCATATTGTCAAATCCTTTTGCCCAATTCTGACTAGATATAACACACCCAGACATCTGCACCTATGAGATTATATTTGAAAATATATACTGTATTACGGTTTATAAATAAATAGCTTTGATTTGCCCACTTTACCGAATCAGACAATTGCAGTTACGAATCCTAAATACTTAATTTCATCATGTTTGGAAGTTAAGAATTAGGACTTGGACACTGTGAGGCACTTTCGATTTTATTTTATCAACTGGATTGACACAACTTCCTGTAAAGGTTTTAGAAAGTTTACTTGTTTTATAGTAAACTGTTCTGTAGTTTTTATTGTTGTTCGGATCTCTCTTTGACTAGCACATGGCTGAAAAGCTTAATTATTTGAATCCACAGATTATTGTTTCATGTCTTTGAGTTTGAATTGATTCCTTCCCATCTCTGAAAATAAGTGATGAGATGACAGGATTGAGAACAGATTAACATGATTTCACCTATTTACTCGTGTCAAATCATAATCAAAGGTGGAAAGAAGGATACATTTCAAGTGTTGAAAAGGCACCTCTGTCAAAAGCTACAGTAAGTGGTAGATAACAGCATCAATCAGTGAATCTATGACCTTATTTGTTTAGAAAAGCTTGACTAAACTGCATATCCCTATAAAGAACTAACTGTGTGCATCCAAATTCTTATTGCCGATTCTGAGCATTGTAGTATACGTTTGTGTTTGTAGTTGCTGTATTGTTTTAAAACTTAACTCCAATTGCCTACCTGGATCAAATTACTCACTGTTCATGTTTTGTTTATACTGTTGAATGAAATAGGGAGATATTGAGATTCAGATTTTGTTAGGAAAATTGTACATGGTCATCAGGGAATGTCATTCAAGGAAAGCTTGCAGGTTTTTTTTGCTGAATATATGGCATGATCTTAAACTGACCTTACTCTCAACTAACAGACATAAAAGCCTTAACCCATGATGTTTCTTCAGTGTATGTTTTCATTTACACTTGACATCTGACCTGTGCCTTGACCTTGTTGAAATATGTTGTTATTGCACAGGCCACACAGTTACCAAAAGGTCTGTTTTTTAATAAAAGAGAGGCTACAAACATCAGGCCAAAATGTGTACCACCACCTAAATGGTCCTTTGTGCATTATTGCTTGTCCTTATGTATGCAATGTTTTCATATTAACATGGCCTTCTCTTTTTTAATGAGTTTATAATTGTTTTACATGATATGAAAAAATCTTGCTAACCTGATCAATCTTCAGGCAGCCTTGGTTTACTAGTTTGTTGTCTACCTTCACATTCTGCTGGTTGCCTACATCCTGCATTGTATCCCGATTGTCTGCAAATATGTTTTGAAAGGATTGTATATGTTGTTTATGTGAACAGAATACAGAATAACATTTTATTGCGGATGAGTTTGATACAGTATTTGCATGACGAAAAACAATACACAAGGACCAGAGGGGCCAAGCACACAAATCTGTGTATACGTCATATTACACTTGGTGTGTTCTTCGTACTCATGTTGTGCGGCGCTAGGAAGTTCGTCACAGTTTGCTTTTGGAATTGAGGCTCTCGAGCTGTATTTTCGCTTTAATTTCTCGTGTGGTTCAGAACTTGTTTGGGTTTAAATCCAGCTTAGAACTGCGAATGCAAATATCCGAATTGATAAACATATAATTGAGATTCTTGTTAATCGTTATTATTGTTCCGGAATTCGTTTAGACAGTGCAACTTGTGTCGAGATGAGTGTGGAGGCGTACGGGCCGAGCTCTCAAACCCTCACCTTCCTGGACACCGAGGAAGCGGAGCTGCTTGGAGCAGATACCCAGGGCTCGGAATACGAATTTACTGATTTCACCCTACCCAGTCAGACGCAAACTCAAGGACAAACCCAAAGCCAGTTGGACAATCAGGTAATAATAATGTTGCTGGCTAGCTTGCCTGCCACTGGGAAACGGGTATGGAGGCCAGCTAACGTTAGCTACACGTTAGCTAGCCATGCTAGTAGTAGCTTGCTTGCCACCCGCCTTAAGATAATCAACACGTAGCGATAAGCTAGTATGCTAAGTGCTAGCGTAAGTATGCTAACGTTAGCTAGAGCTAGCTGTACCGCGGTCAATGTTGCTAACAACAGAGATGGCTAACTTTAATTATCAAGTTGGGTAATTTTAAGGTTGACTTAATTTAAATGTTGAGCTATCAATTTAAACCAACATTGGCTAGCTAGCTACGATCCATTGCAAAGTGTTCATTTATTTTTAAAGAAATGTAATCCGAGTTAGAGTTAAGAAATTCTGTAGTGTTGTTTCCACCCTGTGTTTGATGTCTTGACAGTGCATTCATGGTTTATCTTTGTTGCTGTGCCTAAAACAATTTCCCTGTAATTATATCGACACAGGTGAACGGTCCTGATGATGGTCTTCACAATGGAGGTGTGGATGACTCTGTTGCTAAGGCAAGCCAACTTCTTGCTGAGCTGAACTTTGAAGAGGACGAAGAAGATACCTACTACACCAAAGACCTCCCACTGCATGCTTGCAGGTAAGGCAAAACCATTAATCACTTGGCTAGGCCAAGTATTATTATGGGCATATGTTTTCCAGCTGAGGTGCTTGACAAACTGGCATAGTTACATGGATGTTACATAGGTTTTTACAATAAATTTAAACGTAAAGTATGTATGTATTGTGCTCTGCTTTGATAAATGTGGAATATGTTAAAGGTTGTCATGGTTGTTTTTATCGCTGATCATAAAATGAAACTAATGTAAATATTTTGTATTGTATTATAGTTACTGTGGTATTCATGATCCTGCATGTGTGGTGTACTGCAACACGAGCAAGAAATGGTTCTGCAATGGACGCGGAAATACATCCGGCAGGTACCGTACCCAAATCCACTTGTGATCATGCGTCTGTGCGTTCACCCTGTCACGCGCGAAAGGTGGTTTGATTGGTCGTGCTCTTGATTCAGCCACATCGTGAACCACCTGGTGAGGGCGAAGTGCAAAGAGGTGACGCTGCACAAAGACGGGCCGCTGGGCGAGACGGTGCTGGAGTGCTACAACTGCGGCTGTCGCAACGTCTTCCTCCTGGGCTTCATCCCAGCCAAGGCGGACTCTGTGGTCGTGCTGCTGTGCAGGTACGTGTGGGCTGTGACACAATTATTAATAATAATCAGGGTTTCCCGCCGAAAATGTGTTAGTTAAGTTGGGGGGAGGGGGGGGGTAGTTTGTGCGATAGACTAATGCGGGGGGGGGGGCTAGTTTGTGCGATAGACAGAGAAGGGAGTCTGGCGTTGGTCACGGTTTGGAATGAAAGGGAGAAAACAGGACAGAGTAACACGGCGGATATCGCTATTAAAAAAAATTACGCCGTAGTTCAGGCGGCAGGCGTGTGTTGCTTAGGCGGCCGCCTTAACTGAAAAGTGCTGCGGGAAACCCTGATAATAATAATAATGCATATGTGGGTAGATGAAGGGAAGAATGGCCTCTGTTTTTGTTTTTTTGTGTTTAGGTACATAATGAAATAGTCCTATCAAGTTGTTATCTCCCATGGGACACCCCTCCTACTAATTCCCTTTTTTCTCTGATCATCCTTGTCCCCCACAACAGGCAGCCATGTGCCAGCCAGAGCAGTCTGAAGGACATCAACTGGGACAGCTCTCAGTGGCAGCCACTCATCCAGGACCGCTGCTTCCTGTCCTGGCTGGTAAAGATCCCCTCTGAGCAGGAGCAGCTGAGGGCTCGCCAGATCACCGCCCAGCAGATCAACAAGCTGGAAGAGCTCTGGAAGGTAGGCTTCAGAACCCCAAAATAGATGAGGCACGCTGTGTGATTTTAAAGGTCAGCGGTAGAGCATTTGTGTTCAGGTCGAGAGGTCACAGGTTCGAATCCCCACACTTTACATCGCTTTGGATGAAAGCGTCTTCAAAATATATAGATCATATGAACACACCATACTCATGATAAATACATCTCTGGAAGACTAATGTATGAATTAATTAACAGTTAAGGAGTAAGATTAATTGCAGTTTTTAAGTGGTGGGCAGCACTCCCATTGGTCCAAAGGCAAAACATCAAATGTAGAACACTAGTGATTTAAAAGGATCCAACTAAACCCTGCGTCTCCCTCAGGACAACCCCACAGCCACCCTGGAGGACCTGGAGAAGCCCGGGGTGGACGAGGAGCCCCAGCACGTGTTGCTGCGCTACGAGGACGCCTACCAGTACCAGAACATCTTCGGGCCCCTCGTCAAGCTGGAGGCTGACTACGACAAAAAGCTTAAAGAGTCCCAGGTACGTCGCCTTCCGATGCACTCTTTTCTGTTTGGAAGTTGTGTACTTTTGAGCCTGTTTCAGTTTGTTGGAGGATCTTGGAGTTCATGTGGGCCTTTTGTTGGCTTTTTTTAAAATAGCAAGCAGATTTTATTTTAAAAAGTGGAATACTAGGCAATTTATCCAAATTTATCACATCGTTCAAGGGACAGTGCATGTTCAAGGAAATGGAATACTGTTTGAACACAGCAGGGGTTGTTTTGCCTTGTGTTATTAGCTTTCTGCAGTCTGACTAATGCGTCCTATTTTCTTTCCCTTTGTTCTTCTCCACAGACCCAAGACAATATAACAGTCAGGTGGGACCTGGGACTGAATAAAAAGCGGATTGCTTATTTCACACTGCCCAAGACGGACTCAGGTGGTAATTCTTTCAACTTACTACTATCTGTGTACCAGTGGTTCTGATTTGCATAGAACCCCAACATCGCACGCATCCCATACCTGCATCCCCTGGTGGTGTGTTGGTGTTTGTTTGTGGTGGTGTTGTCACATACCGGTATTGTATATTGTCGCCTCATTCCAACCCTTATTTCATTTTCTGTTTTCACTTTCTATAATTTGGCATTGGAGCGGAGGGTTTCCTAACTTGTCTCTGCTCGCGGTGGGTTTGTCCTCCAGATATGCGCCTGATGCAGGGAGATGAGATTTGTCTGCGCTACAAAGGAGACCTGGCCCCTCTGTGGAAAGGCATCGGCCACGTGATCAAAGTCCCTGACAGTATCCTTTTACTTTCTGCAAGAACTCATAGTGAAGAGCTTGGCTCTTCACTATGATTTGTGCTTGCATGTTTCCACTTCTCTTTTACATTTCCATTTAGTCATTTAGCAGACGCTCTTATCCAGAGCGACTTACAGTAAGTACAGGGACATTCCCCCCGAGGCAAGTAGGGTTAAGTGCCTTGCCCAAGGACACAACGTCATCTGGCTCGGCCGGGAATTGAACTGGCAACCTTCTGATTACAAGCCCGCTTCCCGAACCGCTCAGCCACCTGACTCCCTCTTTTCCTTTTCTTGTGCCACCCTCTCAGCGTGGGCACGGTTTAGGGAGAAGGGACCATATCGCCACACACCCGGTGCCAAGTCAGGGTTGTAGTTTATAACACTGTTTAAGAATAGCCTCAGGGGGTCCTTTATGTTGTCAAGTTGAGATACACGCCACAGAAACATGCACATTTTGATGGTGACGAACATTGCAAGGTGGGGATGAAGGCCACCTCTTAAATCTTAAAGTGAGAAATTGCTATTTAAAATGGCCAGAATTCCATATTTAACTAGGAAGATGAGAAGGTTCTAGGCCCCTTAACTTGGACGTGGCCAAAACGTTCATTCCACCAGTTTTCATTACAGGTTATAACACACTGATAAAGGGACACCTTCCAGATACTCTGCTCCTTTTTCTGCCTTCACTACTATTAGCCACACTGTGCTGTTTCTACTCTAATTCCACAAAGAGGAAAGGCTATTTTGCTGTACTGATTTCCTTAGCACCCTTTGTGAAAGACTATGGAGATGAGATTGCTATTGAGTTGCGCAGCAGCGTCGGAGCCCCGGTGGAGATACCCCATAATTTCCAGGTGGATTTCGTCTGGAAGTCCACTTCCTTTGACAGGTATGCAAATGCACTCTGAACTCAATCCCCTGAGAAAACATAACGAGAAAGATATTGGCTTAAATCGATCGTTTGCTTTTGAAAGAGTCTCCCGAACGGTGGAATTGTCTTCTGCGTTCTTCCAGGATGCAGAGCGCCCTGAAGACGTTCGCCGTGGACGAGACGTCCGTCTCGGGCTACATCTATCACAAGCTGCTGGGCCACGAGGTGGAGGACGTCATCATCAAGTGTCAGCTGCCCAAGCGCTTCACTGCCCAGGGTCTCCCTGACCTCAACCACTCCCAGGTCAGTCCCACTGAACACTACGTTGGCGCTCAACACCTCCATTTTGAATACAAGACGAAGGTGACACATCACAAAAAATAGCAAGAAATGTCTTCTTTTAGTGGCTAAAGATAGGCTTGGTGTGAGGTTTGACTGCTATCTGGTTGTTTTCCTACGTGCCGTGGCTCGAGCTAAGGTTGACGTGTGTTTTGTTACAGGTGTATGCAGTGAAAACTGTGCTGCAGAGGCCCCTGAGCCTCATCCAGGGGCCCCCGGGCACAGGGAAGACTGTCACCTCTGCCACCATAGTGTACCACCTTGCCAGGCAGGGCAATGGGTAAGACCTAAGACCAGTAGTCCAGTAGGCACCTTCTTGACAGGATATCATGATTTATTGGTTTGTTGTTCTTCTCATAATGTATGCCTGCCTCATTAATTTTTTATAGCCAAGGATGCCGCCGTTAAATATACTTTTCTTAATAAAGAAGTTGGGGGGACAGATTTGTTGTTTTCAACACCATGTATAATGAGTTCATAACCCTCTGAATGGTTTGTTTGTTTTCTTTCATTTTAATGGTTTTTCCTGGGAGTTTGTCCGTGTCTTCCTTGAGTGTTTAGATCGGTTTAGCCCTCTGCGGCATTGCTTGTAAAAAAACAAAAACAAAAAAGTGCCGTACAAATGAATGACATTTACATGCATTATGACATGCATCAGACGCTTTTATCCAAAGCGACTTTCAAGAGAGAGCTATACAAAAGCGCATACGTCACTGATCATAACAACAAGATAGCACCAAAACATTGCGAGCAGCCAAAACATGAAGCATACATTGTGGAAAACCGAATAAGTGCCAAAGGGAAGAACCATAAGAGCAAGCAGTTAAACAAGTTACAACATGAAACTCCCCGCAAGAGTGTACCTGTAGAAAGAAATGTGATTGGGATGGTGTGCTGTGGTGCAGGCCGGTGCTGGTGTGTGCTCCCAGCAACATCGCCGTGGACCAGCTGACTGAGAAGATCCACCAGACGGGCCTGAAGGTGGTGCGGCTCTGCGCCAAGAGCAGGGAGGCCATCGACTCGCCCGTCTCTTTCCTGGCCCTCCACAACCAGATCAGCAACATGGACAGGTGCGAAACGCAGGCCTTATCACGTCTGTTAATTGTCTTTGTCTTCCAATTTGAGCCTTAATCAGGAAGCTTTTATTGAGGTAATTGAGTCAAGTGTCTTGACTCACTCACATTTCCATATCTCTGTCTCAGCATGTTAACCGTAGACTAGGGAAGAAAAAAAAGAGGGTACAATTGTCACAACATTTATCCCATTTTACCATCGTCATTTGCACAACCTAATTGAACCTTAATTTTTTTTTGATTGTGTACTAAACCCACTGTGCTTTGTGCCTGCTGCCCGCTGCAGTATGCCAGAGCTGCAGAAGCTCCAGCAGCTGAAGGATGAGACCGGAGAGCTGTCGTCCGCAGACGAGAAGCGCTACCGGGCCCTGAAGCGCACTGCGGAGCGGGAGCTGCTCATGGTGAGGACGGATTAGTCATTGTTTCTTCCCCCGCCAACGTGCCAGTTGGCAGCGATCTTTGTAACCATCTGTGTAGTCCTGTGTGGCTTTGGTTGTTTGTTTTTTATTTAGAAAAGGTTATAAGTAGTTTAAAAGATTGGAAGTTGGGGGACAGTGTAGGCTGAGGCCTAACCGTAGGGGGCCGGGTTTGAATCCGGCCTTGGCCCTTTGCTGCATGTCTTCCCCTCTCTCTCACAATCCCTGCCTTTCCTGTCACATTTCACTTACAAATTGTCCAATAAAGAATGAAAAATGCTAAATAATTACATCTTAAAAGAAGAAGAAAAAATCTGTGAAGATGCACCTGTCCAAGCTGCTGTACACATGGGTGGATAGGAAATACGAAACGTTTTCACTGGAGGCGTGCTGTGTCCAATGTTTGTTTTGTTTTTTTACTCACCACACGGTTCTCACACCCCCTCACTCCACCATCTTTCCTGTCTCCCTAGAATGCTGACGTGATCTGCTGCACTTGTGTGGGCGCCGGGGACCCCCGTCTGGCCAAGATGCAGTTCCGCTCCATCCTGATCGACGAGAGCACACAGGCCACGGAGCCTGAGTGCATGGTCCCCGTGGTGCTGGGGGCCAAACAGGTACACAGACTGATGCGTGCCTGCTCTGGACACACACGTCACAAACCATTTCCTCTGTGTCAGAAAGTCACAGACAGTCTGTGATGGACGCCAGCGTACTACAGAGAACCTTCTCCGCGTAGTTTAAGTCGTTTTCCCACAGTTGAATTAAATATCATCCCCTCCCGTCCTTAGCTCATCCTTGTGGGAGACCACTGCCAGCTGGGCCCGGTGGTCATGTGTAAGAAGGCGGCCAAAGCGGGCCTGTCCCAGTCCCTGTTTGAGCGTCTGGTGGTTTTGGGCATCAGGCCCATCCGTCTGCAGGTGCAGTACCGCATGCACCCGGCGCTCAGCGCCTTCCCCTCCAACATCTTCTACGAGGGCTCCCTGCAGAACGGAGTCACTGCTGGTGAGCAATGGGGAAGGTCCCACTCCTTTTAGAAAATCAATTTAGCTGAGGCTATGATGAAGTTGAATCTGCGTTCAGGGACTATGCTTTGAAATGTTGAGCATAGCTTCTATTAAATGTCTAGGTCCTCTACAAAAGTATTATAAATTATAATGTAAAGGATGTTCAGCAAAACCAACAAACTTGTTTCAACTAAAATTGATATGTGTAGTTTAAAAGGCATTTCATTTGTCACCCAAGTCAATACCTAAACTTCCACTGTTTCTCCTCTGCAGCGGACCGTATCAAGAAAGGTTTTGACTTCCAGTGGCCGCAGCCAGACAAGCCCATGTACTTCTATGTGACCCAAGGCCAGGAGGAAATTGCTAGCTCTGGAACTTCCTACCTGAACAGGCACGTCGATCGTTCAGTTGTTTTTTTGGTACAAAACACAACATTGAATTATTACGGTATTGATTTAACTCGTGGGGAATTTTGCCCTTACCGTGCAGGACTGAGGCAGCCAATGTGGAGAAGATCACCACCAGGCTACTGAAGGCGGGAGCCAAGCCTGACCAGATAGGCATCATCACCCCGTACGAGGGGCAGCGGTCCTACCTGGTCCAGTACATGCAGTTCAGCGGCTCTCTCCACACCAAACTCTACCAGGTACAGCTTTAACTGTGTGTTTGTGTGTTGTGAACATTTTCAAGATGCTTTTTAATCAGAAGTCAATGTTGATATAATAAACAGTATCGATGTGTCAACCACCTATTTAAATGACCTTTTATTCATTCAGGGGAAGCTTTTTTCGAAATCGACATGTGGAGTAGAAAATTAAGGGTTAAAAGTGCATAGAACTAAGAGTATTTTGGTGGTCAGAGGAAGAGTTGTTTATTTAGCCGGCATAATGCAAAGTAATCTCAGCAACCAGGCACGGTGCAACAATCATAATATCTGTGTTGTGTTCTCTATCACAGGAGGTTGAGATTGCCAGCGTTGATGCCTTCCAAGGCAGAGAGAAAGATTTCATCATCCTGTCTTGCGTCCGAGCCAACGAACACCAGGGAATCGGCTTCCTCAACGATCCGCGTCGACTGAACGTGGCTCTCACTCGAGCAAGGTAGCCACATGGAACTGGTCCTGGTTCACAATCTGTATGCGCACTAGGAGTTCTGTCATTAATGACTTGTGACTGTAGTGAATAAACCATGAGAAGAAAGTACTTTCATGCAGAAAAACGAGAGGATTTGCTAGACCTTGTAGTGAGTTTCCATTTAAAAAATCTAATGTATTTGTATATCCCTTTTTACAAGCAATGACACAGAGGGTTTCACATACGCACATAGAACTGCCCCTCAGCAAACCTAAACCCTCAAGGAAGACAAGGAAAAACTCCCAGAAAAACGAATTTGAGAAAAAACACCATCCCTATCCTAGGTTGTCTCATCGACTGGTTTGTTGACTGACACTGTGTGTGTGTTGTGTCCAGGTATGGTGTGATCATCGTGGGGAACCCCAAGGCCCTGTCCAAGCAGCCCCTGTGGAACCACCTGCTGAACTACTACAAGGAGCAGAAGGTGCTGGTGGAAGGACCCCTCAACAACCTGAGGGAGAGCCTCATGCAGTTCAGCAAGCCCCGCAAGCTGGTCAACACCATCAACCCTGTACGTATAACCCCCCTCACCCCCTTGATATATTCCTCCCTCCAACCAGCAATGTAATAATGACGAGTGTGACATATGTGTGGCTAGCAGATATGTGTTGCTCCCCAGGGAGGCCGTTTCATGAGCACTGCCATGTACGACGCCCGCGAGGCCCTCATCCCAGGGTCGGCCTACGACCGCAGCAGCGCAGGTCAGCCCAGTCGCCTCTCTGTTCAGTCTTTCGCTTTCAGATTTTGGAACGTTTTCCCCCTTTCTTTCTGTCAAGTATTTTTGGACAAATGTTCCAAACGTGCTAACGAAAGTCAATCTTCACTCTTAGGTGATTTAACTTACCAACTGAGACGTCAGTTGTCGTGTGTGTGTGTGTGTGTGTAATACGATCCTGTGGCGTTTCCTTTCCAGCGCGGGGTCCATCCAACATGTACTTCCAGACCCATGACCAGATAGGCATGATCGGAGCTGGGCCAGGTCACATGGGAGCCATGAACCTCCCCATCCCCTTCAACTTGGTGATGCCCCCCATGCCTCCACCAGGATATTTGGGTCAGACCAATGGTCCTGCAGCAGGTGAGGGAAAACGGATTTCCAGGAAAAGTTGTTGTTGCTTTCAATTCCAACATAACCCAGCATATCTTTCGACAAGGCGAGTGCTTCTCCTGACGCTCTGATTTGGTCTTTCCTGTATTTCCAGGTCGCGGGGCTCTGAAGGGCAAGGTCGGACGTGGCGGGCGCCAGAGGAACCGTGGCATGGGTAACCATGGCACCGGGCAGGGCAACGGGCCCAACAGCCAGGCCAGCCAGGACGGGGCCTCCCAGCCCTTCTCCCAGGGGCCCCTCACACAGGGCTACATATCCATGAGCCAGCCCTCACAGATGAGCCAGCCCGGCCTCTCCCAGCCTGAGCTGTCCCAGGTAACCACACCGCACACGCTTGCACCTCACTGCTTGGGAGTCAGGTGGCTGAGCGGTTAGGGAATCGGGCTAGTAATCAGAAGGTTGCCGGCTCCATTCCCGGCCGTGAATAATGACATTGTGTCCTTGGGCAAGGCACTTCACCCTAATTGCCTCGGGGGAATGTCCCTGTACTTACTGTAAGTCGCTCTGGATAAGAGCGTCTGCTAAATGACTAAATGTAAGGCCTTGGCCCATGTGGTACCATGTGGTTGTTTGGGCTCAAAGTGTCTGAAACATTACGCAGGGGTCAGTACTGAGATACTATAGCACTTGTGTCTTATCATAGACTTAATGTTATTTTCATTTCTTATTTTACAGGACAGTTACTTAGGCGATGAATTCAAATCCCAGATTGACGTGGCTTTGTCCCAAGACTCTACTTACCAGGGCGAGCGTGCATACCAACATGGTGGGGTGACTGGACTGTCACAGTACTAGAGTGTAAGTGCACTGGTTTTTGTTTTCATCTTTATGGCCAGAAGACATTGCGTTGGCGAACTGTACCGTAACATCTTGTTTGTTCTTTTCCCGTAGGTTGTTGGAAGAGGGGAGCTAGGCTTCAGCAGAGCTTAGTTCGTCAGCATTTTAATCTGGGTAATGATAAAAACAAAAAATGGATACCTGTTTTCCTCTGCTACAACTGAAGCACCACCGTGTGAAAGCAACAGGAGAGAGAAATCTACCAATCACGAGCAAGAGAGAGAAGAGGCGTCAGAGAACGTAAACAGACGGGCAGGAAGAGCGAGGACGAGCGGGGAGCAAGCGACCACCGCTGGAACACGGGGGACGTGGATGAGGGCAGGAAACGGACGAAGGCAGGAAACGGACGAAGGCAGGAGCTCAAGCTGCCGCAGGGGGAAGACGAAGAAGACCTGGCGGGGTCTCGCGCAGGGAAACGAAACGAGGAACACCTCCCAACGAAAGTGGCCCACCATCCCCTCCCCCTCCCCCCCCCCCCTCCCCCTCCAGACACCATCACTCCCGTCTCCACTCTCGCACCTCTGAGGGGAATGGTCTGCTCGGGAATAACTGGGGTAGGCCTAAGTTCTCAAGCAATTCGGTGAGTGTCCCACTCTTGAAAGGAGGAGAAGGGGATAAAACCGGGGAGGGGGTGTGGATCGCCGACAAGTAGGCAACGCAGGTAATCCTCACCTCAAAGTTGATTGGTTGTCCAGCCTGTTTGAAGTCCAGACTCATTTAGCATTCGATAGAAGTGAAAGCAGAGTGGTGGCTGTGTTCTCCTGGACCCGGGATCTCATCAGGGGGCCTCCGCAGCCTCCGCAGGAGCAGTCGAGGCCTCTCGTCATCGTTCAGCTTCTGAGTTGACACGGTTTCTGCGCTTAAAGTCTGATATTAAAGAACTTTGAATTTAAATGCCTTTGATTGCCTTGGGGAACCATTGGCTTTTTCAACAGGTCTTTAAAACAAAAAAAGGTGGTTGACTACAAGTCTATGGTGGAGTGGCATGGGGATTTCAGACGAAAGTTTCTCAAGATGTGAGCTGTGGATTAGAGTGATCCATAATCGTGAGACTGATATATATTTTTTTCTTTTTCGTTTTTTGAAGTACCTTTCTTATTGCAAAGCACAAAAGCAAAAAAAAAAAAAAAAAAAAAAAAAAAAATCTAACTATCAACAATGACCAGCATTGAATATAAGATAAAAACAAGGCCTGTTGTAATATTGGGCGGGACATTTTTGATGTTTTTATTTTATTTTTATGCTTTGTATGCTTAGCAACTGCTTTGAAGAAGGTCTTTATTTGGGGGCTGTGAGGGCCTCCCATGGGGAAATACTGGCTGTCTGTATGAATCAAACCCCAGTAAAGAAAAATATGTGAAAGGCAGATAATAGAACCTGTATAAGGCTACACATGCTTTTGTGACTGGTTAATTGAAAGAGGTAGACGCATACAAATACCAAACAGGTTGAAAAGGAAGGTGGCTGAAGGATGTGGTGAGACTAAAATAGCCAGTACTGCATGAGCCCCATAACCTCTAAAAGAGATTATTTAATCAGGAGTCATCAATTGTCACTCACGGTTGGGTGTTTTTGTATTGAGGCTACATGAAATGTACTTGTAGAAGATCTCACATCCATATGAGCCATTTCAAATAACATTGGACTGGTGCTGATTCCATAAGTTTATTGAAAAAGGATTTCTTACGTCATTCTCACGAGACGAATGAGTATCTGAACCGGTGCCTATAAGAACTCACTTATCTTCAGGTGTAAAAAAGCAGCACACACATGAATGTAAGGAAAAACCTATGCCAGCATATGTTAACCTCATAACCAATATTACCACACGAGGAATACAAAAACAAGCTCCATAGACCCCAGAGACGAACAGGCCGTTTTGTTGTGGTCTCTGTAGGGACGCACTGAGGGAAGCCACCTTCCTTCTCTGAGTTGGTATGAATCCTGGCTGGTTGAAGTGCTTTGCTTTGTGTACTTTTTATTTTGTGTTTTTAAAAACAATGTCGCCTTCCCTATAGTTGATCCCTCCTAGATGTTTTCCATCGTATCGGTATGGCTTTCTGAACACACCACACCTTCCCTTTTTGTGAATTATGTTTAACGTCAACCTTGAGCTCATTCTATTTTGCCCAGTGGAACTATTTGCTTCTGTGTGCCATGTCGTTTTGAGCTGGGTAGATTGTAGTCCCCTTTTTGTAGTTTTTACTGTTGTATTTTGTTTTGAGTAGCTTATTCAGTGATGAAGGGGACGAGGTAGAAGTTATGGTTTACTTTTTGTTCCAGATACTCCTTCAACTGTGGATGTTTCGGATTTGAGGGTTCAGTCTTTGTGTATCAGTTTTTAGAATGTTGTGTGCGGAACACCATGAGAATGTACTCATTTTACCACCTGCTTCCTTCCGTTTAAACTTCCACATAAAAAGGCCGCTAGCTTGATTTTAATTTCAGTGAATCCAAAACACACATTGTTTGACAATCATGCTGTCACATACTAGCTATATATAGTTGAACAGTGTGTTTAGAAGTAGTACGTTACAAGATTGTGATTTCCGTGTTCATGTTCTTTTGTGCAATTAATTCATTTTCCATTTCAGGCCTATAGTACCTATCACTCATTTGAAAACAATCCTACAGATAATATAACTATTTTCCTCTGGACCAAAAGAGATCCATGTTTTCTTTGCCAGAATGAGCTATAGTTGCCCAACACAGAATTAAATGAAAGGTTTGAAATGCAGGCAAGAACTGAAATTCTTTGCCAGTTTTAGGGAGGCTGCGATTGGCATCCACCTTACAGCCCTGAGTTAGAGTGCACACCCTAGATTAATTAGACACATTTCTGATAAGGGTACATGATTTGATCTTATTTGCAGTAAAGACTAATGAAGACGATTCACATTGGGATTCAATTCTTGTAAAACTGAACGCATCAATAAAGTTTGATTGTCACCAATTTGCCCATGTATTGTGATTTATTCAAACTACACAAGCCTAAAAGAGAAATACCAGAATATACTATGGCACCATAGGTGGAGAAATTAATTATCAAATATACAAAAATATACACACGTTCATTTACAACTAGGTGTTATGTGGACTTTGCAGACTTTTTCTTTTGGATATGTTTACTTTTCATCAGTTTCTTTTTCAACATTCCTTGTTGTTTCTGCTGAATTGTTTCTTGAATCCGCTCCTTAAATTTCCGTTTTTCACTACGGATCTTGTCCAATTCCGCCTTTCTTTTTGCCTCCAAGTCTGGATCCTGATCAAGAGGAATGTAAGTTAACACAATTGAAGAGAGCATTGGGTTGTACAGATAATTGTGAATGTGTCATATTTTCCTGAAAAGCCTCAAATCTGTCTAATCCATATCAAAACACTGGATAAATCATTGGAAGCTGCTATGTTTAACAGAACACGTACTTTCCCTTCCAGGATCATCTGTTTCCTTTTGTTGATCTCCTTCTTCTCATCGAAATCTGTAGACTCAAGTCTCTACACAAACACGGAAAAGAGAAACAGCACTTAATAGCAGTTACATATGAAGCCACACACTTATGTTGACACAATGATGTGAATGTATTTTCAGACGGGCCTTACGATTTCACACTCTCGTCTTGTCACGTTGACTTGGGTGAGGATCTTCAGCACATCTTTCTCTTCAACTGAATATTCACTCAGCTTAGTCTCTAAACCGACAAAAGTAGAACTCATGAAATGTGTACAGTTGCCGACTGTTGCTTAACATGCTGTGTGAGACATACTTTTAATATTGTTGATGGATATCACAAAACGCTAACCTTCCCATTTAATTAGATAGCTTAGATGATTGACGTAACAGTTAAGACCGAAGCCTTCATTTTAAGGTTCAAGACTTAATTGTTGACAGCTATGGTTGCTACAGAAGTATCCAACCAGCTTCCTCTGAACTGTGATAGAATGTTCTATATATTAGTCTATAGATGGATAGAAACAGCCTTACGAATCTGTTCCTCAATGGATTGGACCAGGTGGATGTCGTACTGAGTCACCAGAGTGATCGAGACGCCGTTCCTTCCTGCAGAGGAAACAGGAAGTTGTTATGCATATTTACTCATATGGGTAGTCGACATGTAAAAATACAGTAACCACAGAGCTCTGTTACCTGCTCTGGCTGTTCTTCCAACTCTGTGGATGTAGATTTTTGGCAGACCTGGAGTGTTGTGGTTGATGACGACCTGGACTGTTGGAATATCCAGACCCCTAGTCGTTTTTGAAATGGAAAAAATAGTTTCAAAAAGTCCATGTAGAAGAAGAAGGCTCGTCAGGTTTAGTACATATTTTCATGCAATCTTACCTGGCTGCCACATCTGTTGCAATGAGGATTTTGTAGACACTGGACTTGAACTTTGCTAGGTTGGTAAAACGTTGTTTCTTTGAAAAGAATAAGCACAACTTGTTAAATACATTTAGAAGACCTATTATCCATCTACACTGTATATAAATATGCAGTAGGTCTACGATTATCATTTTGCACATTCATTTTCACCGAATGTATGATATGAAGTTTTTTCTGTTAACGATTTACTTATCAAATATATCTGGTATTTTTCTAATATACGGTCACTTACCTGCTTCATCATAGAATGTAAGGAAATGGTGGGGAAGTTGAACTCGCGGAGCATCATTGTGAGTATTTGACAATTCCTATGGACAGATCACAGAACAAATCTTTCATTTGAACAAAAGGCTGTTTAAGAACATTTAATCTTCAGCACGTTTGTCATTTTAGTACAGACTAAAACAGTATGTGGCCCAAGAAGCTCATACTTGCAGGTGCTGGTGAAGATCATGATGGACCAATCATCATGCTCGTCTTGGAACTTCTGGATCAGGTACACCAGATAGGCGTCTTTCACTTTCTCTGGGGTTAGGATGTATCTCTGATCCAACTCTTCGACCGTGCGCGTCCTTAAAGAAAAACAAACTAGCTTTATCCCTTTATTCACAAACACTATACAAGTGGGTTCTGTGACTATTCCTTGAATCAAAGGTTTACTTATTAAATAAAATTCAAGTAATTTTTTACGAGTCATTAGCAGAGATTAGTTCAATAATATACTTACTCAGATTTGCTTTCCCAGAAGAAGGGCTCGTTCATGGCGATGCTTTTGAGCTCCTGCAGTGTGTCTGTGAGGGTGGCACTGAAGAGGAGAGTCTGGCGTTTGGCTGGCACAGCCCCCAGGATCACCTCCAGGTCCTTGGTGAAGTCTGTGCAGCCCTGCTCCAGCAGGCGATCCGCTTCATCCATGATCTGTCACAAAGAAACACTGTCAGGACCAGTTGAGGATCATGGTAACTACACCAGTAGTTAATTGAGGTCCCCAAATGTTTTATATTGAAACAATTGAGTGGTGTATTTAAACAACATTATAACTTTTCTGACAGTAATGTCTCAAATGTTCATATAAGTGTTTCTGTCGGTACACCTCAGTCAAACCAATAATAACACATGGATTGTTTATCCGTCTCAGACTCACCAGAAACCGGATCTTCTTGATGCTAAAGGTGTTGGAGCTTCGTATGTGGTCTGCCAGTCGTCCTGGTGTGGCTACAACAATGTGAGGCTTATTTGACAACTCCAAGGCTTGAGTGATCATGTCTGTTGGCAAAATAACATGGAAGTTTCAAACAGCTGTTTGACAGTCAAGGCTTAAGGTCGCTTGTGAGGTATCATCCTCTTTTCATAAAATCTTATAAGACATTACCCATTCCACCAACAATAATGCAATCCCTCAAGCCCAGCGGTTTGCCAAAGACTCTGAACTGCTCAGCAATCTGGTACGCCAACTCTCTGCAAACAATAACAAACAGTTCTTTTAATCGTAAATACGTAAAGCTAGTCATCTAGTTTCATTTAAACATAGTCTTATTTGGCTGATTATACTACTAGTCTAACAAGCCAGAGATCCACTGACCTGGTTGGCGTGAGCACGAGACAGAATATCCCAAAGGGATCCTCAGATAACTTCTGGAGCACTGGTAAAACAAACGCAGCAGTCTTTCCACTGCCAGTTTTTGCACAGCCCATCACATCCCGACCTAGAAGAAAACCATGAGAATCCACAAATATGTTCGTTATCTACTGACATAATTTCAAGAGGCTGTTAGGTCCAGTAATAAAATACAGCATTTTGTTTTAATAAAGTTTATAAAAAGATTAGCTAGCTGGCTAATAGTCTTACCTTCCAAAATTGGTGGCACACAATTCTCCTGGACGGGTGTTGGTTTACTGATCCCCAATTGTGTACATTGTTGTATCAACCAATTTGACAGCCCTAGAGAGGAAAACTCAGACATTTTTGCTAATTCTTACGTCCTCGACCAATTAATATACTACTAAGTAACTAGTTCAGATCGAAATGAAAATAAAAATGATCAGCGGTAGTCACATCCTCGTGTCGACTCTCAATAGGCGCATGCTGATGACGTCAGCCGAGCGTCCCATTTGCAATACTTGAGGCTCTAAAGCTCACTCATTAGTTGCTGCTGTAAGCAGGTGAATGAGGACTCATTAATACGATTATTAATACTTCTCAAAAATACAATTATCCTACAAAAGAAAAAAAATCTAATTTCAAAACGTCCTAATTAAATAGTATTTCTGGATGTTCCTCCCACTAAATTACTATGGAATGTGTATTGGCAAACATACCATTCTAGGAGTCTGATGTAAGTGATGTAACACGCCTACAGGAGTGAATACATCTGGGGAATAACTGAAAAATAGGAATTATAAGCGTGAATACAAACAAATAATTTGGGAAAGAATAGTAATGTAATGGTATTGATGACATTGTACAATTATCCATGTTCTAGTGTAGATCGTTGCCATTACCATCTCTGTGATTTTCCACTGTAGGCGTCACATGGGACTATATCAGCTGACGGCCTCCTATTCCTCATTGAGGTCAGGTCAGAGATGCTGGAGTACAGATCTATCTTTTTACAAATCAACTGTGTCTCCCATGTGGCCATGCATGCCAAATATAGGCCTAATTTAGGTCTATCATTATGGTAAGGTATCGCAACTATGTGTTTGATTAGATAACAACTTTTAAATTGCCTCAGCCTATTTACACATTATTTCATTTGAAACACACATGTGGATGGGTTAATGTACATTCATACACTGAACAACAGTCCCTACAGATTTGAACACAGCAGTCAAGGACTGAGATGAATGGTCTGAAATAGGCCAATGCACAGCATGATTAGTGCACGACGCACCTAATACGAAAGGGATACATCCCACATTCTCTCTGTTGTATTTCAATAGTATTGCTTTGCTTTTCAGATTAAAACAATTCTGAGAATTCTAAACAGGCAAAAAAAATAATCCAGAAAAAAAATGATAATGCTGTAAATGCCTTTAGCACTAGTGTGCTCCAGTAAGTATTTGGGGAAAAAATAAATAGATAAACAGATTTGACGTGTATTTTTTTTTTTTACCTGGAAATGACCGCGCAGATCTAGGCTACTATCATCTTGACAGACCGTTTTTGTGTTTCAACTTCGAATCCGACCTACCAGCCACTTGTGCAGCGGATCCCGGAAATCAATCATTTGAAATCAAATATTCTAATTCCATTAGTCTACCAGACAAAATCAAACCTCATTACATGTGGCGAGAATGCTTTCACGTCAGCTGGCAGATGACTGTAAAATAACATTTCACACGTGTAATGGCTTTAAGTGCAACGTAATTGGATACGTGGAATAGTAACCACCAGGTGGTGTCGAAGAAGATCTCAAATTCAAATTGGACAGCTAAGGCTTCTTGAATGGGATACTAGTATTATGAACATCGGCACAGTAACGAGGGACAACAAAGTGAAGATTAAAGACGGATTTCACTGTCGTGAGAGGACCGTTATCAGTGGTTGCAATAAATTCGCACTTAAAATTGTTTTTCTCTGAGAGAAGTTACATTTTTAGGTTAGAGAAGTACTCGGAAGACGTGATTCGCTGGAGATACGGACAAAGGAAAGCTGTAATTGTGCAGTTGACTTCAAAGGACAAAACTACAACACTTGAAAACACTACTGCAACAAACTAAAGAAATCTACGTGGATTAGTTCTGGTGTTAGATATGTAACGCAACGTGAAACTTGCTGTGACATATGAGACGATTTGTAGCCTACATATCCACTCGGAGACAAAAGAGAAAATACTTGGTATAGCCTACGTAAAATATAAGACTGGGATTTTACATAGACACAACGTTTTTTCTTTAGCATGGGGTGAGTACAGCAGGCTATGTTAACCGTCATATGTTAGGTTTAATCGCTGTTTCATTATTTTGTAAAACGTATGCAGATGACGTCTGAATTTCTTTTGGAAGAAGAAAAAAAGTGAAGTTTTGCATGAGTTCAAGGTGGTGCGTAACTAAAATGTAGCCTACCTATTTGATACGGACTCTCCAACTATTCCAGTAGGCCTATGCCGTACAGGTTTTACGGTTGGATCCGTTAATCTATTAACTACACTACTATAGCCTGCATGTTTGCTTTGAGGACTTAAACGTTTTATTACTGCCTTTAAATTGCACACTGTAGTTATCTAGCCACATTAACCGACATACTATTGGGATTAGTATCAGTGGATTTGGTCTTGCTATTTTACTGCCATGACAACTTGACCTCATTTCAATGACATCCCTGATACAAATTGATTTGATTTGGTCAAATAATCACAGTCAACTGTGGAGTATCACTGTATTACACACACACACACACACACACACACACACACACACACACACACACACACACACACACCATAATGATGTGTCAACTGTTTTAATGCTTTCAGCGGATTCATACTTTTTCCACTCTACACGTAGACACTTAAGACAGAGATGGGTCACAGCGATACTGATCATTGATTCTGTCAGGACACCGGTGAACAGACGTCTCTTGGTGCCGTGTGTATACCTGTATGATCCTAGTCCGTTCAGATCCCTCCAGAAAGGATATTTTCATGTTAATAAAACAGGTCAAGATGTGCTTAAAGGCTATTGAAGATACCATCATTAGTTAAGGTAGATGTTGCTTCATTGAATTATTCCTGCAAGTAACAGAGCAGCTCTTCAGACAATAATTTGTTTCTTAAATACATTCGTGACTAGAACACATCAGTAAGTATTTAGCATCAAAACAATGTGATGAATCCCAACAGCGTACCACGAAAAGCATAATTTTGAACAAGAAAACATCATAAGGTTAATTTGCGATTGAGTTAAATTGGCCCTGAAAACAAGTTCACTCAATCCTTGATAAAGTCCCACTTGTTAAACACCTTTTCATTGTGTTGCTTTTGCCTTCTTTCCCTTTTTCTATCACAGAAGAGGATCCTTCCATGAGCACTAATAATGTATCCACTACACAAAGAAAGGTATTATAGACATGTTTTATGTTGTGCTTGCCCATTGTCCATTATCTCTTCCAGCCAAGGTGTTCTCTCATCCACCCAAATCTTTCTCCTGCCCCTAATTGTGCCCTATCAAGGTTGTGCACTTGTGCTATTATGTTAATCAACCCATTTGTAAACCTACCTTTTGTAAGTCATCCATTTACTATAATTTTCATTTGATTTAAATCAAAATATGATTTATTTTGTGGTCAAATTAGTGTCCCAATTGACTATCTGGAATTGTCTTCCGTTGACTGTTGATCTGTTTTATTGCTTTTTGATTTGATTTGCTGTTGTGGTCCCTCTGCTCTGGCTTAATAGACCTTTCTCCAAGTAACTTCATGTCTTTATTAGAGCAATTCATTTGCCAGACGCAACATAACCACTGACCTTTAATTAAGTTAAGAGTCCTGTGTAGTTGGCGTGTTTGAGCAATTTTGCAATCAAAAGACCTTTGATAATGAGTGTGAGCACAGCTCAAATCCTCATTTAATTAGTGCCATCGTCAGGTCCCCAGTGACTAGTGTCTGTCTGCTTCATCAAGACGTTTCTACAGGGTTCTCTTAATTTAATTCAACATTTGAAAATTAATTACTTTTTCCCAACATTTAGGCCCAATGGGTGCTGAAATGTAGACTTGCTGTTGAGTATCTATGAGTTAGCGTTTCTCAAATGCTATTTTGGTATTTAGTTGTGCAGTGTCATGTTGCTGAACTGAGCCCGACACTTGCGCTGTCACAGGAATGTGGATCGAGGGTCTGTCGAGTGTCAGTGGGGGGTCAAAGGAATTAAACCCTTGAAAGAGAGCTACAGTAAATGTAACTCTTTTATACATGCAAATTCCACTCTTTCATTACAAAGACTGTGCCACTCCTACCTGCTCTTGGTAGGAGTGGCAAATCGACCTAATTCAGAGAGGACCTCTGCACAACCCCATGTGGAAAACCTACATGGCATAGTAAACAAAGTGATCTCGAAATGTAGCAATTGGCAATTTTCCAGAGGACCTTTAAGCGATAATCCAAAATTGCTGCAAATGGCCTACCATTTGTAGTAGTGCCACTACAATAGATGCCTTAAAACATCAACAATGGTAATTCAGAGCTTGCAATCAGTGCCACAGTGGTGCATTTTCAAAATTTTTGGATTACAGTTTAGATTAGAGGACGATGTTACATTTTTGGGAGTGTGTTTGGTATTTTATAGAACAGTTACTAAATCCTGAATGTCGGGGACACTTACCTTAAGATGATGTGGTGAGTGAAGGTTTTGGATTGTCTTTTTGATAACAGAAAACTCATTTCTAACCACCTTTATTTATTCTCCAGACATCTGACTGTTTTTCTATCTTAGGTATAGCATAGGAGCACTCCACTTAGCAGCAAGTGCTAAATTGCAGCAGAGATGGCTGTCTCAGCATGTATTTATCTGAGCTATTTATGGCTGTGGAGCTCAAATTGGCAGTTTGAAGCTTTGCTGGACTACAAAACAAGTCATGGGTATCTTCAGGCTGGTTAGAGGGGGCAGCTGATCCGCATCGGGGGCCATTTTTCAGATCAGTGGATTTGGGAGATGAATTACAGAGGGAGCTTAAGCATGAGACGAAGAGACAAGTGAGAGGGATTATCGAGCAGTGACACAAGTGTCTGCGGCCGCCTCAACACACCCAGGGGTCACGGCAGGAGTGTGCCGCGTGGATAAACTCAAAATGTGTCAGAAAAGTGCAATCTGCTGTTCCGTCTCGGTTTAAATCGAGTGAGATTGAGTTGAGCCGTTCGTTTCTTAAAGAGGATCATAGATAATCACACTTGAATACGTTATTAATGACGTACTGCCCACTTTGGTTGTACATGTGGTGCTGTTAATAATGATTGCAATTGTGATTCCAAAGCTTTAGATTGCAATACTATTACTGACTAATGAATGAATGATTCTTAGTCTGAAGTTTGCCCCAAAACCAGGTCTAATCCCAAACTTGAGTTTGACCTTATCCATCTACCTAAAATGTCTGATTCCTACTTGCAACTTGACTTCTATACATACAAGAAACGACTACTCATCTTTATTGAATTTCTGTGAAACATTGATTTGAATCTATAGGATATAAGCCTGCATAGGGAAAGAAAGAGGTAATGAAATATAGATAAGTGTGGAAGTCAAGATGGGCCCACAGCCAACAGAGCAGCTTTACCCTGCTGTCTCTCCATCCAGTTGTCCACTGCCAGCTGTCCTACTCACCTTGCTGGCCATGAAGGCAACACAATCTCTAGTACATTACATCACAGCTTTGACTCACTTATAACAGTAGCTTGTGCAGCTGTATTAAAATGATTTGTAACTTTTACTTCCTCCCCTCTTTGAGGTGATCAGTTACCCAGCATGCTTATTTTGGGATGAGGCCGTCCTGTACAGACTCAGGCTGTAGCCTTTCAACTCTGCTTTGTTGAAACATGGATTTAGCAAAGGGCAGGAGCCGAAAAGCACAGAAGTGGTGCATCACACTAGGACCTTTTATTCCTTTTTGCATATTTAGTAGTGATGGCCTGTCTTGTTAGTGCAAACACTCTCCTAGAATGTATTTTAACTAGTGTATATATATATATAGGGCACATTTGATTCCAATAAAAACAAATCTCTGCACTGCACACAATTGCACAATTATCATTCAGTTCATGCATGGTTGGCTAATGAGCTTTATAGATGTGGTGGGGGGGAGGGGTTGCTCAAGGAGAGAATATGACCGGGCTGGAAAATAACTGATAATCTATCTGGACGGCCCTCTGCATTTAGACCCTGTGGAGAAGTGTGACCTTGTGTCTGGGCTGCAGCACAACACAATAAAGCTGTCACAGTTTGCAGTGGCAGTTTAAAGGCTGGTTGAATGTTAGGGGAATGTTGGACGACATCGAGTGAATGGTTAATTGTGGTGTACTAGCTAGCCCCCAGGGGTCTTTCATGACCGTGTGAAGTTGGCGTTGTAGGGAAGGCCAGCCGATCAGTCAAGGCCCCTTACTCGTGAACCCCCTCTCCCCCCCTCTTCCTCCACGTGGCTTCCTCCCTATCCTTGTCCTCTCCGTTCAGTTGGCACGAATACTGCTCTGAGCTCTAACCACATTGCCCCCCCCCCCCCCCCCCTCCCGCTGGACCCATCCACACACACACATTTCACTCAAGGCGCAGTCAAGAGGCTTCACAAGTGCAACAGTGCGAGATGTGGCCTCTTTACAGCTGAGTTCTTCTCCGGGCCCTGTAGACTCTCGATCAGTTCCTGTTACGGGATACCCACTGATGCTTTATAGTTCCTGCCTCTCTCACTAAGAATTTAATCTATGCTAATCTATGCACGTCATCAAGTCTCCACGTGATGTAACCTGACCGATGAATGATGAGCTTCCTAGAGGTCCAAAAAGGGCAGCTGACATTGTCCTCTCGACACAGAGACATCCAATTATGTAAGGAGATTCATTTTGAAATGAAGCAATGTTGTTCTGACATCCGTGCACATGGTGTTTCCAACAATATTGTCTTACATTTGATTACTCAGTTGTGTTGACTTTGACGCCTGGCTTCCTGTGATTTACGGGTCGTGATATTTCGTGAGAACAGACACTTGCCTTCAGATTGTATACTTTATGCTGTTTCCAAAGATGGTTAAAAAACAATGAAAGCAGTACAACCTATTACCCATCTTTGTTATTACACCATTTTAAGATCAGTATAATCTTACATTAAGTTTATATGCTTGTAGGGTTTATTATTGAGTAATCATCTTTTTCCCAGACTACAACTGGAGGATTACACTTGTGTTGCTTTTGGCTGTAGAGGATTCTCATTGGGCCCAGTGAGCTAAGAAAGAACAATCACATCACTGCTATGTAAAACAGATGGAGAATGTTCAGCCTGTATTATTTCATATAGGCATATCCCCTTGTTATTTCTGTTCTCTTGACAAAGCACACAGAGGCCTTCTGGCATGGCTCATTAATATCAATATATATCCAATTGGATAGCATTGGGGGGGGGGGGGGGGGAGTACACAGCATTTGTTAGCATTGTGTAAATTCTATTAGCGGGGTAACGTTGTGTTCACTTAATGCAGATGAGTCACCATCAGCATCTCATTTTAATTGATGGATCTGGCTCTCTTCTTCAAATAAGAAAGCAACACGCAATTAAAGAGACTGTTGCTTTAGGAAGTCTCTAACTATAATCCATTGATAGGTTCATTAGACAGATGGCTTGGCCTCATTCCATGAGAACGTCCTCGGGCTATTCAAAACAATGAAATGTTTAAAGGGACTATCTGGATTTAAAGCAGGAATTTGCATCTGAAAACAAACCATTGTATGGTAATCACACCTACAGTTGTGTATGATGGTCCTCTGTTGGTTTTAGAACCAACGGACTGATTGACGGATCAAATCCCTACATTTACATACTGTAAATGTCCTTCATTTCACCGTGCTTTTGACTGAAACAAGGCAACTGACGAGACTGCTTCACTGTTATACCTATCCCATCTCTTGTTTGTTTGTTCTGCCCTGAAGGGAACAGCCCATCTTCAGCGCCCGTGCGCACGTGTTCCAGATTGACCCGGCCACCAAGCGCAACTGGCTCCCCGCCAGCAAGCACGCCGTAACCGTCTCCTTCTTCTTCGATGCCAACCGCAGTGTCTACCGCATCATCAGCGTCGGAGGAACCAAGGTGAAAGGAACGCTCTCTCTCTCTCTCTCTCTCTCTCTCTCTCTCTCTCTCTCTCTCTCTCTCTCTCTCTCTCTCTCTCGCCCTCCTCCTCACATTTCACACAGGCCTACTCGACAGCACGGTCTCCATGGGGCCCACGCCATTAGTGGAGACTTGTGTCGGGTTGGAGGGAGGTAGTACTGTAAGTTGGTCTCTTTGATGTGGAAGGGGCACCTGCTTTCATTGCAGACAAGCTCCCCCGCTGTTTGGCTAATGAGCCTCCCAAAGAGAGACATTCATAGTCCTGTCTGATTCTTGTCCCACAAAAAAAGGTCATTTTGAGTGTTTTTTGTTGAAAAGGAGCAGCAGATTTTTTTTCTGTTGGCCTACAGAAGAACAAAATGAATCCTTTTTATGTATATCTCATTAAAGATATTACATGAAAATGTTCTCTACCTGAACTGTTCCGTTTCATCTGCATGGCTGTTATCTCCAGTCTTTTATTCCACCATCTTCTTTCATCTCAGGCCATCATTAACAGCACCGTGACCCCCAACATGACCTTCACCAAGACGTCACAGAAGTTCGGCCAGTGGGCGGACAGCCGGGCCAACACCGTGTATGGCCTGGGCTTTGCCACAGAACAGCAGCTTCAGCAGGTAAGGCAGTATCCATGGACGAACAACAATCAACTTATTTCAAGAAAATCAGTCTAAAATGTTACACACAACACTGGATGACAAGTCTAATATTATGAATGTAACGTGTATATATATATATAGTGTTGTGTGTAACATTTTAGAGAGACCAACTTACAGTACTACCTCCCTCCAACCCGACACAATATATATATGTATTTTTATATATATTTACTCTTCTGATTTTTTTTAGTTTTCAGACCAATTCAAGGAAGTGAAGGAGGCGGCTCGATTGGCCCGGGAAAAATCCCAGGAGAAGTTTGAACTGGCCAACCCTGCTCTGAACATCGCCGCCCCTCAGGTGAGAGCCGGAACTTCACCTGTTTTTGTTTTTCCTGTCACACTAAGCAGTAAAGAGCATGAAGGTTTAGCAGCACTCCACATGGAGCCATGCAGTCACACACAAAACAATTTAAGACACTTAGGTAGCATCCACCTCGACGCTCTTTCTGGGCATTCTATAATGTTCACATTTGGTTCACTCTATTAGGGATTTCATGCATAAAAATTGGGACTCAGAGCGTACAAAATGCTCATTTCAAGTTAAACTGAGGGACTGTGATATATTTTCACCTCCTGGGATTGAGAGGGAGGGAGGGGGGGTTGGGTGGATCATTTATAAAGCGAGGGTGCTTTTTTTTTTTAAGAATCTAGGCCGCTGTTGAAATGGACTGACAATAGCAGCCTTTGTTCCATCAATGTGGGGTATTTTCTTGATTGAAATGATAACATCTAAATGTCAGTTGAAGGAGGGACTGAAATTGTACGTCAGAGAAAAGTCTCCATTATTGTTGATGTTGTGTGCAGGAATATCATTCTTTGAGGGTATATTATTTCTGTAATTCGAATAGTAACGAGTGAGTGATCGGCTTATGAGCCAATTTAAAAAAGAAAACAATGTAAATGCTAACTAATTGCATTCTGAGGACCATTGTTGTTCAATTCATTGTCATTAGAGACAACCTGAATTCATCTCTAATACAGTTCATTTTGATGTCCTATTGTTGAAAAGTAATTGGAATCCATCGTTTGATAAGTGCCAGACCAATTTGGTTGTTGCAACAACATGAATGAATTGTGAGAGGAAAGAATTGAGGAAGGTGAATATTGACTAAACGAAAGGCAGAATTTTTATTTTCTGGAGTCGAGCTTGTTCCCGGAGAAGAAATTCTCCATTGTACTGTTGCGTGGCACTGCCTCCTCATTGTCCAGTTATACAATAGCTATCCTGTCCAGTATTCTGACATAACAAGCACTAGGTTTAAAGGAATACACTGATGCGAATGTTGATCTGTTCACAGGGAATTCTGTCCAGTGTGTTGCGTTTCACTGATCACATGATTAAGGCCTTGTGTTTGGAATCATGTGGAAACATGTATTTGTCTCCTGTGGCCATAGTTCACACAGCTGCAGGTCACCTAGGAAACGGTCTGCAGTGTATTTCTTTGTACAGTTGATTGAAGCCCCCACCCCTCTTGACACACACACACACACACGATCAGAACCGCAGGGGAGGGCTGAAGGGTTAGAAGCAGCATGCAGGCCGAATCCATCACAGTTTTTTTCAAGCAATCAAAACTAACAACGTGCTCATTGATTTGTTTCGAGTTTTTGGATTGTGAGAATAAACATCTAACCATTTGCTCGATTAGAATGAAACCCTGGCTTTTTTTTCAGGCAGTTTTTCTGTTTGTTTACACACCAAGCTACAGTATGCATAGACTTACACAGGCTAAACTGTGTCTCGTCGGCATGGCGAGTCCCAAACATGAATGAGCATGGCCCTTGCTTATATCAATATAAAGGCTGAATATTAATCAATAAATCAATTCAATGCCTGTTGGAGCTGGGCTTTTTTCAGCCCTCGAGCTTTAGATTTGAAGAGACCCCTGTTGAAGCGAATAGGGTATAAGTGTCTTGTGACAGTTTTATTTCAGCACTGTACTACCGCTCTTGAACGAATCACCTTACGGATGAATCAGTGCACACCTCCTCCACCCCACCAGTGCTGCCATTCTCTCACAGGGCTGGGTCCTAATGCCTGCCACCCAACAGTCTTTTCCATCTTGTTTGACACATTCAATCTATTTCTGCTCATAATTGTCTGATTTACATTTAGTCATTTAGCAGACGCTCTTATCCAGAGCGACTTACAGTAAGTACAGGGACATTCTCCCAGAGGCAAGTAGGGTGAAGTGCCTTGCCCAAGGACACAACGTCAGTTGGCATGACCGGGAATCGAACTGGCAACCTTCGTATTACTAGCCCGACTCCCTCACCGCTCAGCCACCTGACTCTCTGATCAAATGCACATAGGATAGGATACATGATTCTCTGTGATCCAGTGCCATACATGATGTCCTTAGACTCCGTTCCATATTTAATAAGATGTAGACGCAAAAGTAATGTCACAAAGAGCACGGCTCTTACAAAGGTGCATCAAATACGGACCTAGATTTGGGCCTCATCAATTAATAAAGCCGGTTAGTTCTTTGATTCAGGCCAAGGACGTACAAACAGGAACATTTCAATTTCAATGTAATTTATTTGATCAAGAGGAAAAGTGTACATTCATGAACATTTAAATGTAAATGCACCCTATTATAGCCAAAAGGCTAGTTTCCATTGGCAGCCAGAGTGGAAAAAAGGCTATACAACCTAAAAAAGGCATTAAAAGCTATGAAGCAAGAGAAACTGGTCGGACAAAGTCTCGTATTAATAAGTAAAAGCGTTGATATTCCGTGGTGCAGAGATGTAAGTTTGAAAGCTCTCCGGATATATGTAGAGAACACTTGAATATTTAATAAAGTAAAGAGTTATCTGCAACCATCAACCGTAGCAATGTGTGATCCCTCAATGCATGTCATTTATTGTTGTGTTTCGAACACCCACTAAAATTGTGCTGATGGGAACATTTTATGAGCTCTGTTTTTATGTGTTCCACTCTCTTCTCCCACCATGAATTCCCCCTGCTCCTGATGCATCATGGGATAGCTCCCCTCCCAGCTTTCTCAGGTGAGTTCTATGTCTGTGACACCCCTCTTGACACAGCAAGCACGCCACATCCTGTACTCCAAAAGAGCCATCCTCAACATTCCAAGATGGTCTCCATTGTGAATTTTTGATTGGACAGGGGAGATCCAATTGTAATCAACAATGCATTACAGTACGGTAGACTGAGACTATTTAGTTTTCCATTTCACAGACAGTACAGCTGTACCTGTCCCCATATAGCCTTGCACACATCAGATAACTAATTATGAACAGAGCAGGGCGATAATAAGGTGATATGAGAGTTGTAGTACATGTATAAACCATGTGTAAGATAGAGAAGCCCATTTCAATATAGTAATATATCGAAGGCCATACATATCGCTATTCTGCTGAGTGATATCACCCTTATATTTACATTCTCTCCGCTTGGAATACATTAATAAAAATGAGTGGCAAATGTGTAATTCCACCACATATTACTTAAACATGAATCAGAATATGAATAATTAAATGTAGATCTCTGTTCCCTTGCTTGAAGGACTTTGGTGTGGAGTCCTCTAAGCTTTGATTCCCTGGTTCTTTCCCCTTTGGACTTAGCTCTTCTTCTTTTTAATAATGCCATATAGTTCTACTGTAGATTATTATTATTTCCCCCCCCCCCCCCGATATTGGCTGTAAGGTTTGAGGGAGAGAGCATCGGGGCCAAACAAGTAGAACAACTTCCTTGGGGGGGGAATACACAGAGCCGAGTCGGAGAAGGGAATTAATAATGGAAGCTTTTTTGAGTGCAGCGGTGTAATGGTTCAGCGATGCACTTTGAGTTTGTCAGGCTCAAGTTTGGTTTTCTATCTGGCCACAGAGGACTAGGAAGAGGGGAAAAAACACTGTTCACCAACCCGTTTACACTACAGCTGTGATAGGTTTTCAGGAAGCAGGATCTGAAGTGAAGGTTCTCCTTAGTCTCAGTGTTAACATGTAAACATGCTCTAGCCAAGCTGCTGCTGTGCAATTAAGCCATGGCTATCTTGCTGAATTGGGCCAGCACTAAAAAGAGGCTTCAAAAAAGCCTGTTAGATACAGTCGAACAAAGGAGCCGGTTTGTTGTCACAAAGCACAGGTTTAATATTGTCACATTTAACCCCTTTTGTAACAAACTATGAAACCTGCAAAAGACCAACTGTGCTTCAGTCGTGCACTCGGCATTTGAATAAACAGCTTACTGCGGCACACTGGCAAGCAAATAAAGGGCAACATTTGTAACTTAGCCAGTTTGCCTTTGAATTTAAATCACTCCAAAGTGAAGACGCCATATGCTGCTCCATGCACCACAAAGTAATGGTTGCCGACTGCTCCCCACTCATGCTTAGATGCTCAACTTTGAACCTGTGCAACGGATATGGAGGCTGAGAAGAGACACAATAGCTTTGGGCTCATGGAGTTCTGTCCCAGACTGGCTTATTTGTTTTGATGAGCTGTCTGGCTGATATGAATGACTGTCAGCATTTTGAATAAACGAATAGGCTTAAAAAACCGGTCTTTGTCAGATGAATCCATAAAACATCAATTCGGAAAATGTTCCCATGTCACATTGGAGCAAGAGATATATTTTACAGGAAGAAGTGATGTTAGAGTTATCGTACTCGCTAAATACCCATTGGAAAATTGAATCGGTTGTGCATTTCTCAGGCAGTCAGGGGAGTTGGGGAGACAAACAGAACAGTCAGCGTCTCTCTCTCCTTTTTCAAAACACAACGGATGATAAGGAGCCAAGACACACAGCCAGCACTTCATTTCAATACTCATGGTTTCCATTTCAGCTGATGGAAGTTTAGAAGCTTAATATCCCAACCCATAAGACCCAACACTGAGTCCTCTTTAACTTCACTCAGGGTCCAGGCTTTGAGGAACACTTAGGAAAATGTCGATGTTGAAACGTGGCGATTGGAGAGATGTCCCGTTTCCATGCTGCGGTTCTGACGTCCCTGTGTGGTCCTCCAGGCTCTCTCCGAGGACCGCCACTCCCCCCCGCTGCTGACGGTGAACGGCCCTGGGGAGCTCCTGCGCAGCAAGAGCGCTGACATGGAGATGACGTCGGAGAAGGAGCACATCAAGAAGATGCTGTCAGAAGGGTATAGTGGGGAACGTGGGGCCCACTCATCCATATTGAGCGGGTGGTGGGTGGGTGGGGGCGGTGGGTGGGGGCGGTGGGGTGGGGGGTTGAATGTGTATATACTGTAGTTATAAATTATATGCTGTATTTTGGATCCAAAGAGTTAGTTGATCTACTGCTATTGTGTAATTGAGGAATGGACGCCAGGATGTGAATTGACAACCGAAACGGCGTCTGTTTAATGATAAAGCACCATATATATATATATATATACATAGCCACTTCAATATTTTGAAAACAATAACTCTGTGGATGGAAAAGGTCTCCCTCTTAAGTCTCCCAAAACCTAGCGGACATCACACATGATTAGTCTCTTCTTAATATTGTACTATTTAACTACAGTCGCAGTTACACATGACAGTATGAGACATTTAGGTTGCCTAGTCACAGGAGCAGTAGAATTGTGTTGCATGACAGTCTGAATAAGTACTTTGTTTCCCATCCTCTAATTTCTAGGGCAGTGCCCGTTTCAGCGTGCAGCACAAAGAGAAACTCACTGGCTTGAGGGTGAACAAAAGCCTAAACGTGTGCACAAAGTCAAATTATGTACCGTCTTTTAACATAAGAATCAGATATAGGGAGGCCTAAGTGAATGGAACATCACGTTCACACAGAGCTCACTTTAGTTTTCCCTCCCTGGGCTGATGAGACGGAGAAACTGTCTCACCTAATTCAACCCAGCGCCATATTAGATGACATAGTGCATAGCGGTAGAAGAAACAGATTAGTTCTATAAGAGCAAGCCCCTATACCAGTCACGCAGGCTTAGGCGCTCCACAATTGAACCTGCATGTATGAAGCTGATTCTTTGCGGCTGTTCTCCCATAGAGACTTGCAAGGAGGTGTGGAATGTGTTAACACTTTGGATGCCACTGCCAAGTAGACCCACACAAACACATCTATGTAGACAGTGACATGTCCCCTCAGCCTAACAAGTGTCTGACTAACGATGTGTTTGACAGGAATTGCCTACGTGCTAATCTTACCAGTTCGCACATTCATAATAAATGTAGCAGCTAAGAAAAAAGCACCACGCAAATATTACATAATACAAACAGTACAGAATCAATACTATTCAACAAGCCAAAGGTCTGCATCTTGTATGGGTTGCAAGTGTACTAGCCATCTCAAGCCATGTCCCAAGGCCCTAGTTTTTCTCTTGTTGTGGAGGCAGTGTGCGTGGGAGTTTTAACCCACAGACAGTTGGCTACTGACAGTGTACCACTGTGAGTCATATGAGCATTGGTTAACATCATGGTAATTAATGAGAATAACACACAAACATTCTCACACCAGTCTGGGCATACAAATACTTCTCTTACTCCCAATTTTCTTCTCTTAAAATGTCTATTTTATTGCTTAGGTTTAGTTGTTTGACATGCTGTTGCTATGGAGATGTAGTTGACCTGCACATAGATGTTGTTGGTAAAAAAAAAACGATGGCTGCTGTTTTTTTAAATGGGAAACCGTTCCTCCATTTCTCCTTAGGTCTATATGTGAGATCAACCTTGAGGCCGAGTTGTTCACCCTGCAAGACAGCAATGCTAAGCTAGTGGCGGCGCTGCATGAGGCTAACAGTGGTGCGGAACAGTGGAAGAAACAGCTGGCTGAGTACCAGGAAGAGACGGAGAGACTCCGAGATCAGGTGAGACGGAGATCCAGAGAGCGTTTTCTAAACGACATGACACCTCCTCCACACAGGGTGTTGCCACCCTGTGTTGTCAGGAGTGGGATTTGAACCGAAAGAAAAGAACATTTTGTATTATTTAGTTTAAATGACATTGAGTGACATCGCTTGATTTAAACAACGGTTTGGCAGAGGTTGTGGGCCAGAATACATCTGAAAATCTTTGTATGGGGATCAACCTGACATTCTTAATCACAACTTTGAGAAGCTCAGTGGTGGCATGAGTCATATATATTATCAAAGTTTGAACACTTCATTCAACTAGTAAGTGGAGTTCATTCAGAATGGCATGTTTAATTCTGTTGTCGATGTTTATTCCATCTTGAGAGCATAACTGTCTGACTTGCCTCAACAGTCTGCCCGTGAAACAGCTTCACACATAACTTCTATCTTTAATTCAAAAAGTCAGAAATGTGCCCTCGGTCAAGATTAACAAGTTTTATCTACGAGGCAGCCAGAAATACCACATATCTGCGCTGAAACGATTGTCAACAGAACCGTCCTATTTTTTGCTCGGAGGGAGAACACCCATCTTGGTCCAGACGGAGGTTATCCCTTGACTGCAACAAAGTCAACCAGGTGGATGGAAGTGGAGCAGGCCTCCAGGGCCTGGCACGGCGGTATAGCGAGGCGATTTGAGAACAGGACACCTTTCTCCCCCCCTCCACACTCCCTGCCCCACTTAGGAAGAGAATGACAAATCACTCGAGAAACTGCGGGTGATTTCTAAATGAGAACTCCTTTCCCTCTCCAGTCTCGCATTGTATTGTGTGCCCTTTACTCTTGATCTATTATGGGATGTCTGTGACGCTGCAGCGGGGCTCCTGTCCCTGGCCCTCCCTCTCACTCCTTGCCTTGATACTTGAGTACGAGGAAATTGCGCATGCACCGAAACTCCAGACGGTGCAGAACGAAGGGGAGATGGAACACATGATTTTGTGAACCCATCTGTTGTTTTCTTACCTTCCCAAATGCTAGCATAAGGCTTGCAAACCTTTCCAGCTCGGTTCATCCAGATATTCTGCTGCAATACCCAGCTGTCTGACTTGAACTTCTACTTGTATTCGGTTTGTGTGTCATCCCAATCAGCTGAATATGGGCGTAAACATTTAAAAAGAGCTCCATTTCCATATGTTTGAGGAGGGAAAGGGTTTCATAGCCTTGTCTGTGCACTTACAACATGTTCACTGTGGATTGGACCAAACATTCTGCTAGTGGTTGCTAGGGAGTCAGGTGGCTGAGCGGTGAGGGAATCGGGCTAGTAATCCGAAGGTTGCCAGTTCAATTCCCGGTCATGCCAACTGTCGTTGTGTCCTTGGGCAAGGCACTTCACCCTACTTGCCTCGGGGGAATGTCCCTGGACTCACTGTAAGTGGCTCTGGATAAGAGCGTCTGCTAAATGACTAAATGTAAATGTAATGTAAATGCTAGAGTTGGATCCCTAGAGGGCAGATGTCTCATATGGATTTGATGAGATGGTGCTTGCTCCTTTGGCAGTGTGTTCCCCCCCTACAGCATCTTACTCCTGCATGGATGGCACGGCATTAAAGAGGCTCTTTGACATTCCACTCGAAAACGTGCAAAGAGATGCAGATTGAGTGATGCAAATGTTGGCTGTCAGCGCATGTCATTTTGTTTCGTTTGACCCGTTGGACTTTTCTGGTTGAAGGGGAAACATCGTTGGGGATAAGATTGGAGAGAATGTAATGGTTAAAAAAATATATATATATCACGTGTTCTGACTTGGATGATGTGTTCTCATTTAGGAGAGCTGTCACTCATTACATTAGCATGTGACACTGCAATCCATAAGTTTGTCCCATTTTGTATGCTGAAAGCATGGAAATGGGTCAAATGAAGAGAAACCCACACCTTTAATGTCCCTTCCCTCTGACAATAAAATAAAGGTATCCATGGTGATATAGTCTGGAACATTGAGATCTTTTGAACATTTGGCATTAAAGATTTCCTGACCTCTTGGGATGAGCAACATAGCGAATCGCGAATGAAAATTAATTAGTTGTCATTGTTGCAGGGCGTGGGGTATTCTCCTGTTCACTGCTGTACTCAGGTGGGTGTTTGTGTTTGTGTGCTTCCAGGTGGCAGAGCTGGAGGTGCAGAGCGGGCAGCTGGGGCCCAGTGATGGAGGCACCAGGGATGAACTCACTCAGTCCCTGGAGGAACTGGAGGCCCTTCTTAAAGCTAAAGATGAAGTGAGCACACCGTTTAAGGGGGACTTTAAAATAAATTGTTGAAAGAATTGTTGAACCAAACTGTTCATTGAAGACCACCACCACCACACACACAACCATCTCTGCATAATTTAAAATCCTTTTTCACCTTCCTAACGGAACGCCCTTCAGATTATGTTTTGCATACTGTGCAGACTTTTGGCAATGTAGGTCAGAGGAAATTGCTTTGATTAAAGGTGTATTAGTTTGATTGATAGAATCTTGGTTTCATAGAACAACTGTCACTCAACCTTTCGATCAATTTGACAAGGAGAAAATATTAACATAAATATTGGCAAACTTGTTTTATTTGTATCAAGTTGTTATGTAGTGAGCTTGTGTTACATAGGTACTACAATGAAAACAAACTGCATCCATCCCTTGATGGGGGGGGGGGGGGGCACATGTATAAATCATTTATTTTGCATATGTCAACCAATGAGTAGGAAGAGAAGTATGAATGCATTATTGAAGAAGGTTTCACCCATATATGCTCTCTTTTAGGAAATTCACAATCTACAGAGCAAGAAACTGGATGTCCATAAGTTGGAGACAGAGAGAGAGGAGGCTGTTCAGAGACTTCAGGTGCTTGGACGGGTGGTATAGTGGAAGGCCTTAGGGGGGACAACACATGATGGCAAAAATACGAGTCACAATGAATAATACATCAGAACCAAATACATTATAGATATCCTTGTTAGTTTTGTTTTTTCCTTTTTTATTCCCTGTGACTCAATGAAAGAAATGGCATATGTAAACAGCCATTTCTCTAAATGATCTGCTCCCCTAATGTCACTTGTGGATCTTCTCCCGGGCTCTAGGAGATCGAGATGCGGAATGCAGAACTGGAGCAGCAAGTTCACAGCGCGGAGCAGACCCTGGCCTCCTCTGCGGAAGAGAGGGAGCAGGCAGAGGGCGAGCTACGCCGGGTCATCGACGTCCTTGACGTGAAGATCTACGACCTGAATGACCTGCGACAGACTCTGGCCAAGCTCATTGACAAATAACCACCATAGTATAAAAAGTCTGAATATATTGCCTTCCCTGCCTTCATCTGTACTTATCTTTAAAAAAAGGCATGAAAGGTGAAAGTAGCATGGATAATATCTATCAGGAGCTAGCAATGACTCATCTCTGTTCATGTGCTCAGTGCAGGTGAAGAAAGAAAAGGAAGTTGCTTAAGGCTATTGAGATGCACCCAGTGGAAGAAGTTTCGACTGACAAGGAAGCTTGCTCTGAATGTTGTTAGCTCAAGCACACCTCAGGTGTGGCACCTTGCAATCACCTACTCCCACTGTACAGGTGACTAAAAGGACATGTTCACACATGGTTTCATAGGGCAGTGGTTCTCAACCCTGGTCCTCAAGTACCCCCTGTCCTGCATGTTTTAGATGTTTCCCTGCTCCAACACACCTGATTCAAATGAAGGGGTTGTTATCTAGTTATGCAGAAGCCTGCTAACGACCATTCATTTGAATCAGGTGTGTTGGAACAGGGAAACATCTAAAACATGCAGGACAAGGGGTACTTGAGGACCAGGGTTGAGAACCACTGTCATAAGGAATACATAAGGTATTTTCTATTCATATGAGGACTCTAAATAAGTATTGCCACCATGTATGTAGAAGTTCATTTGGTTACCTTATATTTGGGTCTTACACTTGTCAGTATTATCAAATTATTGTGTCAAACACTATGTATTATTACACTAACAGTTGCCATAATAATAACACCGTGATTTCTTAGGTTTTGCTTCAAAATGCAGACATTTTTGATCACCACGGATACATAATTTTAAAACTGCATGAGCTCAGCAAAGCAATTTGCCAAGGAAAATAAGTTATGTGTATTGCCTAGTGTACTATATTATGAGTTATGAGTAACACAAGTAGTTAGAAACCAGGTACTTATGACTTGTTTCAATACCAGCCTGTTCAACCAGACCAACAGCTCAGCTCGGGTCCTCTAGGCTACAGTAATTCAATGATAATGTTTGAACTCTTACAAACAAGCACAATCTACATGCAACTTATCTCCACTTGATCTAGGCCTTCCGTTTATTGTAGGTACAAATAAAGTGCAATCATTCTAGAATAAGCTATACTAATCATAGTATTGGTCCTGGAAAAGCACAAATCCCTAGGTCGAAGCTAGCGTGTCACCAAAGGCCCTTGTTTCTTTTTGGTGATCTATTAAATATGGATTGGCCTGTCAGTGGATTACTTCCACACCATCTAAAGGTGGGATGTTTTGTTGATCAACCCTTTTCTTAAATTGTGTGCTCATTTTCAGTATGCATTGTGTCTTTATGATCAGCGGTCTTCAACCTTGATCCTCTAAGCCGACTGTCCTTTATGTTAGATTTTTCCCTGCTCCAACACACCTGATTCAAATGAATGAGTCATTATCAAGCTTTGCAGAAGCCTAATAACGACCCATTCATTTGAATCAGGTGTGTTGGAGCATGGAGATTTGAAGCATACAGGACAGTCGGCTCCAAGGACCAGGGTTGAAGAACTAAGAACCTTAAATAAGGGATGAGATCTCCATGTTCAACATTGATACTGTAGTCACATCACAAAATGCAGTACCAAAGATGTATTTTTCTGTTACCATGCACCTGGAAAAATCACATGTATTAAAACTGGCTTCAGGGTAGTCATTTGTTTTAATTTGCTATTTTCATAAATCGCAACCTTTGGGTAGGTATTTTTACACAGCCCAGTAGTACTGATATACCTCAAAACACTTCAATACATCCAAGTCATGATGATTAAAGCCAGTGCATATTTTCACTCCCTTGATTTAACCAATCTTGGAAACGAAAGTTGTCTTACTGAAACAACCAGTGTAGTAAAAGATAATTCAACCTTGAAAACATTTGTACTTGTTTTTGAATATTAAAATGGAATCATGTTCATCTCACATCTTGTCTTGTGGTCACTTGGTATGGCTTAGGTAAAAATGTTTTCTTAACTAGCACTACATAATTGGGACACTACACATTGCGCCAGCTCATCTTCACTGGAGACTGGATCTTTCCATTGAGTGTGTCACTTTGCCTAACATTTACAGTTGATCATGTATCCCATTGATGCTCGCATCCAACCAAACTAGTTACATTAAAATGGTTTCCTTTAACTGTTCCTCTGTATAGTCCTGATATATACCTCCACCCCTACATAAACACAATGACAAACAAGGTGATGTCTTTTTACCATTTATTTAACAGATCAGAACAGTTCTGTATCAAGCCCACAGAAGGCAACAACACAGTCTACTTGAGCTTCTTCTTGGGGCGCAGGTTGTTGGTGTGTCCACACTTCTTCTTGCGGCAGTTGACAGCGCGAGGATGGAGACGGGCGTAGCACCTGCAACATGAATCAGCCCACACTTAGATTACTCTTGTAAAAGCGGCATTAGCCACAATCACTAGTTTTCTAGTCTAATTGCCAAATCAACAAATTGCTTAACTATTAGAACTAGCACTGAAGGTCTAGGGAAAGAAGTCTGATTTGATAGTGCCAGTGTCTTGAATCCCACACCTCATTGACACTTTGCCATCTTGACACCAGTTATGGGAGTTTAAACCTAACACATGTACATCTAGGTGCTGATCTAATAGAAAATGGAATCACAGAAAGAGATGAGACATACTTGCGGCAGATCATCTTGTCACAGTTGTACTTTTGGGCCAGCTGTCTAAGAGAAGGCTCAATGATGCCTCCACGAAGACGCAGCACGAGATGCAGGGTGGACTCTGAAGACAGAAAACAATATAGTCATTCATCTTTTCTATTATGCCGTTACGTTGAAGGACTTATGAACGTTATTGACAAGACGCCCTTACCTTTCTGGATGTTGTAGTCCGACAGAGTGCGTCCATCTTCAAGCTGCTTGCCAGCGAAAATCAAACGTTGCTGATCGGGAGGAATACCTGTGGAGAAACATTAATTAATCTTTCCGGTTAACCCAAACCAAATGATTAGTCCAGTTTCCTACAAGTAAATAATCGTTGATAGTATGAAATGCAATGCCTGGCTATTAAAAATAAGATGACGTACCTTCCTTGTCCTGGATCTTGGCTTTGACATTTTCGATAGTATCGCTGGGCTCGACCTCAAGGGTGATGGTCTTCCCCGTCAACGTCTTCACGAAAATCTGCATCTTTGCAGGCTGTGGAGAGAAACTTCCTATTAGTTTACGGTCTAGTCGACGAACACAGCGGTAAACTGACCACACGCTGGCTAGCCATCTTCGCACGCTAATAAGACTATGCGTGTGGTGTCGTTAGGTTAAACTACCTATTACTTGTACAACCTGTGCTATCCAACTAATCACAAATATAAAAATTTCTTTCTGCGGGGCATGGTTAGCACACATCCGTTTAGCTAAGTTAGCAGCTAGCAAATGTGTTTTATCACAAGGCCTCTGCCACATGCTCGCTTGAGCAGATTACATTTTAACATTTTATGGGACTTTTCTGGTTTCAAACGTTCAAACAAAATTATTTAGAAGAAACTCCCACAGTAGCGTGATGACATTAGAATGTCAAAGAGACATTTTTAAATAGTCTTCTAAAGAGTTTTAGTAAAGACGTTGTGGACAAACTATGTACCCACCCGGCCGATAGCTGTGCCTCAACGAAAAGAGGTTGCGCGAGGCGGAAGGGAAACTACATCACATCCTCTTCTATTGTGACCTCCGTGAACTTTACTGCCACCTGCTGTTGAGAAACTGAAAATGTGTTTATACATGTTCATTTTGATGAACTCATTTGGCACCTCCTTGTTACTTGGTGTTTTGAAACACATGGATGTCTTTTTACTTTTTATGGAAATGCGTTGGATATGTCAATTCGTCATGATTAATATGACGATTGGAACTCGTTAATAAACCTTGAGCATTCGCTTTATATGCAGCAAAATGTTGGTTGTCCCCACCACATCTCACTCCAAGTTTTTTTGAAAAGTTGGCAGCCCTGATCAAGTCTAAAATGTACTATTTTTTTCAGGGATCATAGTACAATTTAGATAGCTGCATGATTGCCATATGTTTACTAAGTCATTACTCTGTTGTCATTGCTGGTCAACAACATGCAACATGAGATAATGTGCGTTATATATTGTAAGGTTATCCACGGAAATAGTAAATTATGCATGCTGGACACTTGACACACAGAAGGAAGCCCACTCCAACTATTCAGGCTTCGCATACCATGGAATGGGTAAATAACTTTCATTGCCTTCCTAGCAAATTTAGCTGGCTAGTAACTTCTTTCTTCATGACCACATACAATTAAACTTGCATGGATAATATCAAAATACTTTTACTTAGTCTTAAAATTGTCTATGTCTGTCTAACTTCTGTTATGTGAAAGTCAATTTGGGGATGATATTGATTTATCAGGGGCTATAATAGAATATTGACTTTCTTTTCAAACAGAGGATTATGACGTCATTGTTATTCACAGTCCATCAATGTTTCCATGGTGTGGCACAACAGTGCATTCTTTTTCCAAGGAGATGGATGAACATGACAGGAGAGTAACATTTGTGTAAGCTAAGACAGCCAAGATCTATGCGGTGTTATTCTTAAAAGTGCTATTCAATGTCTACTGCTGTAAGTTCCCTGATCCAGGCTCCCCTGACGGGTAAGGACTTCCACAAGTCCTCACACATTCCCTTTAAAGACTATGGCAACTATGGACCACACCCAACATTCAAGACAACCGTTCAGGAGGACTTCCATTCCTTTGCCACACTTCCCAAGAGATGTGCAATACCGCGTCCCCCCCCAGCCCAGGTTGAACACAAGGACTTGGCACAGATCAGGGAGTATGTAACCGAGGCAGTCGCTTCCTATCCACACTACCCTCGGAGAGCTCTGAGTCGCACCCCTGCTTGGGAGAAGCTCTGCACCAACTTTAAGATGCACTCGGACCCCAAGCAAGTGAATTACCTGACCACCCAGGCAGATGGCTTCAAGCCCCAGTTGTCAACGACCCTCATGAGAATTACTCGGCCAGTCATGACCATGACAAAGACCCAACTCAAGGAGAAGCTTCCGGACACCACGCATAAAGCCACCTTTCCCCCACACAATGTTTCAGCCATTGTCAAAGCCCCAGTTAAACATCTAGGTCAGTGACGTTGTTTTACCTTTAAACAAATTCTGGAAATGAAGCTTATGATTGATTGTACTGATCCCTGTGTGAATGGGGTGTACTCACATGTTTGCTAGTATGACAAATTCACAGTCAAATGTATTTCCCTGAAAAAGTTTTAAAAGTTTGCTTATAACAGGTTCACTCAAGCAAATCATTACAATCCCCACTGTAGAACAGTAGCTCTGATCTTAATGTTTAACCTAAAGTATGAATCCTCCAGGTGGCCGGCCTTTCTGTGAATTTAGGTTATCATCTGTGAAAAAAACTAGTAAAAAAAAAGACATAAAAATACTGAACATTTCAATGTCCTTGTAATCTAGGGGGAGAGCCCACTATCAAAGGAGATCTGAGTGTTCAACATTTTAACACTCATCACAATGAGGAATTCCAAGGAAAGTGGTGTAATCCACCTCAACCTGTAGAGAAGGTACATGCAAACAAACGTAAAATGTATATTTAGAGAATAATTTACACAATTCAGCGTGGTTCCCATTTCTGAAAAATTCATATGTATTTTACGAACCTTGTTTAAAAATGTAATTGGTCTTCTGTGGCCTAAGTCTAATATAAGACCATGTCAGGACTAATATAAGACGATGATGGAATGTTAGGAAGCTTTGTTTGGCAACTGAAGAAGTCTGCCTTCTCTTCCGCAGCCCATTTCTTCCTCAGTTGCCATGGGAGATCCAAAAAAGACATTTATGAGAGAAACGACTCACGACGAGTCCTTCAAACACCCTGGTGTTCCTAGGTTTGTCACTTCTGCTCCTTTAAATGCCAGGATACACATCCTCGAAACAGGAAAACATATTAGAAAAGAACTGGCCATCTTTATATGTCACATTAGCATACTAGTTCTGCTTTCAAGCAAACATATTCTCATCTCTTAAAAAAAAGAAAAAAGAATTGAAGCTATGTTGACCCCAAGCCTGCTGTTGATGATTTTTTTAATTGTTCGTATTAGCCCAGTGAGCATAACAAAACGTCTTCAAATCAATCTTGGGGATTACTCTGAGAACACATGGACATCTACAATGTCGGATGCATTTCAAAGTGCAAAGTCAGGTATTCAAACTCAATGTTACACATGCATAACATAAAGACACACGGTTACTGTCACCTCCTGGTTTTACCTGTTCCTGATGAGAAGTTACTAATTATTCAAACAATCAAATAATACTCAAAGCATACTGTTTATTGTTTATTTTCAGAGCTATGGTGAGAGGTAAAGGGTAGTTTAACAATGTTGAACCTAGCCAATTGAGACAGCTGAGCTCACAGATAAAATACTACTGCATTGTATTCAAACCCAGTGTGTGCCCGTTTCCCTGCCTGGCTAACCGTCCAATTGGCCTGTTTCCCAGACCTCTTTTGCTTGATGCAGGGGAACAAGAACCAGAGCTCTTTTCCCAGGGGAGACACTGATGTGGGACGGAATCGTGAGAGTATGACGGCCACCACTAATGGCTTCTTTTTCACTGAGGTAAAATGTAGTTCTGTGTATTTACCAATTTCCTGAACTGTTAGATATCAGTGGTTTTCTGGTCTAATAGAAACTTGTAACTCGTAAAGATGTGGGTATTCATTATTTGATTTATCTTTCAGGTAAATGATTAAGACTATACTACAGCAACGCAGTGACATAGTTTGAACCAGTTTCAAGCAATAACAGAAAACTTACTTTGTAATTTTTCAGGGCATTTTTTTTAACTAAATGAGCAGTTTGTAAGGTTTTTTTCGAACCTTCATAAGCTTGAGTTTTAATTCCCAAATCCCACAGCACAACCATAGAGAACGAATACCCCATGTCAGTGGGGCCAACTTGAGGACCAAAAGCAACATAGAACTGGGAAGACCCAGTCTGGGACGCCTGTTCTACACCACAACGACCCATGATCACTACCCCAGAAGGGGCCTTAACCGGGTCAGACCACACACACACCCTTCTGGCCAAGTGCTGGCTCGCCATGGTGAGGCACCCTGCTTTGTTTCGATATCTTCAGAAATCCATACTTAAGGAATTATTTGATACTGTATGTTGGGCTGTATGTTGTTCCATGTCAAAGAGATATTTTCCTTTCATGACTGGATGTAATTTCTTTTCATTAACTTATCAACCATAATATTAATTATTGCTTTGCAATTGGTTCAGTTTTAGTATAATGTAAAAATACATAGATATAATAGTTTCCTTGCCACTATGTTCCCCAGAGCCTGGGCCAGCCTTGACAACCGTTCAGAGGGACTTCCTCCCACAAAACGGCAGGAGACAGGAGCTTGACCCAAGACAACTTCAGCAGGTATGTGGCCTAACACCTTATTTACACACAGCCCGCAAAAATATGCAAAAGTAGGAACCAAGCGTAAGATTTACCACCTGCTAATTTGTCGGCCTTTATAGGACTTGAAATGAGCATTAGAGGGCATTATTACAAATGCCCAACATCATAAAGCCTGTCTTTATTCACAAGCTTTAATAAAGATGTTACACTGTATTGTGTAACAGAGGAGACTGTACCCTCCCCACTTGTCATAGTACACAGTCACTCTTAAAGACTCAGGTTCTCTGATGGTCACAACAAGACTGCAGTCATGTTTTTGTGGGGTTTTGTGACGTAAACGTTCTTATCACTGCCCAGTGTAGAGCTAATGCACCAGCAAGACTGCTTGGACATAGGTTATTACTCTCATCTAAACGCAATTACTATAAATGATTTCTGTTACATAGGGCATGGATGAGTAACTATAATTTTTATTGCTGAATTGTTTTAAACTGAATTGTTAAGATAATTATTCATTTAGAGTTGATCTATCAACTTTCTGTCCCCTCTCTCTTTCTCTGTCTCTCTCAGATCAAAGAGAGCCACATCATTGCACCCTACAATCAACAACACTTCAGTACGACCCATAAAGAGGAGTTTGGGCCCAAATCTCGCTCCAAAACTTGCCTAGACAACCATCCAAGACACAGCTCTTTGTAATGATTTGTCAGAACTACCTTAGTATTATTTGGATGAAGATTTTATCATAGAGTAGAAAGGCAAAAAAACAATACATAAATCCTATAATCCATGCAGTGTTTTGTTTGTTTTCTATGGGTACTTTTGAGCATTTTAAAATACTTAAGTTGCATTTTACTTGCTCAATACATGGCATGTTGTGATGCTCTTTATTTGTGCCTGGAAGTAACTGGATGTATTTCAAGTATTTATAAATACATTGAACCCATATGAATTGACTTGATTCTGTGCTTTACAAGTTTTTATAAAGGCTGTGAAAGGCTTTATATTTTTTATAGAAAAATGTTCTGTGTTTGTAGTATAAACTAGATAAATTGGGTTCGAGTCTGTTTAGTCATTACAAGTTTAGATTTAGGATGTTGACTTCAGTGTGGTTAATAATAAGCTGTGCTAAAAAGATAATCTCGAAATAACAACATAACCTTGAACTTGTGTGGCAAACTTCTTTTACTGTGGAAATCGGGAGCTAGAAAGCAGACACAAACAACATGAGGTCACCAACCTGGATGTTCCAATGTTCTGTGATTGTGAGGTGAAATGTGCGCTCGTCCAAATTCAGGAATTCCTCAGTTAGTTTAATCAGTAGGCTAATTAACCATTTATTTACATCAGTACTTTATTTTTAACTACACAAATATGGATTATGTCACATCGATATGCTCAACATTTGGAATGTTATCCATTTGACTATAATTTTCGAATTCATTCGATGCACATTGCATGCTTCAGAAAAATAAAGGTTTAATAAATTGACTTGCAATGTGTTCCATAATTTCCAAAAGGGGGCCCATAGTTTAAGTTTAAGAATATTTGGAAAGATATGAGGAAGAACTCGAAAGACATATACGGAGACACGGTGGATAGTTAAGAAAGCCTGTCGAGCGGACCATAGAATATGACAAGTCAAATTGGGTGGTCGTTTGCATAAGTGGGCGGTGTGATTGGCATATACTTCGTTCTTATTGGTGTAAAATGTAAACCACTTTTACACTGGGCGTTGAAACCGTGTAACAATATAAAGCAACTGAATTGTAGCGAAATAGTGGTGATACAGTAGCGAAGATACCCTACTAAAAGAACATTTTAAGACGTAACGGAGTGACGTTGTGGTGAGTTTGAAAGCTATTGTCTGCTTTCAGTCAATTCGTATTACATTTCATTTACAAACTTTAGATCATGTTTTAATCAGTGATACTGTTACTTTTCCTGGACCCTTGGTTAGGGTTTAAATAACGGAACATTTCTTCCAGGAATGAGCTTCAAAACCATCAAAAGTTTCAAGCTGGAGCTGGAAAGGCAGGACAATTCCGTTTACGCTCGTGGAGAAGTGGTTTCTGGACAAGTAATCCTGGAGCTCAATAGGGAAATAAAGGTGCAATGTATGAAGGTCCTTGGACGAGGGTTTGCTACAGTCCACTGGCTGGAGAACCGCAGTGTGGGCATGAATTCAGTTTACAACGACTACACCTCCAAGATTACCTATTTCCGAAAGAGGCAGCATCTCATTCGAGGTCAGTAAAGTGGGCTATTTTAATTGTTGGAATTTGGGCTTGCCTGAATGACAATAGAACACAGAAACAGTCATTTTCAGGAAGAGGCATTAGGCTAGTGCTAAATGTTATGAACCAAGGGCACCGAAAGCAGGACTTTTGGTGGGGTTAATGTTTCATTAGAAAGTTAATAGCATGGATCGTTTGGCAACCAAACATCCATTGTGAATTTTGGAAAGGTGTTGCAACAGAAATGGAGGACACAATCCAAACACTGTCACTATTTACGTTAAGACAACATTAAGACTATGAAATTCCAACTGGCTTCATCTTTGCTTTCTTGTAGGCCAATAAAGGCTGAGAAATAAAGCTACACCAATGATTTGCCGATATCCTCGATTGGCTAACGGGTTGGATTATATTTATTATTAGAAACCTGTAGCCTTATCAAAAAACCTTGGCTTGGTTTGGGCAACACGTTTTGTTTCTTCTTAGGCTATCTGTGCACTTATGTGGACTTATCAGAGCAGACAATAGTGAATCTTGTTTTCGGAATGTGAAAGTGAAAGGCGAGGGAAGGGGAAGCCACGAGCGGCCGCTGCCAAGGAGACTCAAAAGGGGGTGGGTTTTTTAAATAAATGCATCTTTTGTTTTCAACGTGTAAAACATCACGTAGGTCCCAGTAAGTGCAGTTCACGCTAATATTTTGTCCGTTTGACGCCTGCGCGTGCATACAAGTGGTTTTGTAATCACAACAAAACGATGCTTTGACAAACAATTATGACAAGCAAATCGACGAATAGCAAAAGAAACTGACTGCCATGTCCCCCTAATAATTTTCAAGTTACATTTTATAGCCTTGTAGTTCATATGATGGCCACAAGATGGCAAGATCATAACTCTCCACTGTCATGCCATTTCTAGAGATCATGACTAGGCGCTCGCGTGCACGCCACAGAGAGGCAGTATATAACCCCTCAGATACTTCCAGGAAACAAAGGAGTAAACAACTTTCACACAAGAGTTTTATCCCTGATTTTACAAACATTGAAAACTTTTGGAACTATTGGTAGACACTACATTGGGATATTTCCCAAGCACTCGTTTACGAAAGTACTGAAACTTATAATAAACCGTGTTTGATGACTTGGTTTGAACAAAGTGTTCCCTTTTGTGCAAACGATGCATTGCATCAACATTGCATTGAACTTGACCAAAAGCTTGGAACAATGTGAAACTATTTTTTTGTAAAGTTCTGCTGGGAGAATCCCAGTCCTGGGGCATGCTCAGTAAGCATGTTTTCGTCGAAGAACCTGTAACCATCAATCACCAGGCTCTGTTCCCCCTCCACTCGCTATCCACACCCATGGAAGATGTTTATTAGCCAGCCTTGCCTGGGGCCTTTACATAATATATTCACAAGCGCCCGCCCCCTTGAACATCATCTAAAAAGAGCTGGCGCTCGCTCTACCATCCACAGTTTTGTTTAGCAAGTATTGCGAGGATACCGAGAGCCTAAATTCGCACTCATCAAGTCACTTTAAGTTCTCTCTTTGGAATTAACAAAGCTTCAAGATGATTTTCGACAAATTGAAAAAGTTTCATATCGTCTTCGACTCTCCAGAAATCGACTCCCCTCCTGTCTTCAGTAGTGGGGATGTGGTGTCTGGAAAAGTTGTTTTGGATCTGGCAGGAGAAAGCAAAGTGGAGTCGCTGAAATTGCACGCCGAAGGTTTTGCGAAAGTGCATTGGACTGAGTCGCGTTCGGCAGGGTCCAGTACTGCTTACACTCAAAATTACAGCGATGAAGTGGAGTATCTGAATAGAAGAGAAGTGCTTCTGCAAGCAGGTCAGACTACTAAAAGCCTCCATGGAATGAAAAGCACAGAATAAAAGCGATATCCGATAGGTTTAGGAGTTTTAATTGTCTTTGCATGCTAATTTTATTGATTAAGTGTACGAAACAACATTAGGAGTGGTAGCAGACTATTGTTCAATACAAAGCACTTGAGCCTATGCAAGCAAGGGCTTTCAGCTATAATTGGAATGCAAATAAGTGTTTAATTCACAAACGCAGAGCTAAGCTGTGGCATCGTTTTCTTCAAGTTTACCGTCTTCTCTCTGACAAACACGTTCAGCACAATAAAAACGGGAACCACCCCTACGTGCAAGCACTAAATGGCATGTGATTGTGCCCCAATGTTTGAGTAGAACACGGAAACTGTAGCTAAGGGGTTGAACAGAATGCAAAGTTCGCTTTCAGGCAGTATACAACCTACTGTACAGTGTATTGTACCTTAGCCAATTAGATTAATGCTTATTTGTTAATCTCTTTTCAGATAACGGAGAGCTAACCCTCCTCTCTGCTGGAAGGCATGAATTTCCTTTCAGTTTTCAGCTGCCTGAAGAGTGAGTAAACTGTCAATGGGAGCGATTTTCTTGGGCAGAATTAAGTTTTGCTCATCTTTTCATTACTCTCATTTTCTTGATTTCTAATCGGTCAAAATGTTTTCTGTCTATCAGGACACTGGTGACATCTTTCGAGGGCAAGCACGGAAGCATTCGTTACTGGGTGAAAGTAAAACTGCACAGGCCCTGGTCCACAGTCAAGAAGATCAAGAAGGAGTTTACAGTCATTGAACCCATTGACATCAACACCCCAGCTTTACTGGTAAGAACATGCTGAAATAAGAATATATTGTCCTCTGGATTTTAATAATATCCTCTGACTTCCAAACTCACAATGTCCTATTAATTCAGGCACCTCAGGCTGGCACAAAAGACAAGATGGCACGGGTTTGGTACCGTAACTTTGGACAAGTCTCCATAACTGCCAAAATTGACCGCAAAGGCTACACACCAGGTAAGAACAAAATATTTTAACCACCGAGACTATCTTGTCAACCAAAATTGTAGTTTGTTTCAACATAACAAGAGTTCTAACATCACGTTCGTCTACCTTTTTATAGGTGAGGTGATTCCAGTCTTTGCCGAGTTCGACAACGCCACGTCACGCTCGGTGGTGCCCAAGGCCTACATCACTCAGACACAGACGTTCATCGCACGCGGCACCATGAAGCAGAAGCGGGCAGTGGTGGCAACTTTATCCGGCGACCTGGTCGGAGCTCGCCGCAGAGAGACCTGGCACGGACGCGCCATCAAGATCCCCCCTGTTGGGCCCTCCATCCTGCAGTGCCGCATCATCAAAGTGGAATACATGCTGAGGGTGAGTTAGCTACACTCAGCCGAACATTACACACGCACTCCTACAGTGTGACCAGCCCTGCTTTCATGACAGTTGACATCATCAGTTGTATTGATGGCAGGAATAATAGTTGTCGATTACTTTGTCTTTTTGTGAACAGTGTTTCTAAAAGCTCTCTCTCTTCCCCCTGCTCATCCCAGGTGTGTGTGGACGTCCCAGGGACCTCCAAACTCTCCCTGGAGTTGCCCCTGGTCATGGGCACCATACCCCTCCACCCCTTCGGAAGTCGTACCTCCAGTGTCAGCAGCCAGTACAGCGTCAACCTGGAGTGGCTTCGCATGGCCATCCCCGAGCAGCCTGAGCGTAAGTACCTGTCTCACTGCTAGTGCTAGTGGCGTCCCCCAAGGGTCTGCACTGAGATCAGTGGAAATGTGACCAAACATGAAATCGGTTGATTAATGTGGATTCTTAATTCTTTCACAGCTCCTCCCGACTATAGTTCTGTGGTGACCGATGAGGAGGCCGGGCTACAGAACTCAACAGCACCCCGTCCTGAGGAGGACTTTAGTGGGATCCTGGAGCGACCCCTCACGGCCTTCATCCAAGAGTTTCGCTTCCGGCCGCCTCCTATGTACAGCGAGGTAAGGTCACGCACAATAGATCCTTCCCCACCTTCACTCTCCACCTCAGAGGGTGGCTGTATATTATGATGGCTGCTGGATGTTTACATTTAAACCTGAGACTTGAGAATGTTTTTTACCTCCAAGTGTTACTATGAAACTGATGTTTTCTTACTTACGCCAACAGGTTGACCCAAATCCTCAGCCAATCAACATGAGACCTCGTTGCATGACGTGTTGAACCATCAGCCCAGCCGGAAGGTCAAGCGACGACCCGATTTTAAAAAGTTAAAACAAAAGCAAGAGATCTTTCTTCTCCTGGATTACTCTCTCCGAAACTGGTCCTCGGGTCCCGAGACGTGTCTCCCGGTGTGGAGAGGGACATGAGTTCCACCGAGAGGTCGGAAGAGGCCAAGGAGCCAACAGGACCTGAGGTGTTGTAGAGAAGTTCCTTAGTAAGCAAAGAAGGACATGTTATCAAGTTGTCTTTAGCAAAAAGGAAATGACTTCTCACCCTGGTTCCTGTCCTCCTAAGTGATTATAGCTCTGCACAAGCTCAGAGCTGCAATTCCCTCCAAACAATGATTCCCAAGCAAGAAATGTTGGTGTTTATAAGTTGGGTAAAAATTGGGGGAATAGATCACTTGATGTTTGTTAAGGGAGAGTTGCAGTTACAGATGAAATCCTAAACCTTAAAGACTTTGTGATTTTTTCCCCCCAGTACTCATTTGTGAAATGAGTTAATTATACGCTGGTATGGGGAAAGGATATCATGATCTGTGATGCACAACTCCCGGCCTGGTAACATTTTAAGATGTCAAACCTACATTATCAATGTATTGTGACTCAACTAGCATGGTGTTTCCATGACTATTTCTAATGTTGTGACTAAATGTCAAATGAACAATAACTACATATCTGAGATGAATGGAGAAAAGTTGAGTCAGCAGGTGTAGATTTGTAGACAATGTACGCGGGTAACAAATATGCAAAAGGGGAATTATCACCTTCAGGATATGCATACAAACCAGAATCATTGCATAAAACTTTCTTTGCAGAAGCTGTGGTATCTTAAAAGATGTTTGTGCTTTGATGGTTAACTGTTACCTAAGAAAAATACTGAATTCTTAGCATGTTGATGAAGTTCAGAGAGGTTGGTACTGTGTTAATGTTAGACCATCAGCACAAAAAGAGTTGTACTTAGAATTGTCAATAGCCATACTTAAGATGTTGGTTGTTCTGAACCTTGATAACAGTGATGGAAGTTTTCAGAAGCTGCAGATTGCTCCAATGATGAGCGTAAAAGCTGCTAAGAGGAGGGGAGGAAAGTCAGACTCATGGTTTTGTGCATTTGATCGAACCCAGATGTCTGTGCCTTGATGTTTGAGAGCAGTATGTTAACCTCAACAGAACATGTACTGTGATACAGTCAGCCTTAAATTGGAGATGCCACTTTGAACTGTACAGGTGAACATTCCAAAAATGACTTGAGGATCTTGCCTAGTTTCCAAAACAGTCAGCAAAATGGCAACTTCAGGTCAGCAAAGCAACACTGTTGTGGAAGGTACACAACTGAAGCTGAATGTATTTTATACAAATGCCATTGTTCATACAGACTTTGCCAAGAGTTTGTATTTCTTTTTTCAAATAAACAAATATAAAATTAATGTTTGACTCATGGGTTTTAATGGGTTAGGCCATTTTTATTGATGCTGTGCAATAATTCATCAGAGAGAAATAATGACATTTTATCTTATAATACATAAGTCAAATTATCTCGCCGTTCTAATATTGTGAGCTTTGCCTTGCCAGTGGCATGGCGTGTTTAAAGAACTCTCTTACTCTGAGGCTGTGTATGAAATCAATAATGATAGCCATTGAAGTGGTTGTGGGTTTGTATTTTTTACATGGAACAGTTACATAAATGTGCTTTTCAAACTATACTGAGTCTATGGCAGATCATCTTACCAAACCTCCGAAACATACACGGCTGGGATGACTGGGTGACCTCTAGTAAATAATTGTCATGTTTCTGTAATCAAAGTGTGAACCGTCCAGAAATACTTTATTTAATTATTGACTTTCAGCTGCTATTTTGCCATATCTATATACCCCCCAAATATTCATTTAGTTATTTACACGTTTAATAATCTTTACAACTAAACTGTGACACCACAGTGGGGACATCAACAGGCTATTTTAGCGATGACTTACAAGACACTGTATTGCCATGCTATGTACATTCCCAAATTGCTAGTTGCAAACTGGCAACAAATGTTTAGGACATTGACTGTGTTCCGAACAGTCTGTTTACCTAATCATAGTGTCAGGAACAGAGCTTCCTCTTAAAGGATGTCTGCTGTTAGGCAAATTCCTCCTTGTGTATTTCCCCCAGGGGAACAGCCAGGGCACACAAGCTCTCTTGTGTATCAGTTAATTCTTACACAATAATTAGATCTTCTCTGTGCAACAGAACAAAACAGAAGAGGACTAATCTACTGTAAAGGCTGTCACTTGGTTTGGTTGGTTGTTACTGTATAAGGGTTTTGCATTTTTTCCTTTGAAAATCTAAAATTTGGCACTTCATTTAACAGACAGGCCAAAGCTCATGGTCAAGGTTTCTTACAAGCCTAGTGTGAATTAACATATCATGTGACACATCATAATCCAGGTGACCTCGTTGGGACCTGTGATCTACCAAATAAATGTACATGCTACCACTTTGCCTATCTACAGATACTTTAGAGGATTTACAGTGTTTCCCGATTGGTATTTACCATTAAAAAGCACCCTGTAAAATCCAGATTGAAGCAGAGGTTGAGTTTCAGAAGCTCAGACAACTCGTGTCGATGAGTTAGTCATGTGCCACGAGACAAAACAAACAATTAAAAATTGATTTTGCAAAGAAGTGGCTGTGATGTCAGGAAGGACGACACCCAATAAAAGCGATTTTAATGTTTTTAATCAATATCAGCCTATGATGACTCCTTATGTGTTGATGGCTGCCTGTGGCTCTCAAGAGAAGAACAGTTGATAGCGATGATGGAGGTCATCTACACTGATTCTCCAACTAAAACACGAGATAAAAACCTATCGCCACCTATAGGAACCTATGGGGTATTACATCAGAAGGTGACGAAACATTGACACACACTTGCATGAAAGAGTATCCACCCAATAACTGTGTTCTCTGCACTTGGGCAGCCCTCCCAGGGACCACGTCCAAGTGCTCATGCCCCTGTCTCGGTCAGAGCAGGAGGGCGATCGGTTCTTTGTGGAGAATATCCACGTGAGCACAGGCAGAACATGCAAACTCCACACAGACAGGACCGGGAGCCCTGAACACCAACAGGCCCGGGGAGAACATGGTCCCAGTGCCAACAGTGTCCCAATAATCGAACCCAAAACCTTCTTGCTTTTGAGGTGGCAGAGCAAAGCACCATGCCACACACCATGGACCTGTAACTTGTGAAGCAATGCAGGCTTTACAAAGAATGTTCATGAAATGTAGGCTTTAGGGGAAACTATCTTATCACTCAGCTAATACCAGCTCAGAAACTCTGTTAAACTTGAATATTATTTTTGTTTCTCCCTGCCCTCTTTATCTCATAGAGAAGGGACAAGAGCTCAGAATACCTAATAGGGAAGCCCAACAGACTGGCAGGGTGCCTAGACATGGAACTGCAAGACCGTCAAGGTTGCAGGGAGGAAGTGGCTTGCAACTTTTAATTCACATTGACTCACATTCCAATCCATCACAAAAACATTATCTTAGACGGCTATGCAGACAAACATGAGCCTCCCACCTTTCGCAGTGGCAATGAGAACCATATTATGGGGAGAAGTTTGAAACACATCAGTTTGTGTTGTCATTGCATTTCATCGGACGTTTTGGGGCCTCTTCGAAGGTTCATGCCAAACCATGTTTTGTCTTGAGCCAGAAAACTTTTTTTTTGACGACACAGCTTTTTCTCTGCTTGTCTCTGTCCACCTCACGTGAACCAGAGCAACATGGCAACTTAATAGACACAAAGCAGCATTGTTTCTTGAAAAGTGAATGTCCTTTCCTGTAGAAAGGCCACCGAGGCTGCTTAGACATGCCAGTATGTAACAAATGTTCTCAAGTGATACCGCCCGCTGTTGAAGGCACACCCTGAAAACTGATCATGTAGACGTCTGCGTAACACTTACGCAAGTCGCTCTATGGAACACAGTAATGACAGAATCAGCTCAAGAGGATCCACTATCCATGAGCGTTTACATTTATAAAGACTGTTTAAAAGACACTGTCAGATCTGTGTACGCTGCTCTAACTCCGACAGATACTGGTGTTCCGAAAATGGTCAATTATCCAAACTTTACAAGGGTTTTCCGACGCAAGCAAAACCGGGAACAAGGACAAAGGAGTTGGTCATTCTGATATGACGTTATGACAAGGGGCCACCCAACCGACCAGCCTGTGCAGGCTGGCCCTGCTGTCACATTTCTAGCACGCTTTCGATAGTACGCTGCATGACACCCACATGCCGCCTGGCTAGAGACGCAGGTTGTGTGACGTAGACAGGGAAAAGGCGTGGGAGTATTTGAGTGCCTTGTTGACTTCACTGAGCTGAGGGTGATCAGCTTGCGTGTGACCCAGCCCCCCAAAAGGCTTTCATGGAAATCAGTGTAACTTCAGAGGGACTAGTAGGACAAGCGGTCTGTTATAGCCCCAGCTATGGTGTCATTTATCCTGCTGCTGACCCGTACTGTACCTCCAAATTCTTAGGAGGGGACAGGAAAGCTCTTCCTGGACTCTTACTTGAGGTGAACCCAGCTCAACATCTTGTTGACTGTATTTGATTTGGGTCTCTCTATTTGATTTGGGTCTTCTCCTGAGTTCCTGTCAGGGGGTTTTGTGTGAGGCGGCTCTGTCGCTCATTGTGGCTGTGGACTCTGAAACTCTTTGTTCTGACCGAGGTCACATGACAGCGAAGGGAAGAGAGACGAGCCCCCCAAAAAGGATGATGTCAGAGGTGGATGATGGATTTGAAGAAACGGTTACACATACAAGGGGGTAGTTTCCTCTCTTTTGGTGTGATGTGTTCCACAAGGAAGTTAGAAAATGTTTCTGTGATAATATCACACCTCTTTCCAGGTTATATAAGTGTTTTAATGGTGTCTTAAAAGCACATGTCATACTGCACATGAGTGTATCTGCACAGAAACATAAGGTTGTACTACATTTGGAAATTGGCCAAGCACAAGGCTTCTTATCAAGCAATATCAATCTGCAAAGAATCTTTATAAGTTTTACAAAGGGTTTCAGATCATGCCATATGCAACAAACCTTTTCATTAGAGACAACTCTATGCTTTAATGGTTAGGTTAAACAACTCAGAAAGTGGTCATCAAAGTTTCCCTGACCAAACCCATTCATGGGTCATTTAAAATCTGGTGAAGCCTGTCCCGGTCATTTCAACAATCACCAGGTGTAGCACATTCACTAGGTATTCCAAGTGTATCTTTAAATAAGCTTATTTAAAGATCTTAATCATCTGGAATACTTCTGTTAGGCTTAAGACTCAGCGCAGTGCAAATATATTCCCTCTGTGTTACATACGTCAAGCGCATATTCAAGTTATTTCCCCTCCAGTGTGATAGTGAGGCATGCGCTAGCCCCTGTTATTTCTCTGAGAGCTGGCTCGGAGCCAGCAGAGAACCGCTGCATTAGATGATGTGACGAACACATGAAAGGGAGTGCAAAGGAATGTATTTTCTTCGGATGAAAGTAAGATTAGCACATACTTTTCTCAGGCTGAAAAACGAAAACAGTGGCGCTAAGCTGATGAGACAAGCTCGTTTCGACTTGAACGTATTGGCCAATAGACAGAAAGTACACCACGTCCCATGAAAACAAGAGGGTCTACCACCCGAGACACCCCTGAAAGGAGTAACATGATATTGTATTGAGCACAATAACAGTCCCGAACACTTCCTGAATTACAGTGTGGTGGAAATTACTGTAGACTGCAGTTGTGTCGGGTCTGCATGTTATATTTGAAATGAAATGTTTTGATCATTTGACATGTATTATACGGAATAACGATGTCCTAAATTTCCCCACCATTTCAAGCAAACATGCCATGTAACATAATCAGTTTGACAGTATTCATTACTTGACAGTAGGCCTGTTCACTGCTTGGCTTTCCCACAAAACGAAACAAATCTAAGGAATTATCAAAAGGCTTTTGTCAAGCACAGTGTGTGTACGTGTGTAAACAAGCCATGGAAGGAAACAACTTGATTTGTGATTTTGGCATTATTAACTTGTAGTTTGACGGTGATCACGCTGGTGAGGTTGCATACCTTTGAATAACAGTATCCCTGCTCAGTTCCCCCCTCTCAATATGTGACCTGTGATCTCTGGAAAAGGGATCTTGATCTCTGGAGAGGTGATCTATGATTTCCGTCCATGACAAGATGCAGCTCTCTCCTGGGAGTTGGAGCAACAGATGTTACCTCCAGCTAGCAACAACAGCTTCAGTCCAGACCACACATCGTCATTGCACAATTTATCCACAATATTAGTTCCTCATGATTCAAGGCCAATGTGTATTTATCAGAGTGATTAATAATCAGAAATTGACATTTTTTCCACACACACACACCCACACACACACACACGCACACAGAGAGAGACTTACTCTCTCACACACACAAAGATGGAGAGTGAATTAGACAGATGGACAAACAATATTCCTGATTACACGCTGTCACTGCAACATTGGAGGTATCTTATACATTCATCAATCATGATAACATCTTGTGTCCCACAAAGTTCTATTTGTGGTACATTTGTTTCATTCAGAGATGTTGTGTTGTTACCAGGGCTGGAAGTCACATTACACATTGAAGAAAATGAACCCACAGGCCTCTGTGGGTTTCGTAGACCTCCCGTCTGAAAAGTCAATCTTCTTTATTGTCTTCCCTAGGGAGCAAGGCTGTCCTTCTCTCTGACGTCACCCTGTGTGTATGAGTAAACAAAGAGAGGCCGGGAGAAGAGTTCGATGTAAACAAGTTTGTTATCCATGTCAATAACATTTAGACCATCCACAAGGCTGGGGGGGGGGGGGGGGGGGGGGGGGCAAGGTCACAGAATCTTTATGGAGCAACAAAAAGAGAAAGAGATAGTGGGATTGAAGGGGGAAATGAAGGCACATCATTGCTCCATCAGGAGGCATTTGGCAGTCAAGTCTCACTTGGCTCTCAATAGTTTGTTTCTCCACAGGACAAACTACAAAACGTTTACTGATAAGAAAATGATAGTGTCTTAAAGAATTGATCTACAGAGACGATATCTACAGAGAAGGATATCTACAGGGTCGATATCTACAGAGAAGGACATCTACAGAGGGGATATCTGCCGACAGAGATATCTACAGAGGGGGGATATCTGCAGATGGTATATTTCAACAGAGAAGGATATCTTCAGAGAGGGATATGTACAGAGTGAATGTCTACTGTATATCTACAGTGCATGTTATATGTCCCCAGGCAGGTATGTGCTTGTGGCAACACCCAGCTGACTCACACGCTGCACGTGGAAGAGTGTGCTCCTGCATGCCGACCCATATTGACAGTCCAGTACATATCAGCCTACTGAATCTGCGTCCTACTGTAACAGTACCTCCTGCAAGTAACCTTTAGAATGCGCTTATGGATTCATTCACATAGTTCACAGCACTGTATGTGCAGCGCTGTGCAAAGTCTCAAGCACAAGTTTAAAAAGAAAGTGATAAAAAGAAATGCTTTCAGAAATAATGAATTAAAAGATAAAGGTTTTTGCCAATATATTTAGCCCAGGACTGTGTTACACAACCGCAGTATGGTGATCAGCTGATCTGGTGACCTCTGTGACCTTAGTTGCAGGTCTTCTTCATTACTGCATGTGGTAGCCATTCAACAATGGTTTATTAGACACCACAGTGTGACTCAACAGCATAACAGACTCAACTCAGACACAGTCAATTTGTTACCAGTACAGCAGGGTTCCTCACCCCAAACCTCTCCTTTTTTTCGTATCCCCATGGTAAATATGTAACCCAGAAATGTTCTCTCAACGCTGATTGGCTGGTTCGTCTGGAGAGTGTACAAAGGCCTGTTTTTGAACACTGTGTTCAAGTCAGATTCAGATGGAGGATCAGGTTTAACCACAGGTTCTGCACCGCCACCTCACACACAGCATTTTCCCTTTGAGGACTGAGCTGGAGGAAGTGCTGTGAGCCCACACATGTTCTTGGTACCTCTTATGCTGTAAGCAACCCAACAAGCAAACCCTAAACTTTATATACTGTATATATATTTTTTTCACTTTTTCACTGTTGCCTAGTTGATCCTCTCAAATTGTGTTCAAATGTGTTCACTCATTGAAGATGAATTTCCAGTTGAATGGTTCCATTGTTTTGGGTGTCAGGACATGCTGAATGTGGATTCTGCTGTTTTTAAAACAGAAACAGCCTTCTCTAACATCTGACTCGCAAAAGGGTCAACAGGAAAGGCGAGTTGGCTTTCCTTGTAAGATTGATGTTTATCAAACGTATACATTTTCAAAATGGCTGACAGTGCGTGCTAGAACTTTCCAAAGCCTTCCAATTCCATAGCTGTCAATTCATAATATACCAGTGTCAGTCTGGAGTGAGTCTCAAGATCAAGTTCGCTCTTTACAAGAAATATAACCGCAAAAATGAAACCCAGATGATGAATTTCCACATTAGATGTATTTTTAAGACTGCCTCAAACACATGTGACATGTTATGCTAGCCCACATCTAAAGATGGAGGAGACGAAATATGACGTAAAATATGCAGTGGGCAAATAAATAAGTTCGAAAGATCATGAAAGAAAAGAATGGAAACTCCCAAACATCTGGTGTGGCGAATGTAGATCTGTCCTTCTCATGTTCATCAGCCCATCCTTGGAGAGATGAATCCATCATTAAAACATTTTGTGGGTCTATTTCATCATCAGAATCAACATCAGTTGAGGAGAGGGAGGACAACAGCTGGATGGAAGTTTGGTTAAAATGTGAAATAAATGTTTCCAAGGCACAGAAACACAACTGAGATATTGCACAGATTAAAAAAGAGAGGCATCCACCTCCAATCTCACCACCGGTTTCTCAAGAGATTAGATTGTGCAAGTTCTGGAACAGGTTATTGTATTGGACATCTATTTTATTGGAACATGCTATCTCAGCACTCTGTCAGCACACCAGTGGCTGGTGTCTGTGGTAATGAGAGGACAGCCGTGTAGTCATCTTTCTGGGCCTTCAAACCCGCTCTCTCAGGCCACAGGGCTCAATGGAAACAACCAGGTTTCCAGAGACCTGGCTTGTTAAAATGAGTCTTTTTAGGCCCCAATCAGGAGCCTCCTGCTATGTTGGTTTCAGCACCCTGCCTGCATCACACAGAGCCAACAACAAACGGTGGCCCTACTCCACACGTCCCATCGAGGACAAGACAGGGATTGGATGTTTACACGACGGGGGTCATCCAAAGGCAGTGCTCTAAAAGCAAACGGGTGATGTGGGAGATATCTGTTCTACTTACTCAGCACTTCTTAATACCTCCTCTCAATGTATCCACCGTCACGAAAGAGGTTGTGATTGTGATTATGAAGAACTGAAACTTGTTTTGCTGACCATTTCTCTAGTAACACATGCTTATGTAACACATGCTTATGAGGTGTTTGTACAAGCCGAACTTGCAACATTTGTCCTTTTTTTTTTTGCCAAAGTAAAAATTATGCGGCCTTCAATCTCTGTTGGGAACGTTGACCTTTATTTTTTGGAAGCAAAAAACAAAATACAGAAGAAAACACGACATGAAAGGAAAATGGAAATGTAACTTGGCACCATTGATTTCTAGTAATCAGAAAGGAAAACAGCTGCGAGGCACGTGAGCTTTTTGAATTTTGGAGTCGAGACGTGATTCCGGCAAACGTTCGAGTGGGCCGACAAGGTGAGAGAGGGAACTGCCGAGGTTCACTCCCGCTTACAGCAAACTGTTACTTCAGAGGAAGTCTGGCTGGTCTTGTGGCAAGGAGAGACATGCCAGGCAGTCTTAACACCCTGGCTGCCCCGGAGCCCCAGGGTTAACCTCCACTTCCCTTCTTCACCTTCATCCTCGTGTTTGTCCTCTCTGTTTAAGGGAAACCGAAACGTGTCAAGTTTGTTTTTTTGCATTTCCACAGTGTCTGAGTGCTTGCGTGAGAGAGAGAGAGAGAGAGAGAGAGAGAGAGAGAGAGAGAGAGAGAGAGAGAGAGAGAGAGAGAGAGAGAGAGAAAAAATAGAAAGAGACAAACTGTTTCTCGGATTGATGTAAATACTTTTGTCTTTGAGGACACATTCTTCAAGAGAACCGGTTTGACAGTACCTTCTGCTGATCAAACGGTTGAACAACAATCAGTCTGTCTGAACTGAGGCATGTCAGTCTACCAGTATCCTGACAAACAATTCTCTCAGGTATTTCTACATATTGCACCACTGCTATAGAGGGGAATTCAATGTGGAAGCATGTAACCAACAGCAATGAATCATCCTCTGATCATGTGTGGGATTTTCCTGCCAAAGTCTGGAAACTGGATTTGAGCCATTCATTTGAATAGGTGACATCACGATTGCAACATCGATTTAAAGTCCCAGAAGTTCCCCTTTTGATTCCCGTAAACCCTCACCTACCGCCCGCAACTAAATCTGGAGCATCAAGCAAACACCATCTTAGAACTTCCAATCCCAATCGCCATGGCTCCCCTTTGTGTCATTCACTGTGTAGTCAGGGTCAGGGAGACAGTTGATGACAGTTGGTGAAGCAGTAATTGCTAAATACTCTACATGCGTGAGGACAGCAGGACCACTGACAGGAGGGTTACTTATAGTTGTTCAAATTTGTCACTGCCTCATGTTATACAGAAAATGGATTAACAACATGGTTGATTCCCCATAAATATCCTGAAGATGTGCCTGAATATAAAGCTGGTTTGACTGATTTGAAAACAGTCCTTTGCACTGCAGGACAGACACAATACAAATACACTGTCCTGCCTTGAAGGCTTTTCTCTGTTCGTAAGACAGTCCTCCTCAGTGACGCTGGCCTCTGTGCTGGGCCTGGTCCCAGTCCTGTGTGGGCTGGCATGGACCCAAATCCTGGAGAGCGTCACAGTTCCTGAGGTCATCTTGGCTCGGCCCACAGCCACCGCAACCCTCTGAGAATGTCACAGAGGTCAAAACATTAGTGTCAACCTCTGCCCCTTCCCCTGTCCTAACTCCTCTCACCCCCCCCCCCAGCCAGCTGGGGAGCCAAAGGTTGTGTAGCAGTTAAACACACTGTGAGACAACACCAGTCGGGAGCTGCAGTAGAACCTCCCTGCTTCTTCATTTGCTTCTTCGTACACTGTGTTCTGCCTCCTGCCACGGCACAACTCAACCGAGACCAATCATGCAACACTTTGCCATTAAAAACTAAAGCAATCTGATCAAAAACAATAGCCAAGGCTCTTCCAACCAATCTCTCTTCTTGCAAATACCGTCGCCCCCCCCCCCCCCCCCCCCCCCCCCCCCCCCCCAGCAAAGCTAAATAGAAACCTATGGAGCAGAGAGAGACCGGAAAAAAAAAGTTTGGCTTCGTACCACTGTGGCGCCACTTTCTTTCTAATCACAGTACCTTGCACAGAAGGACGTCAGGCGAGGCTGGCATCAGATAAGGTGTGTTATGTTGTTGAGAGGCAGGCTAGGCAGAACAGGCCAAGACTGGAGGTCACACAGGGGGGGGGCAGCATGCACGCTGCTCACAGAGGCCTCATTGTGTGAGCTATCTCACCTGGGATCAGGCACACTGGGAGCCCTGTGTTGGACCAGGGCCCAGACTGACAGACGGACGGACGGACAGGAAGGATGGATGGATGGACAGGAAGAGCAGAAAGATGACCCTGGCCGCAGCACACTGCTGGACTGAATCTGTGGAGGAACCGGAATGGCGTTCCTGAGACACCTGTTTTGGTGGACGTACTGTCCAAGGAAGGACCTGCACACACATGCATTGAGATATGTACAGGTCACTGACACACACATACTGTACATGTACTTTACACAGTTATGTCAGAACTGCTGTCACTGAACTAAAACAGCATAGGTAAGTGTAGGCCACACGTATGTACATGTTTGTGTGTGTGTTTTATGTGTGCACATGTCTGTGTTGCTTTGCAAACAGAAGCATATGTGTGTATGATGCCTGTTTGTGGGAGTTTTTATGTTGCTCATGTGTGCGTGTGTGTTTGTGTTCTCAGTTGGTGTGCGTGAGAATTCCTGTGGACATCTGCATTTGAGCATGTGTGTGTGTGTGTGTGTGTGTTTGTTTACATGCCATCCTGCCTCCTCTTGCAAAGGAGAACAGCTGTAGAACGGGGGGGGGGGGGGTAGAGGAAAGGGGGCCTTAAACAATCACAACACATTTACCTAGTGCCAACTGGGAGCTCGGGAGCACAAGGCGAGGAAACATTCAGGGCCTGACGAAAGTGCCAGTGTCATTTGTGCTTAAGTTTGGAGTGAATAACAAGTCAGAAATAAAACAAACGAAAGCTAATGACATCTCCAGCCCAGACAACGAGCTGCAGGCAGCTGCCTGTGCTGAGAACGTGACTGCAGACAACAGGCTGAGCTCTGTGGTTTTACAGGAAACGGCTCAGTTTGCCACAACACCGCTGAGGCCCCGCCCATGGCCTGCTGCCATTGGCTCGGTTGTTGTCAGGCACATCTCATGAGAAAACAAAGTCCTGACTGGCCAATGAGAAGCGAGTTTGAATTTCCCTGTTTTACCAACACCTAGATGGAGGCTGAGGTGAAACATCAAGTGACATCATGCCTTTTAAACTCACATACCACAACCATTTAAATGGCTCAGCTGCTGACAAGATACAACAAACCTGTGACTCTTTCAGTCGCGCTCTTTACCGTTTGATTGATGTTTGACCTTGTTTGAGGGCAATAATTAAATTAAAACAACAAAATAACCCTTGAAGGTATTTATTCTGAGCTGCACCTTTAAGGTAACTTCGGTGATGTGTTTGTGTTCATTCCCGCAAGTGAACAAAACAATGTGAAAACGTTTTGAATGAACGTGAAAATGTTTTGAAGAAACGTGAAAAGTTTTATGACTGGTGTGGAGAGTCCAGCCCTTCCCCCTCTTCTGTGATGGTACATGCCTCTGACTACTAATACAAGAAAACAGGGTAGAAGTTCATCACAGGATCACGTGACTGTGGATCACGTGATAGAGAGGATGTCTGCACTGTTAGATGTTTACCCTGATGGCCGGTCCCAGAGGTGTGTCCTTGTGTGTGCCCTACTATTTTAGTATGCCCTACTATTTTAGTAGGGCACAAACCCCACCCACCTTAATGACCAGACCAGATCAGACCAGACAGGGGGGGTTTTGCTGCCAGGACTTCTCTATAAATGATGCTGTTATCAGCAACAGCACAACCAAGGCACCCTAGTGTTTCTTGTTTGATAACTAAACAAGATCATGTAAAGACATAAACCTAAAACCAAGTAGCTGATTATGGCCTACTGGATCAGAGAATGAGTTTGGATTCAAGCGATTGCTCAGCCATTACCATCAGAAAACGTCTTCTCATGGCCTCCGTTCTGGCTTGAACTCTCTCATGTCTTCCCTTTTCTTCATTCTCGTACTGTTACTGTTTCGTGGCTGTTAGACCTAACCCCATGGCAGTGGAAAAACAGACAGACATTGTTTACGGGATGACTCTGCCAGGCAATGAGCATTATTTGTCCGTAATGTGAGGCGAGTGTCCTGGTTCAGGAGGGCCGACACTTGGCGTTCCTGCACTGGTTATGTCTCCCACTTGTTTAGGTTTTTTTGGGGGGGTGTGTGCTTCGCTACTGGGTGAGAGGTCGGTGTTCCAGTGTCCCAGGCAATCAGTAGGGTGGGGTATTTGGATCAACAGTTGCGTTGGTCCTGACCAATACACAGTCACGCACAGGAAAGGGTGGATGGATAACTTCCTCTGTGAGCGAAATACGATTGCTGTGTATAACACTGTGGGTACACACAGACACGCACACACTCACACGCACCGACACGCACACAGACACACAAACACGCACACACACTTTAAGAAAAGGAACCCAGAAGACCATTTCCTGTGCTCTTTTGCTCTAGACTGATTACAAAGCGACCAGTCAACTGTTTACTTTTGTAAATGCCAGGATGCGACACAAGAAGCAATTTTCTACTGTTTGTTTCATTTCTATTCACTACAATATTCATCATGAGACAGTGTCATGGTAGCACATGTTTGCTCGTATGTGCCATAGAAAAATACAAGGTATTGTATTTTTTTCCTGACAGTTAATGGTTAATGTTTTTTTGGGTTACATTAGGTTGCTTCAGGCCATTCTTCCCTGGTAGTGCATGATAACATGGATGGTGTTGACAACATCATAATCTCACAAGGCGGGGGACCCTCTTGCAAGTAAATCCATTGTTTTGACATGTACTTGTATGCCTTAGACATATATTTGAACAGGGTCAAAACAGGTACGTACATCTGGTGTTTTGACAAAAAGAATATCTCTGCGATGTATGTATGTGTAGGTGTGGTGTGTGGTGTGTGTGGGTGTGTGGGTGTGTGGGTGTGTGTACATTGTGTACACTCCACAGTTCGACTGGCATGGCCACAAGAACTTCTCTATGTTATGGGGGTCAGCCTCCAATCACTCCCACTGTGGAACTGATTGAAAGCAGGTGTGAGTCCATGCTTCAATACCGCAGAGACCTGCTGGCTTGAAAACAGAGTGAAGCAATGCTTGACTGGAGCTAACGCAAAAACAGCATTATCAAACCGTATTTCATCCCTGTTTATTCAAGCAAGGACGTGTACACCCACAAGGTGAAACGTCAGGACTGTTACACAAATATCCCCTCCTCTTTGGAAGGAACACGGATCAGTTTACTTGTGTTTCAATGCACATGTCCTCCGTGCTAATTTGAGGAAGTCTTGTTGAAATCCCTGTGGAAACCCCTGTGCTCAAAGACTCAGATTACTGAAGAAGAGTCCCACATTTTCTGAACCCATCATTTTGCTTTTTAACACACGCAGGCACAGACACCTACACTGTCGGTTTCTTTTCAGCTAAGTGGGACAGAAGAGGGTGGGGGGGGGGGGTAGAATGTGTGTTAGGGTGCGTTGGCGTTGTTGAGAGAAGGCGCTGGTGGGGGGGGTGGGGGGAAGGGGGGAAGGGGGTATTTGCGATGTAGTATACAGCACTGGCTAGCGCCGGTTTGGTCTGCTTTTAGCTGGCCCTGTGCCACGGCGAGGTTGTGAGGTTAGCGCTCGGGTTGGGGTTACTCAGCGCCTTGTCTGCCCTTTACGTGTGGGGCGGAGCACAGGGAGCCGTGGTCACACGCAGCTGGTGTACGCGCGTGAGACAGAGAGAGAACTCAGAGTCCATCCTGACATCCGCACACACACACACACACACACACACACACACTCTCACTCACCAGAATTCCATGATATCAACATACCGTAGAAGTATCAGAGCTGCTGAGAACATGATAGCAAATTGACGGCACTCTTAAATAACTTGCAGTCATTTCGCCAATAAAAACCCCAAGCAGATAGTAGGTGAAACTAAGTCAGAGGGCACCGACACAGTGACTCATGTACCTTAGAGGCCAGCCCAGCCCAGCCCAGCTGTCCAGCAAACAGCAAGATGCTGTACATTCCACTGAACAGAAGCCTGTTTCACTGCTGTGCCTGGGAACACAATGAGGAAGACCCTCAGAGGGGTTTTGGCCAGCGGTTATTCACTCTCCCCTTGTGTGTGTGTGTGTGTGTGTGACTGTGTTTGTGTGTGGGAACTCTGAAAAAAGAGAGTGTAAGATGAGGGGTCTGAGAGGGTGTTGGTGTGTGTGTGTGTGTGTGAGTGTGTGTGTCACACAGCTGTTCAAACCAAATAACAGCATGGACAATATCCAGTGCTTTGCCTTGTAAGAAACTGGATATCATTTTTTTCAGTTTTCTCTTTGTCCCCATCAAAACCAGCTCTAACCAGACTTAATCGGAGATATTGTTCTCCACTTCTGTGTCAAGAATGAGTAAAACAATTAGGGCAGACTTTGTGACTGAGTTTGTTTTGCACTTGAAACACAATACTAGATCTCAAAGAAATGTGTTTGAACGTAATGTCCATAGCGTCAGTTACACATGGTTTGGGAACATGAAAACCTAATGCTCAGTATCGAGGCAGAAACTCAAATTGTTGCCATCCTTCACTGCTAGTACATAGTATCGGATGTGAGCAGAGAGCATCCATGCATTCATCTTCAAGGAAAAAGAGGGAGAAATGTCAACGATTTACAATTTTCTTCTCTCTGAGGGAGGAGAATGCAACTTGGAAAAACTAATTTAGCTTCTGGCTGCTGATCCAGGTGGTCCTGATTAGTAACTCCCGGGCCAATTTTTGGGCAGTTGGAGAGAAGCTGCCACCATTTGCTGTTCCTGGATCGGTTTCCTGTTTTCCGAAGAAACTGGTTAGAAAACTGAGATGGGTAAGTCGATCGTACATTTGTGCGAAGGGCTTTGGGTGTGTCCCCCTTTCAAGTGTGAACTCTACGAAGACCCTGCTTGTCCTCAGGTCTGTTTGGGATAAATGGCTTCTTTGGTCGTGCATTATAAAACCTCAGCTGGCATTGGGGGGCGGGGCCGGGGGCTCCATCCTGGGGTGATCAATACACTGCGTGTGGAGGAGCTCTTGTCCGAGTTACAGAATGAGGTCAAAGGTGATGACCCTGGCTCTTGCAAAGCCTTCTCCCTTCCCTCAATTCTGAATCGTATGACTGTGTTTGTCCCGTGCTGCACACAAATGAAAAAACAGAAGTAATGTGACAGTTGTTCCTCCCCCACCACCAAACCTCAGAGTCTCCATAGAACAACCACAGAACAACCACAGAACAACCACAGAACAACCACAGAACAACCACAGAACGTTTTTTGTCCTTCAAGACAAATTTGTTTTTTGATGATCAGTGTTCCGATGTAAATCCTACAAAGCAGGAAACGTGCCCTGATCCTTACATATGTGTGTTGACATGAGTGGGTGTTGTCCTGTGTACGATAGCTACAAAAATGTGTTTGTAGTTAGCGGACCACGGGTCAAGGAATTCTGATAGAGACATTCTGGTTGAAAGGGTGTCAGGCCAAATAAGGTACAGGTTGAAAACAAAAGCGATGTCATAAAAATGGCAACAGCCACGACAACAACAGCAATGTCCTGACTTGAGCAGAACTCCATAAACAGGAACCGATATCCTGTCATGACAGTGGACAGATTTGGAGAGAGTTGATATTCAGTGACCAGGCGGTTTGGTGTCCAGGAATAGTGCCCGTCTCGTCTGGTCACGTAAGGCTGGCTCTGAATGTGTTGACTGACCTCTGGTCTCTTGTGGGTGTCTGGACAGCATGCATCATCTTGACCCGGTCCTACCATACAAAATCGGATCAATTAATCCCATCCAAGGATTTCACCAAATTTTGTTTAGGTAAAAAAATTATGTTATGTTACGTGTATATTTGTGTTTAGGTGATACATTTGCTTCTATTTATTAAGGAATTCAAATGTTCACCTTTTGCACACACGCAACAGAATAAGCGTGTTGATTTGCGACACGTACCATTCCTTTTCACGACATGCTAATAAGGTCCTGACAAGAGCTTCATTCAGCAGACAGGTCAAGCGTGTCACAGCGTTCATCATGTCCTGATATAGATCTACAACGTAAATGCGCCATAAATAGCCGCGCGGTGACCACCGTACCAAATTAAGCCACATCATGGTAGAGGCATCCCCCCTCTTCACCCCCTCTCCACTCCCACCCCGAGACACGAGCCATGTGGCGCTCAACATGGACCCCCGAGCTACTCAATTAAGGTGTGCTCAGCATGATCAACAACTATCTGACATGCCCTATGACACCCCCATGATGTCTCATGCAACTGTGAAAAAAAACACCTGCCCCCTGTGATCCCGATGCCACCGCCTCTGAGGCCAGAGGTGTCCGAGCCACCGTCACTGGGCTGCTGTGCAGTTGTGGGGAGAGAGGGGGGTGAGGGGTGTCAGAGGGGGGATCCCGTTTCACTTCTCAGGAACGTGTACAGGCTCGGCTTCCTGGAGACAGAATGTGACAAAGTGCTTGAGGAAAGTTCAACCAGTCCTCATCTGAGTCAGAGGGAAGAGAGAGAAAGGGGGAAGAAGAGAGGAGGAGGACGGGGTGTGTGTGTGTGTGTGGGGGGGGACTTCTGGAATAGCCCGGAGAGTCGGCGCGCGCTGGTTCAGACCGGTTCCTGTTTCTCTCCTCCTTCCGTTCAGTTCTCTTCTCCTACCCTCACATACATGTAAATACTGGCCTGGCCTTCAGCCAGCATTACTCACCACTGTCTTGAGAGCTTGAGAGAGAGAGAAAGAGAGACTGTGGAATGAGATACAGATATGGAAAGAGGAATGAAAAATGAACAGACAGACCGATAGAGAAAGACCAAGAGATGATACGCGTGCGAAAGAGAGAGAGAGAGAGAGAGAGAGAGAGAGAGAGAGAGAGAGAGAGAGAGAGAGAGAGAGAGAGAGAGAGAGAGATGAAGCGTATCCACTCAGGCTCTCAGTCCTCCAGAGTGTTTAGGTGAGGCGAAGGAGCTGGACGCGGTACGCTGGACGCAGGGCACCCCTCCAGCGGCGGCTGCCTGACTGTAGACAGGGCAGCTGGGACTGCTGGCACAGATGAGAGTAGCGAAAACATTGTGTATGTAAACATTCACGTCAAGTCGAAGAGCTAAGAAAGCTTATCCCACATGCTCTCAGGGTTCTCCTCCTCTCTTCTCAGGATGAGGAAGTCATCTCAGCCATTTAGAGGAATTCAAAATCAAAGTTTGATGTGCAACAAAACCATTGACTGTCCCATTCCAGAGCTGCTGACTAACAAGACTAACATGATGAAACAAAAGAAAAGCTGTACCATGATTTCACAAACTTTTCAAACATAATTTTCCAATCTGGGATGATATTTGTATTATCAGTTTGGATTTTGTAAAAAAAAAAAAAAAAAGTAAAAATTGATATCTCTGAAATGTAAAAAATATAAAATACATTGATCAATATGTACTAAATGTACTGAAGCCATTATTCATGAGACCTTCAGATTGAGAAGCCTGTGCCAATGTCTGCAGCACAAACAAGTCTCAAAGTAGCACTGATGACGAGTTACATGAACCCAGTATTACTTCCTCATTCCAAATGGTCAAGCCTGTTACAGATTTGCTGTACTCACACGTGTTAGTCAGAGGGTCCTTAGTCATGAACCACGAACCTCCTCCTTTCTAACAGACATAAAGGTATGCAGATGAATCCATACAGTTTGAACAATAGGATGTAATGCACAAATAATATTTTGTAAAATATACATTTTATGATCACTTATAAATGGGTCTGGTGTCAAGTATTTTCACCAAAATAAAAGGCTTCTGTGTCATGTTTCAGCTTGATAAGGTTGAGCATTCCCCTAGCCAGAGCAACAACACACACCAAAAGAGGTCAAGTACCTGTGCCTGGTGTTCTGTGATGGTGCACGTGCTTGGGTTGAAAACACAAAACCACCAAAACCGGTTTCGGCGAGGCAGGTATCAGCACGTCTCGAAAACGAGACGACATCATAATCATCATCCTACTGACTTGAGCCACACGTCTTGGTGAGAGGCATAAAAACACAGGCTGAGCCAACTGACTGATTGAACACCACGTTTTGTCTTTTTAGACCTGGATATGAGTGCTCCTCCTAGTGGGTTTCTCCATAGCAGCCAGAAACAAGAACACTGTCACTCTTCCCATGTTATCATTGTCGACTCTAATGAGGAATCAAATCTAATGAGGGAAAGTCAAAAACTGTGTTTTGTGAATTCCAAATTGGGACATTACCGAGTCCAGCTACAGTAGGTGTTGATGTGAAATTCAACAGGGGTTTAAGTGTTGGTTGAAGAGACTTTGGGTACTGTTTTTCTGAATTGACATCATAAAATAGACGGATTCATGGAATGCTGTTGGATTGAATGTTTGGACAAAGCTGACTTACACGTTCAAGGGTGAATCCATAAATTTTAGTCATGAAGTTGGCGGATGAAAAATGAATACGCAGCCAAGATATCACCACGTACTTTGATAATCCTCTCTGAAAAAAAATTCTTATTGAGGTCAAAGGTCCAAATAACTACACAGTAGGGTCCAAAGTTACCTAAAGCATCTCCCTATCTATCCATCTGTAGCATTGTAAATCCTTCTCCCATGATTACATTTCTCCACCCGAAGTTCTCTTTTCAGATTTACAGTTATTGGTTTACTCCTTAAACCAATAACAACTCATGAAAACGTGACTTAATGAGGCTTGTCACAAACCAGAAATAGATCCTTGCATCTGACACTTCACAGTATACAGTACGGTCTATTTGCCACCAATCATGTTCTATGCCATGACATTATTACAGTCCCCATCAACCAATGAGGTGGCAGTGTGCTGTTTGTCTGTCTGGCCCTCTCCGATGTCTACTTGACCTTTCAGCACATTCAGTATAAATCATAAAGCTCAACGCGTCAATCATCTCAAACCACATTACTCCCAAAAAATGGCCTCATAAAAACATGTCCGAGGTCTTTTGTTAGTTTCTTTTTTTCTTCTGGGCCCTTGGACCGGTCTGATCCTGATCCCTGCCGGCTCTTGGTTTCCATCTTCTCAGCACTTTGGGTTAACGAGGCCACTGGCCGGCAGGCTGCGTAGTGGAAATACCGCTGAAGGTGGCCGGCTGGCAGGATCCTGGGAAAGGACCTGAGGGTGAGGGGACACAGCTTATGTGCTCCAGTGTGTGAGTGACTCGCTGTGTGTGTGTGTGTTTGCGTGTGTGTGACTTGCTGTGTGTGTGTGTTTGCGTGTGTGTGACTTGCTGTGTGTGTGTGTGTGTGTTTGCGTGTGTGTCTACGTGTGTGCGTGTGTCTGCTAGAGAGTGTAAAATGAAGAGGCGCTAGTAAAAGACTGCAGTGTCACACGGCTACATAGCTGACATTGCTCCCTGTTTAGTTGTCTCTCTATCTCCTCCCCCTCCTCCTTCCCATCTCTCTCACACACACGCTCTCTCTTTCTGTCTCACACACATACACTCTCTCTCTCTCTCTCTCTCTCTCTCTCTCTCTCTGTCACTCTCTCTCTCTCTGTCACTCTCTCTCTCTTAGTGTATGTGACCCCCCCTAAGAAACGTTGGCGGGAGGGAACACCAGAAAAAGGTGTTTGCTGAGTCAAAGGGACCAGAGTGACTGCAGCTGCCTTAACGAGAGCTGCGTGATCGAGAGCGACCTGTTTGTCTGTAGCAGGTGAACCAAATGACATGCTAAGACATTTGGTCCGTCTGAGATACGCCTACTTTTTACTGTTAGCAGGTAAACTAACATTGGATCAGTACACAACAGCTGTAGGGTTAGACCAGGAAACTGCTTCTTGTCACAATCTCTACATTAAAGAATGTACATCTGTGATTTCTCCCTGGTCATCATTTTATACAATCTATTCTGCATCATTATAAAATGTGACAACAGCTGCTCTGGGATACGTGCAATTAAGTTTTGGTGAGATGACACTATAGGTGAACTGCCAAGAATGTCAACTGACCCCAAAGTAAACTGACCTTATTCAGCTTTTCGTGTCACTTCCTGTTTGGGAACATCCCGTACTGTGGGTTTTCCTCATCATCTCTTCCTTGGTCGGCTGTGACCATGGGAACCACACACTGGCTTTCTCTGTCCCATGTCACACTGCACGTTCATAGAAGAGATCAACACTTGACTGAGCTTTACTGAAACAGCACATATCTTTACTGCTGGGCATCAAGGTTGCTGTTTGCAGGGACTTGGGCGGTTTTAACAAGCTGACCCAGATGGAAATGCGAACAAAAAACATGATACAAACACTTGCAGGTGCTTGTCCCAACACAAACACACACACAAAATCAAATCTCAAACCACTGTCAAAAAATATTCCTAATTAAATACTGTGTATGTACTACACAGTGTGTACTGTGTATCACTACATACTACACACATACTACACACATTGACAAGTTTTGGTTAGGCAACTTTCAGGAAGTATTATTTTTCAGAGTTTGTGCTGAGAGATCCTGTCAGAAACAAGGACCAGATTGTCCAGGTTGAATTCAAAGAGTGAAGCACGGATGGCCGGCATATGAACTTTGCCATCACTCAGCAAAAATCTGCCTTGTTTTAGATGTGACGGCTCTGTGCTCCCTCTAGTGTCACACGTTAGGAATAACCCTAACCCTAACGATACACAGAAGATTAACTTTGTGTACATTTAGTTTTCCCTGGGTACATGGATGGCTTAGTATTCTGGCCTGATTAAGAAGACAATTAAGTGTCAATTAGGCTTAGTGGTTTAATTATACTGAACAAAAATATCAACGCAACATGCAAGATTTTGTTAACAGCTCATTCTAAAATTCAGTCAACTGAAATTAATGTATGAGGCTTGTAAATATATGATATTATGTCAAAAAAACTAAATATTGTAGCTATGTTGAATGAGGAACAGTGTGCTACTTTAACCAACTCGGTTCACATAAAGTGTGAAAAATAAGTGCAATACGTAGGCCGATATCTCAATGATAAGGCGAGTCCTTGAATTAACCCCGCTCTAGCACTAGATGTCCCTGCAACACAGAAGCAGGCAGATTCAGTTAAATCAATACGAAAGAATCACTTTCGTTTCTCTCGAAGTCCTCATCCCTTGTCTGTAAGCAGACTAAACAAACAATTTGTGAAACCGAGACTTCTGTGTAGCACTCAACAAGTCGATCAGATCAGATCCCCAAAGAACATTTAGTCGTTTGAGGTATGTACATTTGTATACTGCAACGTTCTGATATATTTAATGTATGTATTTTTCATTGATGGTGCATTCAAGTTGAGTGAAGATAAAATACTACCAACAAAGTTTTCATATTCAGTGAAACATGATATGTGTGTAGGACTTAAAGGAAGTCCAACACCTATGAACAAATGTAAACCTATAAATACATGTTGCAAATGTTTTGATCATGAAGTGTATTATGTTGTCTTTTTTCATATTTGTGCCATGAACAGAGTTGTAAAGATGGAACAATCAGTCTTCTCCCTTGCAGCTTCATCGCTAAATATATCTCACGCTGAGGAGAAGAAAGCTCTCCCCAACTTAAAACCTGCAGGTAAAAAGACTGTAGTATAGCGTAAAATATCCTAAAAAACAATTAGAAACAAATAATGAACACAAACATTCATCCATTTCCGTTTTTATGTATTTTATAAATAAGCATAAATTGATTAAATCTGTGTCAACATGTGTGTGTGTTTTGGTTCAGGTTTTGCTTTTGGTACGGCTGCCAAAACAGCCGTGCAACCAGAGGAGAACAAATCCATATTTAAAGGTAATTAAAAGTATAGCTGTACTTGTTATAATGTCAGGATCAGTGCCCGTGTCTTCTGGTCTCTCCTTGGGTCTTCTGGTAATCTACCAAACAATGTTAACGGTTCCTCCAAAGTGGTCTAAAGGTTCCCAACAGAGTTTTTTTTTTACTCTCTTTTTCAGAACTATCCTTACTGCAAGCGTCGCCATGGCGAGAGGTGGAGTGGTCTGAGGAGTGAGTAACAGCACCATGATACTAGAACTACACAGATCAGCACACACTACACAGCCAACCTAAACCCTCTTACTTCATTGCTAACCCGCTACACCGTCCTCTGAGTGACAGGGGTCAGATGGCTGAGCGGTTAGGGAATCGGGCTACCAATCAGAAGGTTGCCGGTTCGATTCCCATGGCGTTGAGTCCCTGGGCAATGCACTTAACCCTACTTGCCTCGGGGGAATGTCCCTGTACTTACTGTAAGTCGCTCTGGATATGAGCGTCTGCTAAATGACAAAATGTAAATGTATGGCTGTTATACGTATTCACAGTCGGAAGGACACCCTGATGGAGTATATCAGTTGCTACAAGCCCAGCTGTGAGGGCGTGTCCCAGGCCCGGGTTCTGCTACTCGGGCCGGTCGGAGCCGGCAAGTCCAGCTTCATCAGCTCGGTTCAGTCTGCCTTTAGCGGCCGGGTCACCAACCGTGCTATGGTGGGCAATTCCTCAGCCAGCTTCACCAAGAAGGTAGGTGTTCAGGTAACCAGTTTATCCTCTGGATGGGGAGAGCTCTCATTGAATTGCAAGTTTCTTCGATTTTCTCTATGAGTTTTCCCGGGAGTTTTCCTTGAGGGGGTAGGTTGGTTCTATGGCCATATGTGAAGCACTCTGTGACATTCCTTTTAATAAGGGCTGTACAAGTAAAATTGGATTTGATTCCAGAGTCAGAGCACTGCTTAGTCTGGACTACTGCTGGGCTGGGCTGGGCTGGAACAAAAGTCTACACAACATACTCAGTTTGGTTAAACTGAAGCTAGGCAACCTTCATATGTAAAGTATCTATTTCCAGTGTTTTTACTAAGAGTAAATATTAATGAACTATTCACCACAAAATGAAAGGATCTTTAATTTATTTTTGTTGAAAAAACATAAGCATGAAATAGCTCCAAAATGAAATTCCTCAGTTTCCCCGACTGTGTGTCCTGTAGCTTCAGTCCTACACCGTCCGCCTGGCGAAGGCAGAACAGGGGGCGGGGTTGACCCTGTGTGACCTCATGGGCCTGGGCGAGGGCGGGACCACTGGACTGACACTTCACGACACCCTTGCTGTCATCAAAGGCCATGCACCAGAGGGACACAAGGTAGGTAATGAACCATGGAGAAGGCATGAAACCTCTAAAAGTCCCAAATGAATGGGAGTCTATGGACGGGGGATCCTCAAGTAAAACCCCATACAGCCTGTATGCACTGTATATTAAGGGTTCAGGCTATCTCAGCCCAATCAGACAAACACTGATTCATGTTTACATTGTAGTTCAGCCCAGAACAACCAGTGAGGTCGGAGACGGTGGGTTATGTGAAGAAGCCTTTTCTGAAGGACAAGGTGCACTGTGTGGTCTTTGTGGTGGACGCCTCGAAGATCTCCACCTATCCCAAAAGCCTGAGCGACACCTTCCAGCAACTCAGGGACCACATCAGTGACCTCGGTGAGCAGAGAACCATCGACGTCATTACGTTATCAAAGAAACGGCTTCCGAACGAAGAGGGGTGTTTTTTTCTCTCAAAACGGGTGGGAATGTTGTGTTTCGTCCAGGTGTGCATCAAGTGGCTTTGCTGACACATGTGGACAAGATCTGTCCAGACACGGCTCGAGACATCACCCAGGTGTACAAGAGCATGATCGTTCACCAGACGGTACTCTCTCCTGAACATATCGCTTACTTTTTTTGTGTATTTGTGCCAATAGTGGTACAGGCCACACTTAATTGAACAGGTTTTCACATTGAATCGTGTGTATGTGTGTGTTCCAGATCAACAAGGCTGGGGCTCTACTGGGCATGTCCACATCTTACATCGTCCCGGTGAAGAATTACTCATCAGAGCTTGATCTCAACAAGAACACAGACATCCTCCTGCTAAGTGCTGTGAACCACATCCTGCAATATGTGGACCTCTACTTCCAGGACAATGTTGCAACAGAATCTGTTTCAACATTGTCCTGGAAGTAGACAGTAAACACCCTTCTTCATTTTGAAGCTGTTTCTTTGAAATCATAATGACGTTGATGGTTCTCTGCTCACCAAGATCACTGATGTGATCCCTGAGCTGCTCGAAGATTAGAACCTAAACCGTCTGTTTGACAAAAACACAGTCTGCAATTTTGTATCTCATTCATCTCATTGCAAAAAGTAAATGAATAAAGAATAATGTACTGCCTACACATGTCTGCTCAATGAAGTCTTTCTGCAAGGTCAACAAATATAAAGTTACACATTTTATTAATTTCTTGTGTTTATAACTCAACATGTGCAGTGGCAGTTTGTAATAGTGTTTATATGGGAACAAGACACAAATGTCGTATTAGTAGGACTGGAAGGCAAGGTGAATCCCAATCGAGGTGGACTCAGGGAGATAAAAAGCTTCAGTAGCTCATAACTAATGAACTAGACTGCAGTGGTCTTCAACCCTGATCCTCAGGGCCCACTGCATGTTTTAGATGTTTCCCTGCTTCAACACACCTGATTCAAACGAATGGATAATTATCAGCAGGGCTCTCAAGTCTCACACATGTCAAACATTTCTCACGCTGAGAAGTAAGGGATAACAATTAATGGACGAGATGAAGGAATACGGAGGGAAGTTTTCTGCGAGTTGATGGCTGTCTCGAGTTATACAAAGGTAAATGCCACCAACGTTTTGTTACCAAACAAAAGGTATGGTAATCTTACGCCAAACTTTTGATACAATTTGAGAGCCCTGATTATCAGGCTTCTGCTGAGCTTGATAATGACCCATTCATTTGAACCAGATGTTCGAGGGAGCAATTCGTCTCAGTGAGTTGATCTGTTTTAGTAAATTGTTATATTTTCTTTAGAAATATGGTCACTATATTAACATAAACCTGACTCAGACTATTTTTACTGGGGCATGTGCAATTAATTAATTTAGATTGATAATCACGGAGGACTGTTTATTTATTTAAATGCAACGCAGTAACACAAGCAACGGAGATTTAACCGAACACAATGATGCTTGCGCGCAGAAATTAATATCCTTGCGCGCCTGGGTGCTTGCCTGCTCTAAGCCACTGCAGCGCGCGCACAGAAGTCCAGGTGTCGGCACGCAAGTTGGAACTAAGGTAGGCTATGGAAACATGACAAAACTAAGCAAGTTTCTAAATAATACCGATCTTATTTGTACTCAAACATTATTGGCTGCTGTAGATGACATTCCCAGTATTTGTTGTGGTGAAGGAATTGTAGTTAAGGAATAGTCGGTTATCAGTGCATTGTGTTGCACACTTCTTGCACGCAGCAGGCTGTGGCCCAGTAGATCTTTATTTCTAGCAAAGCCCCTGAGTTTTTCATTACTAGGTCATGTATTCTAAAGTTGTTTCTAGATTGAATGTATGATAGTATTTTAGCACATATCAGCAAACACCATTTGCCTAAATTTGGTTTCGTTTCGTCAAGGCAAGGAAAAGGGCGGTGCAGTGCAGGCTGAATCGAAACTTATCTTTCAGCTAAATAATTTGAGGCTGAAGATAACATTAAATACTTGTAGTTACTATATGAACAAAAGTATTGGGACACCTGACCATCACACCTGGGAGTTTCTGGTGCTACGTGTTTGTGTTTCTGGTTCTATGTAAGTCCATATTTTACCTTTGGATTTAGAATGTAGGTGTAATGTGTAGGTGTCCCACTACTGTACTTTTGTCTACACAGTATAACTTCACCTGAGAAAGATGGGGGAAAGTCTGTGGGCTTTGCATTTGTGAAAGATTGTCTTCATTAGACAGTGTATTATCTTTGGGGTCCCTATATTAAATATAATTAATTTTAATTTAACTTCCAAAGGAACAACACTGAACCAAGAAGACCCATCAACACTTAAAGCTTCAGTTCCTCAGTGACCAAGATTATCTAGGATAATATGGAAACCAAACTAACAAAGGAGCAAGAAAGCGAGTTGTGTCGCCTACTTGGAAACGTCAAACTCCGTTTTTTGTACAAGGCCACTGTCCATGGTCACACAGCGGCTGTCTTTCACCAGCTATGTGACCGCCAAGGTCCCACACTCACTATAGGATACAACTCCTCTGGGTGCATCTTTGGAGGATACACTACCAAAGATTTTGACGTAACCGGTCAATACGTCCAGGATGACAAAGCTTTCCTGTTCAGCTATAACGGGAGGAATATTGTTAAGTATCCTGTCACAAATATCACACACTCGCTTTATCAAGTGGGCAGCACTGGCCCCTATTTTGGAAATGATTTGATTTTTTTACCAAATAACACGAGGACTGTTCAGTCTACTCCAGGAAACTTTTACAACTTTAATGCAGTTGAAATGCATGGCAACAACCTGACACTAACTGAATGTGAAGTGTTTCAAGTGGCAGGTGAGAACACACACAATGTTGAAGGCTATGTTCCAACAGTATATTCTAACAGTAACCCTAATTATGTCCAGATAAATAGGCCAAATTGTCAAAGTATTTACTACAATTTCTTTTCAGAGGGCAGTGACATCCTGCAGAAACCATGGCGGAGCATCATTTGGAAAGCTGAGTAGGTCCAACTGTAATTTATCAATGAAGTTTGTTTTACCTTGAATGACAAATGTAAATGTAATTAGAACACTAACATTTTCTACACTGGTTGGAATATCATAATGAGCACGTAAAGCACACACTTGAACATTTCCTTATTAGTAAATCGGCAAATATGTTTTCTTGTTCCACAGGAAAAGAAAAGAGCTGATAGAATTCATTAAGCAGTACAAGCCCACAATCAGCTCAGTGTCTCGGGCCAAGGTTCTGCTCATTGGTCCCGTTGGTGCTGGAAAGTCCAGCTTCTTCAACTCTATCAACTCCATCTTCAGAGGTCACGTGACCAGCCAGGCTATATCAGGAAGCTCTAGCACCAGCCTTTCCACTCAGGTAAAGTTAGTGGTAGTGAGCTGCCATTTCCTCCAAGCTGCTGTATTTAACGTTTAATTCAATGTTGACGTCTTTTTAAAAACATGTGATAGTTTGAGTCTAAACTCTTTGAATCTAGATGTGACGGACTAGAATTTTTTACACATACTCAACCATAACATTGACTTTACTATTGTAATGAGCTCACCCATGCTACTTCAAAAAAATGTCTGTTTCCTTTTGTTGTGATAATGGTATGAGACTAAGGTGTTGATGTAACTTCTCTGCTTGTCAGTTTCGTACCTACTCTGTGAAGGCTGGACGAGATGGCAAACCCCTGCCGATTCTAATGTGTGACACCATGGGACTGGAAGAGGCCACAGGGGCTGGAGTTGATATTGATGATGTCATCAGCATTCTCAGAGGTCACATGCCTGACAGACACCAGGTGAAGACATGGTACACCAACTACAAATATATATATATATATATATATATCAGCCCTGTGTGTGTACACACACACACACACATTTGTGCATTAATATTTGAACTTTCTCTCCTCTGTCTAGTTTCATCCAGCAGTCCCTCTTCAACCAGAGGCCCATGGTTACCGTCGTTCTCCTGAGCTGCAGGATAAGATCCACTGTGTTGCCTACGTTATCGATGGCTGCAAGGTCTCCATCATGTCTGCCAAAATGGAGGCAAAACTGTCTGCCATTCGCTGGAAGATCAACCGGCTAGGTAATTTGTTTTAATTTAGACCTGTTTGCATTCACGATTCATGATAGGATACAGTACCAGGGGGTCAGATGGCTGAGTGGTTAGGGAGTCGGGCTATTAATCAGAGGTTGTTGGTTCGATTCCCGGCCGTGCCACATGGCGTTGTGTCTTTGGGCAAGGCACTTCAACCCACTTGCCTCGGGGAGAATGTCCCTGTACTTACTGTAAGTCGCTCTGGATAAGAGCGTCTGCTAAATGACTAAATGTAATGTAAGTACCAGGTTTAACAATAGTAGGAGTGAGTAAAATGCATATTCATTAACCCTTTTTTCAAAGTCAACTGCCACTAATGCAGATCTGTTCTCCAGGCATCCCTCAGCTGGTTCTGATGACTAAAGTGGATGAGGCCTGTCCTGATGTGGCAGACGACCTCAAGGACATCTACATCAGCCAGTACATTAGGACAAAGGTGAGGGCCCCTGTAATTAAAGCAATGATACAACATTTTCTGTATTTCAGAGCTCTGGTCCTTCTGTAACTCCAAAGCTAAACGTACTGTTGGCATCTCTCGTAGGCGCAGGAAGTCAGTGTCCGTCTCGGTGTTCCCCTGTCCTGTGTGCTTCCTGTGAAGAACTACAGCGAGGAGCTGGAGCTGGACTTGAGCACTGACATCCTGCTCCTCACTGCTCTGGTCCAGATGCTGCGCTGCACTGACAACTACTTTGATGACATCAGCGATGTGCATGACTAGATGGGTGCATCTCAATTGTCAGGAGTGGCTACCTTTCCTCCCTCTCCTGCCCCCAACACACATTTCCACACACTCCTAACCCATGTTATATGGATACTGGAAACGTACTGTTTTCATGGATTCCTTTTTGTTGGGCTATAGTTGTATTACCACCAGCTTATACTTTTCGTACAAAGTCTTAGGTTAGTTACCTGAAACCAACCCTTATGAAAGTGGGGGTAGATGTTAAACTTCTTACTGCCTTTTGATGCAACTTTTGTTTGGTAAACAACTTTTATTACACAAAGTTTTCTTTTCTAACAGAATTCATAATACCGAGTTGGCTTGTATCAAACAGAAATAAAGGAGATATGTGGATAAGCATGCACAAGAGAAGTGTCGATACACACCAACAAAGAAGTTTCACTATCCTTGCAAGCAGACCCAAGGTGTTTTAATCTCTACCCAGCAAATTACTGTAGGGCCTTAAAACCCTTGTGCTGCCTTCGGGTCACAATGACCCGAAGGTTCACAACGACCCATCGTTGTGTTGCGAAAACTTGACCCAATACAAAAATAAATAATAAGCATTTTCTTTTAACGTTCTCGTTGTGGGGGCTCTGAGACAGCCCGACGGTTAATAGAAAATGTTTCACTTTATTTTTGTATTAGGTCAAGTTGTTGCTACACGATGGTGGGTCACAATGACCCTAAGGTAACACATGGGTTAAAGGCATTGCCTACCATGCTTGTAAACCCCTTTGGTCATTCCATCCAAAACACACATGCTAACCCCTTTGGTCATTTCCCCCAAAGCACACATGCTAACCCCTTTGGTCATTTCCCCCAAAGCACACATGCTAACCCCTTTGGTCATTTAATCCGAAAAACACATGCTGACCCCTTTGGTCATTTCATCCCAAAAACGCATGCTAACCCCTTTGGTCATTTCATCCAAAACACACATGCTAACCCCTGTGGTCATTTCATCCCAAACACGTGCTAACCCCTTTGGTCATTTCATCCCAAAAACGCATGCTAACCCCAACCCCTGGAGGCAAGATCTCTAATCTGCTTTAACGATCAGAATCAGAATTTATTCGCCATGAATAATAAACACAAACATAGGGACCTAAAATTTAAATATGTGGACTATCGTTATGGTACATAAACTAGCAGTACTAAGTGGAATTAGAATTAAATAAAATATACAATAAAATATAAGTTGCCAATATAAGATGCAAGGTTTGTATATTTTGTTTAGGTCCACGCTATACTCAGGCCAACATAATATAATGTGTATATGTACATGAAGCACTGGACCCATTAAGTGCCGTAGCAGGCGGGGTGGTATTCAAGTTAACCTGCGATAAACACCTTTTCCACATCACCAGTAGAAAGGCGAATGTCTGGAGACGGCTGGGCTGGGAGACGGCGGGGCTTGTGAGAGCCAATATATTAGACCTACGTAAGAGACAGTTACGCGCATGTTTAGGAAACGCACGTAAAAAATAACAAATAACGATATGTTTGCAACTAATGCAACGCAGGACAGGACCATTATGGAAACCAAACTAAGGAAGGCGCAAGAAACGGAGTTGTGCCGACTAATTGGAAACGTCCAACTCAGTCTGTTGTACAAGGCCAGCTACCACGGCCAACAAGCAGCCGCATTTCACCAGAAATGTGATCGCAAGGGTCCTACACTCACTGTTGGATACTCTAAAGGGCACATATTTGGAGGGTACACAAGTAAAGATTTTGACCAAACCGGTCAGTACGTACATGACGACAAAGCTTTTCTTTTCAGTTTCAAACGGGGACAGATTGTTAAGTATCCTGTTCAAGATGGCTCGTCGGCGCTCGTGCAGAACGGACACGATGGTCCTTCTTTTGGAAAGAGTTTGGTTTTTTTACCAAGTGGTCAATTATCCATTCAGTCCAACTCTGGATACAGTTACAACTTTGATGCCGCTGAAATGCACGGCAACCACCTACAACTAACTGAATGTGAAGTGTTTCAAGTGGAAGGTAAACGCATTCAATATTTTATGTACCAAAAGTATGTTTGTACAGTAACCCGAAAAATTATGACAAGGCCTATTTCAAACTGCAAGTATTTACTACAAACAGAACATTTCTTCTTTCAGAGGGTAGGACTCTGGAGAAACCATGGAGGAACATAATTTGGGAAGCTGAGTAAGTCCAACTATCCAATTAGTCAGATCATCTTTGAGTTGATTAGTCTCCTTCGAGACTAATGTGACATGAAATTATAAAAATATAAAAATAAGACATGCAGGTAAATTAATTAACATTTGTAAATCAGGCAAAAAAAAGTTTATTGTTTTTCCACAGGAGAAAAAAGGAGCTGATAGAATCCATTAAGCAGTACAAGCCCATTATCAGTTCAGTGTCTCAGATCAAGGTTCTGCTCATTGGTCCCATTGGTGCTGGAAAGTCCAGCTTCTTCAACTCCATCAACTCCATCTTCAGAGGGCATGTGACCAACCAGGCTTTATCCGGAAGCTCTAGCACCAGCCTCACCACTCGGGTAAGCTGCAAAACTGTAAATTAAGATGGTGTGTTAATCATGTTTATTCATCATAAAACACCTGTAAGATCACACTGTAAATAAATAGCAAAATTAACAAAATTGAATGGTATTTTATGCATAACACCAACCAAATTAACTACTATATTTGTGATCACTCAAAACGATTCATTTTATTCTGATAATGGTATGAGACTGAGGTGTTAATGTGTAACTACTCTGCTCTCAGTTTCGTACCTACTCTGTGAAGGCTGGACGAGAGGGCAAACCCCTGCCAATCATATTGTGTGACACCATGGGATTGGAGGAGGCCACAGGGGCGGGAATAGATGTGGATGATGTCATCAGCATTCTTAAAGGTCACATGCCTAACAGACACCAGGTAAAGGCATGGCACACACTTAACAAACACACATGGACACACAAAGGTGTGAACTAATATTTGCATTTTTCTCCTTCAACTTGGTCTAGTTCCATCCCTCAGTCCCTCTCCAAACAGTTGATAAGTCAGCACAGCTGCAGGATCAGATCCATTGTGTTGCCTATGTTATCGATGGCTGCAAGGTCTCCATCATGTCTGCCAAAATGGAGGCAAAACTGTCTGCCATTCGCTGGAAGATCAACCGGCTAGGTAATTTGTTTTAATTTAGACCTGTTTGCCTTCACTTGCCCCAATCCTGGAATGTGTAAGCTCTGCATTTTTCAGTTTCACCAACACCAAAACATAAGAATAGCTAAATGAACCTGACAATTAACTGTAGTAGCACAATATTGTCAAATGTTTTGGTAAGAAAATACATTTGCTAAAGAACTATTGTCTGTTTTTGTGTCCATGTGTCATACTGCCATGTACACCCTAATGCAGATCTGTTCTCCAGGCATCCCTCAGCTGGTTCTGATGACTAAAGTGGATGAGGCCTGTCCCGATGTAGCAGACGACCTCAGGAACATCTACGTCAGCCAGTACATTAGGACAAAGGTGAGGCACTTTTTGTCTACAGGAATTCAATGAAACAAATATTGTTTTGGTTAAGTTGGTTACACTATATTATTAAGTATGGCGCTGATGAATAATCGAGACCCACGTACCAAAATCTAACTACAAACGAAACACGCATCAAACTACAGCGCTCAACATCACGACTGAGCCTTTTTGTCCGTGGGTTTTCTGTAACAGGAAAGATAAACGTATCGTTTGTCATCTCTCGTAGGCCCAGGAAGTCAGTGTCCGTCTCGGTGTTCCCCTGTCCTGTGTGCTTCCTGTGAAGAACTACAGCGAGGAGCTGGAGCTGGACCTGAGCACTGACATCCTGCTCCTCACTGCTCTGGTCCAGATGCTGCGCAGCACTGACAGCTACTTTGATGACATCAGCGAGCTAGATGTGCATGACTAGAAAGCTGCATCTCAATTGTGAGAGTGGCTACCTCTCCTAAGTGCATATCAGTGTGATGATCAGCCAATCAGGATTCGAGACTAGACCCCTGTGTTTTGGCCTCCTGCCTGCATGGTGCACCTGCTTATCTGGTGAGTCACTGGGGGGCCCCCTGCCCCTTCATATAGAATGAAAATGCATCTTAAAAAGAGCACCACTGTAAAGATGTATTTGGCTTTTATTGGGGCCCTGGTAGCTCACTGGTTAAGTGTGTGTACCATGTAAGTGGAGGTCTTACCGCAGGGTCTGGGGTTCAAATCTCACTTGTCTGTCTTCACTAATCTGTCGCGAATTAAGCAGATATGTGCCACAATCAAATGTATCTTTAAAAAAAGCACGCTGAACTTTAGTTGGGTGAAAATGTAAGTATAGCCAAGTCTCCAAATATTTTGACACTAATTAAAAAAATGGGTTTGAACTGCAATCCAATAAAGCAACAATTAAACAGTCAGTGGACAGAGAAACGGAAACTTTATTAATGTACAGTTAGCCAGACGGTACAGTTACTGTACAGAAAATACAACTGGAGTAAAATGATGGCTAAAATGTACATGACATGAGAAATGGCTGATAACTTAAAATGAAACCACAAGCGGTCAGTGGGCATCCTTACTGTGTGATGTATAGGGAAACAAATGTCATTGCAATTGTTGTACATTACTGGTATCTAGGCGGATTATGATTTGGCAGCTGAGTTCCCAACAAAAAAAAGTAACAATTATTAATTGTAGGATTTTGTTCTCACCGATAACTTGGAAGAACACATTAACATGTCAAATAGTGTTTAAAATACGTATGCAATGTTAGTGTAGGTAAAAGACACAGGCTTTCGAGCGTTAACGTTAAACTTAAAATGACAGACTCAAGCACTTTGACGTCAACTGAGCGCTGACGTGCCAGATACACTAGCTGGCTGCTCCATTATAGCACACCAAAAACATGCCTGTCTCAAATCCTCTTTCCTCCAATCCTTCTCCTGTCCTTTTCTTTCCTAGATAACAATGACTGATTTGATAGCAATATCTGTTATATCCAAGTCCTGCACAGGCTTCATATTGCACATCTGTCAAGCTCAGTGGTTGACAAAGTAAACAGGGACAAGGAAGTGGGATGGGCCCCAGAATCCTACTTTCTTGCCAAGGTCCTTACCAACTGCCATCCGATAGAGAACAGTTTGGTCTTGGCACAGCGAAAGAATCCTCCAACTAAGTACAAAGCATTTTGCAATGGCTTCCTTCATTCTGTCAACTGGGTTTGGATGAGAACAGTAAAACAACAAAAAAAGGCAGCAAAGTGAGAAAGCCATTTAAACTGGAAAACTATCAGGTTTTAGTGCAGGACAAGGACAAACACACACATACGTTCACACACACACATACGTTCACACACACACACATACGTTCACACACACACACACACACATACGTTCACACACACAAGTCCAATGGGGGATTTCCTGCACAGGTACAGGGTATGGAGCAGGACATAGGTCAGAGCAGTATTCTTGGCACATGTATTGCAGCTATGAGCTGTGTCCCCAGGCCTCCAGTGTAAACACGTGCATTTACATAACCCCTCCATAAACGGGTTGGACGTTTACAAAGTTGGACTTGGCTTTAAAACGTGTACTTTTGATCAAAGGTCAATTCACATGATACCCATTAAGCAAATATTTGGAATGGTATAATTTCTGTTGTCACTCACCACCTCTCTGTAGGTAAGGGATATTGCATTGTGCCATTCTGTAAAAGCGCTTCGATTTCTACAGGTCGTGGGTTGTTTGCGGCTGTGTGTAAAGTTCAGTTACACTGGGATAGGTGCAGTCCCAAACAGTACTGTGGCCGAGAGGGGCTCTCACGTATGAAGTGGATTACACACCTTCCTTTAAGTCTGGGGTTATGACCACTGATATGCCTCGCATTGAAGATCCTAGCTGAGACTAGAAGCTGAATATCGACGGCATGAGTTGAGAGAGGCACCAAAGCTAAGCAGTATCTGATTCTGACCAAGTCGCTTTTTTGTCTGTCAAAAGTGTTTTCTGTGTACTGCGGCTATGGCAGTTTCAGAAACGCTGCTGGAGGAAGCGGGATCTGATTGAGGAGGGAATGTCACTTTGGCGCTCTGTGTTCAGACCTGACACAGTGCTTCATTACATCCACATTAAAAACATTCACTTTTCAAACAGTAAAAAACAAACAAACAAAGAACTTCCTCTACAGAACTGTACAAGATTACAAATGATCAATAATTAGTTATACATATTTATATAACAACATTGGTTACTTAATATCACTATAAAGATGTATTGTATTTGATTCTAAATGCAGTATCCCCTTCCGCAAAGCTGCTACAAGAACTACACTGAAGATATTTTCGGTAGTTGAAGCAGCATCCATTACAAAGGATTTTTGCCAGTAACTGTTTCACTATCAAGCAGACCCAAGGTGTTTTAATCTTTACCCAGCAAATTACTGTAGGGCCTTAAAGGCAACGCCTACCATGCTTGTAAGCCATTACTCCACAGCAGCGGGGGAGGAAATATCGCCCCCTTTGTCACAAATATCACACACTCGCTTTATCAAGTGGGCAGCACTGGCCCCTATTTTGGAAATGATTTGATTTTTTTACCAAATAACACGAGGACTGTTCAGTCTACTCCAGGAAACTATTACAACTTTAATGCAGTTGAAATGCATGGCAACAACCTGACACTAACTGAATGTGAAGTGTTTCAAGTGGCAGGTGAGAACACACACAATGTTGAAGGCTATGTTCCAACAGTATATTCTAACAGTAACCCTAATTATGTCCAGATAAATAGGCCAAATTGTCAAAGTATTTACTACAATTTCTTTTCAGAGGGCAGTGACATCCTGCAGAAACCATGGCGGAGCATCATTTGGAAAGCTGAGTAGGTCCAACTGTAATTTATCAATGAAGTTTGTTTTACCTTGAATGACAAATGTAAATGTAATTAGAACACTAACATTTTCTACACTGGTTGGAATATCATAATGAGCACGTAAAGCACACACTTGAACATTTCCTTATTAGTAAATCGGCAAATATGTTTTCTTGTTCCACAGGAAAAGAAAAGAGCTGATAGAATTCATTAAGCAGTACAAGCCCACAATCAGCTCAGTGTCTCGGGCCAAGGTTCTGCTCATTGGTCCCGTTGGTGCTGGAAAGTCCAGCTTCTTCAACTCTATCAACTCCATCTTCAGAGGTCACGTGACCAGCCAGGCTATATCAGGAAGCTCTAGCACCAGCCTTTCCACTCAGGTAAAGTTAGTGGTAGTGAGCTGCCATTTCCTCCAAGCTGCTGTATTTAACGTTTAATTCAATGTTGACGTCTTTTTAAAAACATGTGATAGTTTGAGTCTAAACTCTTTGAATCTAGATGTGACGGACTAGAATTTTTTACACATACTCAACCATAACATTGACTTTACTATTGTAATGAGCTCACCCATGCTACTTCAAAAAAATGTCTGTTTCCTTTTGTTGTGATAATGGTATGAGACTAAGGTGTTGATGTAACTTCTCTGCTTGTCAGTTTCGTACCTACTCTGTGAAGGCTGGACGAGATGGCAAACCCCTGCCGATTCTAATGTGTGACACCATGGGACTGGAAGAGGCCACAGGGGCTGGAGTTGATATTGATGATGTCATCAGCATTCTCAGAGGTCACATGCCTGACAGACACCAGGTGAAGACATGGTACACCAACTACAAATATATATATATATATATATATATCAGCCCTGTGTGTGTACACACACACACACACATTTGTGCATTAATATTTGAACTTTCTCTCCTCTGTCTAGTTTCATCCAGCAGTCCCTCTTCAACCAGAGGCCCATGGTTACCGTCGTTCTCCTGAGCTGCAGGATAAGATCCACTGTGTTGCCTACGTTATCGATGGCTGCAAGGTCTCCATCATGTCTGCCAAAATGGAGGCAAAACTGTCTGCCATTCGCTGGAAGATCAACCGGCTAGGTAATTTGTTTTAATTTAGACCTGTTTGCATTCACGATTCATGATAGGATACAGTACCAGGGGGTCAGATGGCTGAGTGGTTAGGGAGTCGGGCTATTAATCAGAGGTTGTTGGTTCGATTCCCGGCCGTGCCACATGGCGTTGTGTCTTTGGGCAAGGCACTTCAACCCACTTGCCTCGGGGAGAATGTCCCTGTACTTACTGTAAGTCGCTCTGGATAAGAGCGTCTGCTAAATGACTAAATGTAATGTAAGTACCAGGTTTAACAATAGTAGGAGTGAGTAAAATGCATATTCATTAACCCTTTTTTCAAAGTCAACTGCCACTAATGCAGATCTGTTCTCCAGGCATCCCTCAGCTGGTTCTGATGACTAAAGTGGATGAGGCCTGTCCTGATGTGGCAGACGACCTCAAGGACATCTACATCAGCCAGTACATTAGGACAAAGGTGAGGGCCCCTGTAATTAAAGCAATGATACAACATTTTCTGTATTTCAGAGCTCTGGTCCTTCTGTAACTCCAAAGCTAAACGTACTGTTGGCATCTCTCGTAGGCGCAGGAAGTCAGTGTCCGTCTCGGTGTTCCCCTGTCCTGTGTGCTTCCTGTGAAGAACTACAGCGAGGAGCTGGAGCTGGACTTGAGCACTGACATCCTGCTCCTCACTGCTCTGGTCCAGATGCTGCGCTGCACTGACAACTACTTTGATGACATCAGCGATGTGCATGACTAGATGGGTGCATCTCAATTGTCAGGAGTGGCTACCTTTCCTCCCTCTCCTGCCCCCAACACACATTTCCACACACTCCTAACCCATGTTATATGGATACTGGAAACGTACTGTTTTCATGGATTCCTTTTTGTTGGGCTATAGTTGTATTACCACCAGCTTATACTTTTCGTACAAAGTCTTAGGTTAGTTACCTGAAACCAACCCTTATGAAAGTGGGGGTAGATGTTAAACTTCTTACTGCCTTTTGATGCAACTTTTGTTTGGTAAACAACTTTTATTACACAAAGTTTTCTTTTCTAACAGAATTCATAATACCGAGTTGGCTTGTATCAAACAGAAATAAAGGAGATATGTGGATAAGCATGCACAAGAGAAGTGTCGATACACACCAACAAAGAAGTTTCACTATCCTTGCAAGCAGACCCAAGGTGTTTTAATCTCTACCCAGCAAATTACTGTAGGGCCTTAAAACCCTTGTGCTGCCTTCGGGTCACAATGACCCGAAGGTTCACAACGACCCATCGTTGTGTTGCGAAAACTTGACCCAATACAAAAATAAATAATAAGCATTTTCTTTTAACGTTCTCGTTGTGGGGGCTCTGAGACAGCCCGACGGTTAATAGAAAATGTTTCACTTTATTTTTGTATTAGGTCAAGTTGTTGCTACACGATGGTGGGTCACAATGACCCTAAGGTAACACATGGGTTAAAGGCATTGCCTACCATGCTTGTAAACCCCTTTGGTCATTCCATCCAAAACACACATGCTAACCCCTTTGGTCATTTCCCCCAAAGCACACATGCTAACCCCTTTGGTCATTTCCCCCAAAGCACACATGCTAACCCCTTTGGTCATTTAATCCGAAAAACACATGCTGACCCCTTTGGTCATTTCATCCCAAAAACGCATGCTAACCCCTTTGGTCATTTCATCCAAAACACACATGCTAACCCCTGTGGTCATTTCATCCCAAACACGTGCTAACCCCTTTGGTCATTTCATCCCAAAAACGCATGCTAACCCCAACCCCTGGAGGCAAGATCTCTAATCTGCTTTAACGATCAGAATCAGAATTTATTCGCCATGAATAATAAACACAAACATAGGGACCTAAAATTTAAATATGTGGACTATCGTTATGGTACATAAACTAGCAGTACTAAGTGGAATTAGAATTAAATAAAATATACAATAAAATATAAGTTGCCAATATAAGATGCAAGGTTTGTATATTTTGTTTAGGTCCACGCTATACTCAGGCCAACATAATATAATGTGTATATGTACATGAAGCACTGGACCCATTAAGTGCCGTAGCAGGCGGGGTGGTATTCAAGTTAACCTGCGATAAACACCTTTTCCACATCACCAGTAGAAAGGCGAATGTCTGGAGACGGCTGGGCTGGGAGACGGCGGGGCTTGTGAGAGCCAATATATTAGACCTACGTAAGAGACAGTTACGCGCATGTTTAGGAAACGCACGTAAAAAATAACAAATAACGATATGTTTGCAACTAATGCAACGCAGGACAGGACCATTATGGAAACCAAACTAAGGAAGGCGCAAGAAACGGAGTTGTGCCGACTAATTGGAAACGTCCAACTCAGTCTGTTGTACAAGGCCAGCTACCACGGCCAACAAGCAGCCGCATTTCACCAGAAATGTGATCGCAAGGGTCCTACACTCACTGTTGGATACTCTAAAGGGCACATATTTGGAGGGTACACAAGTAAAGATTTTGACCAAACCGGTCAGTACGTACATGACGACAAAGCTTTTCTTTTCAGTTTCAAACGGGGACAGATTGTTAAGTATCCTGTTCAAGATGGCTCGTCGGCGCTCGTGCAGAACGGACACGATGGTCCTTCTTTTGGAAAGAGTTTGGTTTTTTTACCAAGTGGTCAATTATCCATTCAGTCCAACTCTGGATACAGTTACAACTTTGATGCCGCTGAAATGCACGGCAACCACCTACAACTAACTGAATGTGAAGTGTTTCAAGTGGAAGGTAAACGCATTCAATATTTTATGTACCAAAAGTATGTTTGTACAGTAACCCGAAAAATTATGACAAGGCCTATTTCAAACTGCAAGTATTTACTACAAACAGAACATTTCTTCTTTCAGAGGGTAGGACTCTGGAGAAACCATGGAGGAACATAATTTGGGAAGCTGAGTAAGTCCAACTATCCAATTAGTCAGATCATCTTTGAGTTGATTAGTCTCCTTCGAGACTAATGTGACATGAAATTATAAAAATATAAAAATAAGACATGCAGGTAAATTAATTAACATTTGTAAATCAGGCAAAAAAAAGTTTATTGTTTTTCCACAGGAGAAAAAAGGAGCTGATAGAATCCATTAAGCAGTACAAGCCCATTATCAGTTCAGTGTCTCAGATCAAGGTTCTGCTCATTGGTCCCATTGGTGCTGGAAAGTCCAGCTTCTTCAACTCCATCAACTCCATCTTCAGAGGGCATGTGACCAACCAGGCTTTATCCGGAAGCTCTAGCACCAGCCTCACCACTCGGGTAAGCTGCAAAACTGTAAATTAAGATGGTGTGTTAATCATGTTTATTCATCATAAAACACCTGTAAGATCACACTGTAAATAAATAGCAAAATTAACAAAATTGAATGGTATTTTATGCATAACACCAACCAAATTAACTACTATATTTGTGATCACTCAAAACGATTCATTTTATTCTGATAATGGTATGAGACTGAGGTGTTAATGTGTAACTACTCTGCTCTCAGTTTCGTACCTACTCTGTGAAGGCTGGACGAGAGGGCAAACCCCTGCCAATCATATTGTGTGACACCATGGGATTGGAGGAGGCCACAGGGGCGGGAATAGATGTGGATGATGTCATCAGCATTCTTAAAGGTCACATGCCTAACAGACACCAGGTAAAGGCATGGCACACACTTAACAAACACACATGGACACACAAAGGTGTGAACTAATATTTGCATTTTTCTCCTTCAACTTGGTCTAGTTCCATCCCTCAGTCCCTCTCCAAACAGTTGATAAGTCAGCACAGCTGCAGGATCAGATCCATTGTGTTGCCTATGTTATCGATGGCTGCAAGGTCTCCATCATGTCTGCCAAAATGGAGGCAAAACTGTCTGCCATTCGCTGGAAGATCAACCGGCTAGGTAATTTGTTTTAATTTAGACCTGTTTGCCTTCACTTGCCCCAATCCTGGAATGTGTAAGCTCTGCATTTTTCAGTTTCACCAACACCAAAACATAAGAATAGCTAAATGAACCTGACAATTAACTGTAGTAGCACAATATTGTCAAATGTTTTGGTAAGAAAATACATTTGCTAAAGAACTATTGTCTGTTTTTGTGTCCATGTGTCATACTGCCATGTACACCCTAATGCAGATCTGTTCTCCAGGCATCCCTCAGCTGGTTCTGATGACTAAAGTGGATGAGGCCTGTCCCGATGTAGCAGACGACCTCAGGAACATCTACGTCAGCCAGTACATTAGGACAAAGGTGAGGCACTTTTTGTCTACAGGAATTCAATGAAACAAATATTGTTTTGGTTAAGTTGGTTACACTATATTATTAAGTATGGCGCTGATGAATAATCGAGACCCACGTACCAAAATCTAACTACAAACGAAACACGCATCAAACTACAGCGCTCAACATCACGACTGAGCCTTTTTGTCCGTGGGTTTTCTGTAACAGGAAAGATAAACGTATCGTTTGTCATCTCTCGTAGGCCCAGGAAGTCAGTGTCCGTCTCGGTGTTCCCCTGTCCTGTGTGCTTCCTGTGAAGAACTACAGCGAGGAGCTGGAGCTGGACCTGAGCACTGACATCCTGCTCCTCACTGCTCTGGTCCAGATGCTGCGCAGCACTGACAGCTACTTTGATGACATCAGCGAGCTAGATGTGCATGACTAGAAAGCTGCATCTCAATTGTGAGAGTGGCTACCTCTCCTAAGTGCATATCAGTGTGATGATCAGCCAATCAGGATTCGAGACTAGACCCCTGTGTTTTGGCCTCCTGCCTGCATGGTGCACCTGCTTATCTGGTGAGTCACTGGGGGGCCCCCTGCCCCTTCATATAGAATGAAAATGCATCTTAAAAAGAGCACCACTGTAAAGATGTATTTGGCTTTTATTGGGGCCCTGGTAGCTCACTGGTTAAGTGTGTGTACCATGTAAGTGGAGGTCTTACCGCAGGGTCTGGGGTTCAAATCTCACTTGTCTGTCTTCACTAATCTGTCGCGAATTAAGCAGATATGTGCCACAATCAAATGTATCTTTAAAAAAAGCACGCTGAACTTTAGTTGGGTGAAAATGTAAGTATAGCCAAGTCTCCAAATATTTTGACACTAATTAAAAAAATGGGTTTGAACTGCAATCCAATAAAGCAACAATTAAACAGTCAGTGGACAGAGAAACGGAAACTTTATTAATGTACAGTTAGCCAGACGGTACAGTTACTGTACAGAAAATACAACTGGAGTAAAATGATGGCTAAAATGTACATGACATGAGAAATGGCTGATAACTTAAAATGAAACCACAAGCGGTCAGTGGGCATCCTTACTGTGTGATGTATAGGGAAACAAATGTCATTGCAATTGTTGTACATTACTGGTATCTAGGCGGATTATGATTTGGCAGCTGAGTTCCCAACAAAAAAAAGTAACAATTATTAATTGTAGGATTTTGTTCTCACCGATAACTTGGAAGAACACATTAACATGTCAAATAGTGTTTAAAATACGTATGCAATGTTAGTGTAGGTAAAAGACACAGGCTTTCGAGCGTTAACGTTAAACTTAAAATGACAGACTCAAGCACTTTGACGTCAACTGAGCGCTGACGTGCCAGATACACTAGCTGGCTGCTCCATTATAGCACACCAAAAACATGCCTGTCTCAAATCCTCTTTCCTCCAATCCTTCTCCTGTCCTTTTCTTTCCTAGATAACAATGACTGATTTGATAGCAATATCTGTTATATCCAAGTCCTGCACAGGCTTCATATTGCACATCTGTCAAGCTCAGTGGTTGACAAAGTAAACAGGGACAAGGAAGTGGGATGGGCCCCAGAATCCTACTTTCTTGCCAAGGTCCTTACCAACTGCCATCCGATAGAGAACAGTTTGGTCTTGGCACAGCGAAAGAATCCTCCAACTAAGTACAAAGCATTTTGCAATGGCTTCCTTCATTCTGTCAACTGGGTTTGGATGAGAACAGTAAAACAACAAAAAAAGGCAGCAAAGTGAGAAAGCCATTTAAACTGGAAAACTATCAGGTTTTAGTGCAGGACAAGGACAAACACACACATACGTTCACACACACACATACGTTCACACACACACACATACGTTCACACACACACACACACACATACGTTCACACACACAAGTCCAATGGGGGATTTCCTGCACAGGTACAGGGTATGGAGCAGGACATAGGTCAGAGCAGTATTCTTGGCACATGTATTGCAGCTATGAGCTGTGTCCCCAGGCCTCCAGTGTAAACACGTGCATTTACATAACCCCTCCATAAACGGGTTGGACGTTTACAAAGTTGGACTTGGCTTTAAAACGTGTACTTTTGATCAAAGGTCAATTCACATGATACCCATTAAGCAAATATTTGGAATGGTATAATTTCTGTTGTCACTCACCACCTCTCTGTAGGTAAGGGATATTGCATTGTGCCATTCTGTAAAAGCGCTTCGATTTCTACAGGTCGTGGGTTGTTTGCGGCTGTGTGTAAAGTTCAGTTACACTGGGATAGGTGCAGTCCCAAACAGTACTGTGGCCGAGAGGGGCTCTCACGTATGAAGTGGATTACACACCTTCCTTTAAGTCTGGGGTTATGACCACTGATATGCCTCGCATTGAAGATCCTAGCTGAGACTAGAAGCTGAATATCGACGGCATGAGTTGAGAGAGGCACCAAAGCTAAGCAGTATCTGATTCTGACCAAGTCGCTTTTTTGTCTGTCAAAAGTGTTTTCTGTGTACTGCGGCTATGGCAGTTTCAGAAACGCTGCTGGAGGAAGCGGGATCTGATTGAGGAGGGAATGTCACTTTGGCGCTCTGTGTTCAGACCTGACACAGTGCTTCATTACATCCACATTAAAAACATTCACTTTTCAAACAGTAAAAAACAAACAAACAAAGAACTTCCTCTACAGAACTGTACAAGATTACAAATGATCAATAATTAGTTATACATATTTATATAACAACATTGGTTACTTAATATCACTATAAAGATGTATTGTATTTGATTCTAAATGCAGTATCCCCTTCCGCAAAGCTGCTACAAGAACTACACTGAAGATATTTTCGGTAGTTGAAGCAGCATCCATTACAAAGGATTTTTGCCAGTAACTGTTTCACTATCAAGCAGACCCAAGGTGTTTTAATCTTTACCCAGCAAATTACTGTAGGGCCTTAAAGGCAACGCCTACCATGCTTGTAAGCCATTACTCCACAGCAGCGGGGGAGGAAATATCGCCCCCTTTGTCACAAATATCACACACTCGCTTTATCAAGTGGGCAGCACTGGCCCCTATTTTGGAAATGATTTGATTTTTTTACCAAATAACACGAGGACTGTTCAGTCTACTCCAGGAAACTATTACAACTTTAATGCAGTTGAAATGCATGGCAACAACCTGACACTAACTGAATGTGAAGTGTTTCAAGTGGCAGGTGAGAACACACACAATGTTGAAGGCTATGTTCCAACAGTATATTCTAACAGTAACCCTAATTATGTCCAGATAAATAGGCCAAATTGTCAAAGTATTTACTACAATTTCTTTTCAGAGGGCAGTGACATCCTGCAGAAACCATGGCGGAGCATCATTTGGAAAGCTGAGTAGGTCCAACTGTAATTTATCAATGAAGTTTGTTTTACCTTGAATGACAAATGTAAATGTAATTAGAACACTAACATTTTCTACACTGGTTGGAATATCATAATGAGCACGTAAAGCACACACTTGAACATTTCCTTATTAGTAAATCGGCAAATATGTTTTCTTGTTCCACAGGAAAAGAAAAGAGCTGATAGAATTCATTAAGCAGTACAAGCCCACAATCAGCTCAGTGTCTCGGGCCAAGGTTCTGCTCATTGGTCCCGTTGGTGCTGGAAAGTCCAGCTTCTTCAACTCTATCAACTCCATCTTCAGAGGTCACGTGACCAGCCAGGCTATATCAGGAAGCTCTAGCACCAGCCTTTCCACTCAGGTAAAGTTAGTGGTAGTGAGCTGCCATTTCCTCCAAGCTGCTGTATTTAACGTTTAATTCAATGTTGACGTCTTTTTAAAAACATGTGATAGTTTGAGTCTAAACTCTTTGAATCTAGATGTGACGGACTAGAATTTTTTACACATACTCAACCATAACATTGACTTTACTATTGTAATGAGCTCACCCATGCTACTTCAAAAAAATGTCTGTTTCCTTTTGTTGTGATAATGGTATGAGACTAAGGTGTTGATGTAACTTCTCTGCTTGTCAGTTTCGTACCTACTCTGTGAAGGCTGGACGAGATGGCAAACCCCTGCCGATTCTAATGTGTGACACCATGGGACTGGAAGAGGCCACAGGGGCTGGAGTTGATATTGATGATGTCATCAGCATTCTCAGAGGTCACATGCCTGACAGACACCAGGTGAAGACATGGTACACCAACTACATATATATATATATATATATATATATATATATATATATATATATATATATATATATATATATATCAGCCCTGTGTGTGTACACACACACACACACATTTGTGCATTAATATTTGAACTTTCTCTCCTCTGTCTAGTTTCATCCAGCAGTCCCTCTTCAACCAGAGGCCCATGGTTACCGTCGTTCTCCTGAGCTGCAGGATAAGATCCACTGTGTTGCCTACGTTATCGATGGCTGCAAGGTCTCCATCATGTCTGCCAAAATGGAGGCAAAACTGTCTGCCATTCGCTGGAAGATCAACCGGCTAGGTAATTTGTTTTAATTTAGACCTGTTTGCATTCACGATTCATGATAGGATACAGTACCAGGGGGTCAGATGGCTGAGTGGTTAGGGAGTCGGGCTATTAATCAGAGGTTGTTGGTTCGATTCCCGGCCGTGCCACATGGCGTTGTGTCTTTGGGCAAGGCACTTCAACCCACTTGCCTCGGGGAGAATGTCCCTGTACTTACTGTAAGTCGCTCTGGATAAGAGCGTCTGCTAAATGACTAAATGTAATGTAAGTACCAGGTTTAACAATAGTAGGAGTGAGTAAAATGCATATTCATTAACCCTTTTTTCAAAGTCAACTGCCACTAATGCAGATCTGTTCTCCAGGCATCCCTCAGCTGGTTCTGATGACTAAAGTGGATGAGGCCTGTCCTGATGTGGCAGACGACCTCAAGGACATCTACATCAGCCAGTACATTAGGACAAAGGTGAGGGCCCCTGTAATTAAAGCAATGATACAACATTTTCTGTATTTCAGAGCTCTGGTCCTTCTGTAACTCCAAAGCTAAACGTACTGTTGGCATCTCTCGTAGGCGCAGGAAGTCAGTGTCCGTCTCGGTGTTCCCCTGTCCTGTGTGCTTCCTGTGAAGAACTACAGCGAGGAGCTGGAGCTGGACTTGAGCACTGACATCCTGCTCCTCACTGCTCTGGTCCAGATGCTGCGCTGCACTGACAACTACTTTGATGACATCAGCGATGTGCATGACTAGATGGGTGCATCTCAATTGTCAGGAGTGGCTACCTTTCCTCCCTCTCCTGCCCCCAACACACATTTCCACACACTCCTAACCCATGTTATATGGATACTGGAAACGTACTGTTTTCATGGATTCCTTTTTGTTGGGCTATAGTTGTATTACCACCAGCTTATACTTTTCGTACAAAGTCTTAGGTTAGTTACCTGAAACCAACCCTTATGAAAGTGGGGGTAGATGTTAAACTTCTTACTGCCTTTTGATGCAACTTTTGTTTGGTAAACAACTTTTATTACACAAAGTTTTCTTTTCTAACAGAATTCATAATACCGAGTTGGCTTGTATCAAACAGAAATAAAGGAGATATGTGGATAAGCATGCACAAGAGAAGTGTCGATACACACCAACAAAGAAGTTTCACTATCCTTGCAAGCAGACCCAAGGTGTTTTAATCTCTACCCAGCAAATTACTGTAGGGCCTTAAAACCCTTGTGCTGCCTTCGGGTCACAATGACCCGAAGGTTCACAACGACCCATCGTTGTGTTGCGAAAACTTGACCCAATACAAAAATAAATAATAAGCATTTTCTTTTAACGTTCTCGTTGTGGGGGCTCTGAGACAGCCCGACGGTTAATAGAAAATGTTTCACTTTATTTTTGTATTAGGTCAAGTTGTTGCTACACGATGGTGGGTCACAATGACCCTAAGGTAACACATGGGTTAAAGGCATTGCCTACCATGCTTGTAAACCCCTTTGGTCATTCCATCCAAAACACACATGCTAACCCCTTTGGTCATTTCCCCCAAAGCACACATGCTAACCCCTTTGGTCATTTCCCCCAAAGCACACATGCTAACCCCTTTGGTCATTTAATCCGAAAAACACATGCTGACCCCTTTGGTCATTTCATCCCAAAAACGCATGCTAACCCCTTTGGTCATTTCATCCAAAACACACATGCTAACCCCTGTGGTCATTTCATCCCAAACACGTGCTAACCCCACGTGCTAACCCCTTTGGTCATAGGGAGTCAGGTGGCTGAGCGGTGAGGGAGTCGGACTAGTAATCCGAAGGTTGCCAGTTCGATTCCCGGTCATGCCAACTGACGTTGTGTCCTTGGGCAAGGCACTTCACCCTACTTGCCTCGGGAGAATGTCCCTGTACTTACTGTAAGTCGCTCTGGATAAGAGCGTCTGCTAAATGACTAAAATGTAAAAAATGTAAATGTAAATTTCATCCCAAAAACGCATGCTAACCCCAACCCCTGGAGGCAAGATCTCTAATCTGCTTTAACGATCAGAATCAGAATTTATTCGCCATGAATAATAAACACAAACATAGGGACCTAAAATTTAAATATGTGGACTATCGTTATGGTACATAAACTAGCAGTACTAAGTGGAATTAGAATTAAATAAAATATACAATAAAATATAAGTTGCCAATATAAGATGCAAGGTTTGTATATTTTGTTTAGGTCCACGCTATACTCAGGCCAACATAATATAATGTGTATATGTACATGAAGCACTGGACCCATTAAGTGCCGTAGCAGGCGGGGTGGTATGCAAGTTAACCTGCGATAAACACCTTTTCCACATCTCCACCAGTAGAAAGGCGAATGTCTGGAGACGGCTGGGCTGGGAGACGGCGGGGCTTGTGAGAGCCAATATATTAGACCTACGTAAGAGACAGTTACGCGCATGTTTAGGAAACGCACGTAAAAAATAACAAATAACGATATGTTTGCAACTAATGCAACGCAGGACAGGACCATTATGGAAACCAAACTAAGGAAGGCGCAAGAAACGGAGTTGTGCCGACTAATTGGAAACGTCCAACTCAGTCTGTTGTACAAGGCCAGCTACCACGGCAAACAAGCAGCCGCATTTCACCAGAAATGTGATCGCAAGGGTCCTACACTCACTGTTGGATACTCTAAAGGGCACATATTTGGAGGGTACACAAGTAAAGATTTTGACCAAACCGGTCAGTACGTACATGACGACAAAGCTTTTCTTTTCAGTTTCAAACGGGGACAGATTGTTAAGTATCCTGTTCAAGATGGCTCGTCGGCGCTCGTGCAGAACGGACACGATGGTCCTTCTTTTGGAAAGAGTTTGGTTTTTTTACCAAGTGGTCAATTATCCATTCAGTCCAACTCTGGATACAGTTACAACTTTGATGCCGCTGAAATGCACGGCAACCACCTACAACTAACTGAATGTGAAGTGTTTCAAGTGGAAGGTAAACGCATTCAATATTTTATGTACCAAAAGTATGTTTGTACAGTAACCCGAAAAATTATGACAAGGCCTATTTCAAACTGCAAGTATTTACTACAAACAGAACATTTCTTCTTTCAGAGGGTAGGACTCTGGAGAAACCATGGAGGAACATAATTTGGGAAGCTGAGTAAGTCCAACTATCCAATTAGTCAGATCATCTTTGAGTTGATTAGTCTCCTTCGAGACTAATGTGACATGAAATTATAAAAATATAAAAATAAGACATGCAGGTAAATTAATTAACATTTGTAAATCAGGCAAAAAAAAGTTTATTGTTTTTCCACAGGAGAAAAAAGGAGCTGATAGAATCCATTAAGCAGTACAAGCCCATTATCAGTTCAGTGTCTCAGATCAAGGTTCTGCTCATTGGTCCCATTGGTGCTGGAAAGTCCAGCTTCTTCAACTCCATCAACTCCATCTTCAGAGGGCATGTGACCAACCAGGCTTTATCCGGAAGCTCTAGCACCAGCCTCACCACTCGGGTAAGCTGCAAAACTGTAAATTAAGATGGTGTGTTAATCATGTTTATTCATCATAAAACACCTGTAAGATCACACTGTAAATAAATAGCAAAATTAACAAAATTGAATGGTATTTTATGCATAACACCAACCCAATTAACTACTATATTTGTGATCACTCAAAACGATTCATTTTATTCTGATAATGGTATGAGACTGAGGTGTTAATGTGTAACTACTCTGCTCTCAGTTTCGTACCTACTCTGTGAAGGCTGGACGAGAGGGCAAACCCCTGCCAATCATATTGTGTGACACCATGGGATTGGAGGAGGCCACAGGGGCGGGAATAGATGTGGATGATGTCATCAGCATTCTTAAAGGTCACATGCCTAACAGACACCAGGTAAAGGCATGGCACACACTTAACAAACACACATGGACACACAAAGGTGTGAACTAATATTTGCATTTTTCTCCTTCAACTTGGTCTAGTTCCATCCCTCAGTCCCTCTCCAAACAGTTGATAAGTCAGCACAGCTGCAGGATCAGATCCATTGTGTTGCCTATGTTATCGATGGCTGCAAGGTCTCCATCATGTCTGCCAAAATGGAGGCAAAACTGTCTGCCATTCGCTGGAAGATCAACCGGCTAGGTAATTTGTTTTAATTTAGACCTGTTTGCCTTCACTTGCCCCAATCCTGGAATGTGTAAGCTCTGCATTTTTCAGTTTCACCAACACCAAAACATAAGAATAGCTAAATGAACCTGACAATTAACTGTAGTAGCACAATATTGTCAAATGTTTTGGTAAGAAAATACATTTGCTAAAGAACTATTGTCTGTTTTTGTGTCCATGTGTCATACTGCCATGTACACCCTAATGCAGATCTGTTCTCCAGGCATCCCTCAGCTGGTTCTGATGACTAAAGTGGATGAGGCCTGTCCCGATGTAGCAGACGACCTCAGGAACATCTACGTCAGCCAGTACATTAGGACAAAGGTGAGGCACTTTTTGTCTACAGGAATTCAATGAAACAAATATTGTTTTGGTTAAGTTGGTTACACTATATTATTAAGTATGGCGCTGATGAATAATCGAGACCCACGTACCAAAATCTAACTACAAACGAAACACGCATCAAACTACAGCGCTCAACGTCACGACTGAGCCTTTTTGTCCGTGGGTTTTCTGTAACAGGAAAGATAAACGTATCGTTTGTCATCTCTCGTAGGCCCAGGAAGTCAGTGTCCGTCTCGGTGTTCCCCTGTCCTGTGTGCTTCCTGTGAAGAACTACAGCGAGGAGCTGGAGCTGGACCTGAGCACTGACATCCTGCTCCTCACTGCTCTGGTCCAGATGCTGCGCAGCACTGACAGCTACTTTGATGACATCAGCGAGCTAGATGTGCATGACTAGAAAGCTGCATCTCAATTGTGAGAGTGGCTACCTCTCCTAAGTGCATATCAGTGTGATGATCAGCCAATCAGGATTCGAGACTAGACCCCTGTGTTTTGGCCTCCTGCCTGCATGGTGCACCTGCTTATCTGGTGAGTCACTGGGGGGCCCCCTGCCCCTTCATATAGAATGAAAATGCATCTTAAAAAGAGCACCACTGTAAAGATGTATTTGGCTTTTATTGGGGCCCTGGTAGCTCACTGGTTAAGTGTGTGTACCATGTAAGTGGAGGTCTTACCGCAGGGTCTGGGGTTCAAATCTCACTTGTCTGTCTTCACTAATCTGTCGCGAATTAAGCAGATATGTGCCACAATCAAATGTATCTTTAAAAAAAGCACGCTGAACTTTAGTTGGGTGAAAATGTAAGTATAGCCAAGTCTCCAAATATTTTGACACTAATTAAAAAAATGGGTTTGAACTGCAATCCAATAAAGCAACAATTAAACAGTCAGTGGACAGAGAAACGGAAACTTTATTAATGTACAGTTAGCCAGACGGTACAGTTACTGTACAGAAAATACAACTGGAGTAAAATGATGGCTAAAATGTACATGACATGAGAAATGGCTGATAACTTAAAATGAAACCACAAGCGGTCAGTGGGCATCCTTACTGTGTGATGTATAGGGAAACAAATGTCATTGCAATTGTTGTACATTACTGGTATCTAGGCGGATTATGATTTGGCAGCTGAGTTCCCAACAAAAAAAAGTAACAATTATTAATTGTAGGATTTTGTTCTCACCGATAACTTGGAAGAACACATTAACATGTCAAATAGTGTTTAAAATACGTATGCAATGTTAGTGTAGGTAAAAGACACAGGCTTTCGAGCGTTAACGTTAAACTTAAAATGACAGACTCAAGCACTTTGACGTCAACTGAGCGCTGACGTGCCAGATACACTAGCTGGCTGCTCCATTATAGCACACCAAAAACATGCCTGTCTCAAATCCTCTTTCCTCCAATCCTTCTCCTGTCCTTTTCTTTCCTAGATAACAATGACTGATTTGATAGCAATATCTGTTATATCCAAGTCCTGCACAGGCTTCATATTGCACATCTGTCAAGCTCAGTGGTTGACAAAGTAAACAGGGACAAGGAAGTGGGATGGGCCCCAGAATCCTACTTTCTTGCCAAGGTCCTTACCAACTGCCATCCGATAGAGAACAGTTTGGTCTTGGCACAGCGAAAGAATCCTCCAACTAAGTACAAAGCATTTTGCAATGGCTTCCTTCATTCTGTCAACTGGGTTTGGATGAGAACAGTAAAACAACAAAAAAAGGCAGCAAAGTGAGAAAGCCATTTAAACTGGAAAACTATCAGGTTTTAGTGCAGGACAAGGACAAACACACACATACGTTCACACACACACATACGTTCACACACACACACATACGTTCACACACACACACACATACGTTCACACACACAAGTCCAATGGGGGATTTCCTGCACAGGTACAGGGTATGGAGCAGGACATAGGTCAGAGCAGTATTCTTGGCACATGTATTGCAGCTATGAGCTGTGTCCCCAGGCCTCCAGTGTAAACACGTGCATTTACATAACCCCTCCATAAACGGGTTGGACGTTTACAAAGTTGGACTTGGCTTTAAAACGTGTACTTTTGATCAAAGGTCAATTCACATGATACCCATTAAGCAAATATTTGGAATGGTATAATTTCTGTTGTCACTCACCACCTCTCTGTAGGTAAGGGATATTGCATTGTGCCATTCTGTAAAAGCGCTTCGATTTCTACAGGTCGTGGGTTGTTTGCGGCTGTGTGTAAAGTTCAGTTACACTGGGATAGGTGCAGTCCCAAACAGTACTGTGGCCGAGAGGGGCTCTCACGTATGAAGTGGATTACACACCTTCCTTTAAGTCTGGGGTTATGACCACTGATATGCCTCGCATTGAAGATCCTAGCTGAGACTAGAAGCTGAATATCGACGGCATGAGTTGAGAGAGGCACCAAAGCTAAGCAGTATCTGATTCTGACCAAGTCGCTTTTTTGTCTGTCAAAAGTGTTTTCTGTGTACTGCGGCTATGGCAGTTTCAGAAACGCTGCTGGAGGAAGCGGGATCTGATTGAGGAGGGAATGTCACTTTGGCGCTCTGTGTTCAGACCTGACACAGTGCTTCATTACATCCACATTAAAAACATTCACTTTTCAAACAGTAAAAAACAAACAAACAAAGAACTTCCTCTACAGAACTGTACAAGATTACAAATGATCAATAATTAGTTATACATATTTATATAACAACATTGGTTACTTAATATCACTATAAAGATGTATTGTATTTGATTCTAAATGCAGTATCCCCTTCCGCAAAGCTGCTACAAGAACTACACTGAAGATATTTTCGGTAGTTGAAGCAGCATCCATTACAAAGGATTTTTGCCAGTAACTGTTTCACTATCAAGCAGACCCAAGGTGTTTTAATCTTTACCCAGCAAATTACTGTAGGGCCTTAAAGGCAACGCCTACCATGCTTGTAAGCCATTACTCCACAGCAGCGGGGGAGGAAATATCGCCCCCTGGAGGCGAGATCTCTAATCTGCTTTGACGATGCAAGGTTTGTATATTTGTTTTAGGTCCACGCTATACTCAGGCCAACATAATATAATGTGTATATGTACATGAAGCACTGGACCCATTAAGTGCCGTAGCAGGTGGGGGGGTATGCAAGTGACCCTGCGATAAACACCTTTTCCACATCTCCACCAGTAGAGAGGTGAATGTCTGGAGACAGCTGGGCTGGGAGGGGGCGGGGCTTGTGAGAGGGGCAGGTCAGGTTTGGGATGGACAGTGAAAGCATGGTTCTGTGCCCCCCCCCCCCCCCCCTCCTGACTGGAAGGAAGAAGCAGGACCACTTCCTGTGTTCACTGCCTCCCCCCTTGTTTGGAAAGAGGATACTGCATCATTGTAGGCGTTCCTTTAGCTCGTGTTCTCAGGGCTCTCATGTGCATGGTGTCCTCCACACCTCTCTCAGTTCTGGGGCCGGGGCCTCACTGGGGCCCTTCCTTAGGGGAGGAGGGCGGCTGGGAGGACTGGGAGCTGCCGGAGCTCTTCAGGGAGCCCAGGGTCTTGCTGAACCAGGAGTTCTTGGCTGCTTGGATCTCGTTCATCAGGACCCCCCGCTGGTGTTCCAGCTCCTGGAGGAGAACAAGGTGGGGAGAGGAATCAGAGCGGGCCGTGACAACACAGGAGTGAAGAACGTATATGTATATAAATCCGTATTGTAGTCAGGGAGGGAACAAGCATGATAAGGGGGGAAAACCCCTCGATCGGTCACTGAAGTGATTCAGTGATGGGTATCAAACTAAGGAGCGGCCCATTCGAATGAGTCGAGAGAGTCGACTCAGCGGACGGCGTCTCACCTGGATCTTGCACTTGGCCTCCACCAGCTGCAGCTTGGTCTGGGCCAGCTCCAGCTCCATCTCCCTCAGCTGGCTCTTCAGAGAGTCCTTCTCCTCGTCCTGATCGCCGGGCCCGCAGTCCCTGCTGGGCGGAGGCATCTGGAGGGGCCCTTCTTTACTGAACACCTCCCGGCAACGCTCGCACGCCATCACCTTACTCTGCACGGACCGCACACACACGGGTTAAACTGTCGGTCAGTCGTTCAGACTGTCAAACAACCAGACAGTAAATCAGTCAGACAGGCAGGCAGTCCATCAGTCAGTCGGACAGACAATAAGACAGTCAGACAGTATGTTAGTCAGTCAGTCAGACAGTATGTTAGTCGGTCAGACAGTATGTTAGTCGGTCAGACAGTATGTTAGTCAGTCAGTCAGACAGTATGTTAGTCAGACAGACAGACAAGACAGTCAGACAGTATGTTAGTCGGTCAGACAGTATGTTAGTCGGTCAGACAGTATGTTAGTCGGTCAGACAGTATGTTAGTCAGTCAGTCCGACAGGCTCACCTTGACTATGTCCAGCTCCTCCTTGGTGGCGGCCTGCTGCTTCTCTAACCTGCTGCTCAGCTGAGAGCAGATCTGGAGGGCAGAGACACCACACAGTCAAATAAAAAAACCTAGAGTGGCATACGCTTCTCACGGAGAAGAACAACATTTGTGTCTGTTAGAACAGCTTTGTCCACTTCTGCTGTCTATGACATGCCAGGCTTCTCCAATACAAGTGGAGTCCCCCCACTGTACCTGTTTGTATTCGGCGATGATGGCTGTGGTCTTCTTGATCTCTGACTCGGCCTTCTCCAGCTCTCTCCTGAACACTTCCTTCAGCTAAACACAAAACCCTTCATTAACACTTGTTAATATCCAACACCGGCTTTTTTTTTCTGCATTCAAACGTAGCCAACTTGAGGCGCCATCGATACTTTAGCAAAGAGTGGAGGATAGAACCACCCAGGCTCATACAAGCAGGAAGTGATGGGCGGAGCTCGGGGGTCACCTGTGCTGTCTCCTCCTCCTGCCTCCTCTTCTCCTCCTCCGTCTCCACCAGGCGCTGCTTGGTGTTCAGCAGCTCCTTGTTCAACACGTCCGCCTTGTCCTCCGCCTGGAAGGCAACGCCATCGCACGCTCGTTTACCCCGGCTAGACGCAGCCTGCTCTACAGGCGTGTCTACCCCCATGAAGGAGGGGGAGGTCCTCCCAGCAGCTGCCTTTCACACATCCTACCCAATCACCCTACCCTTTTTACAAGCAATGTCACAGCGGGCTATAGATCAGCTAAAATGAGGTGTTGAGGACTATTATGGACAATATACTAACTAGTCACATCTCAGTCTGGGATATTTTAAAGGAGCCTTGTAAGTATTCCTCTAGTGATAGGTGAGGTGTGTGTGTGTGGGGGGGGGGTACTCAAAGGTCAGGGGTCAGTACCTGGTCCAGGTCGTTGCGGAGGGCGATCTTACTGGTGACCAGCTCGTGCGCCAGGTCGTCGTTCTCCTGCTCCAGACGCATGCTGGCCTCCTGTAGGCGACGGTTCTCCCTCTGTGGATACACACACACACACACACACACACACACACACACACACACACACACACGCACACACACACACACACACACACACACACAGGGACACACGCACACACACACACACACACACACACAGGGGGACACACGCAATAGCTGATTAGACATGCTTGATATTTGATAATACAAAAATAAATTTAAATAACTGCAATGCTACTTCAACAAGACGTACACTGTAGCCAGCACAATGAAAACACGTGACTTTACCAACATGAGACAACACTTTCGATTTGTGGTTTTATCAAATGTTGATCTCAAACATGGTGGTAAACCTTCCAACCTCCAGTGGCACTGTTTCCAAAGCTTTGCGGCATGTGCACACAGAGATACACAAAGACACACACACACACACACACACTCACACACATACATACAATTGTTTCCTACTAACAAGATCTCATGACTAGGGCCTACTCTTCGCACAGCGTGTCTGTCTCACATGACAACACTGTTGGAATGTTCATCTCGTCCTCCCTTAAGTTATAGCCTCCTCTACCACTAATCACATCACACACACACACACACACACACCACTCATCACATGACGACGTCCGATTTCACGCCTCTTTGCTGAACAAGAGCGCTGCCTTGTTTACGGGCAGGAGCACGGGCGGGCAAGAAGCAGCGCAGACGAAGACAGAGCTAGCGACGCAAACTCCAAGTGGAGAGGTAACTTACCTTGCTCTTACTGGGGTCTATCCAGTCACACTAACAAGGGCAAGGGCCCCAGACAACAGCTATCTACACACACACACACACACACACACAGTAACTTAGACATGTCCTGACTCACACACCGAAACACCTCTGATCGCCTCTCTTCTCTCGACTGGTGAGACTCTCCTCCCTCTGTTCCATCCCTCCCTTGCTCACACCCCACCTCTCTTTCTCTTTCTATCCCTCGCTCTCTTTCCATCCATCCCTCTCTCTCTTTCTATCCATCCCACTCTCTATCGCTCTCCCTCTCATGGTGTTAACAGGGAGGAGGGAGATTGCACTTGAAGGGTTGTACTCATTCCTACCACTGATAAGGAAGTCAAAAGGAAGTCCAAATAAAATGGCTCCAATTGAAATGTGTCAGGGACAGGGACAGGGTCAGTAGTGATGTACAGGAAGCAGAGGAGGAAGGTATAAAGCCTGATGGAGGCACAGTATGAGTGATTTACACTGCCTGGTCTAAGCTTACTAATGAAAGATCCTTCCTTTAAAAATAATTTACCAGCTTCTTACGGCTTGTTGAAAACCTCACTCAAACCACTGTGCTTCTTTAAATAAAATAGACACTTTATTTAGATTTGTTCACGAAAGGAAAATAAAAAAATTCTCTAGTAATATCCCATTTCAAGAATGAAATTATTATTAACAATTTTCAACACATACAATAAAACTGCATTCAAATTTAATTAATATAATATAAACATTAAAAAAAATTGTCAGTGAACATGGAGACAAAACAAAATACCCCCAAAATAGCTTTTGTTTTCACAAACCCCTGTAATTATTATAACTTAAATGTCAGTATTTGAAAGAAGAAACACATTAAATTAAATCTCACATCATTAAAAGCCACATTATTTCCAGTTTCAAATGCAGGTGTTGAAGAAAGAATCTAAAAAACATATATATAAAAAATAATAATACTTCAACTGAGGGGAAATGAGCTCAAACTGTCACTACAACCACTTCCACCATGTCTGAGCCCAGTGAAAGTGTCTCAGTTCACTCCCAATCCCTTCCTCTTTCTCTCTTTCATGTGTGAGTGTGTGTGTGGCGTCGGCGGCCATGTTCAACGCAGCGCTCTACACAGACCTGAACTGAGACAGGGAGAGAGACACAGGCTGTGGGTGTGAGACAGGGAGAGAGACACAGGCTGTGGGTGTGACTGGGTTCTGAGGCCACAACACAACGGTCACGGGTGTAATATTAACAATAACAATAACGTCTTCATTTCCAGATCCTTCCATCCAAAGCCATGTACAAGGGACATTTAAACCTGCAACCTCTTGATCTGCAGTCAAATGAGCAACACCAAGCCCCTGGTATGGATGACCAGGTTAAATAGACAGCTGACAGTTCTGAGAGGAGGAGGACATCCACCATGCCAGGCTCTAACTAAAGAGGACACTGTGGGTATATTTCAGGGGACTGCCACATGCTGGAGCTGGATACACCAAACATCCGACCCCAGAATATGACCGGTTTCACCCTCTCATGGTGAAGAGAGGAGAGACTTGTTAAAGGGAGGGGGGGGGGGTGCCTGTTAGCTGCGGCGGCTGAATGCGGGGGTTTGACAGACTGGGTTTACCTGGTAACGGTCGATAGGGTCTTCTTGCTGGAGCTGGCTCTCCCTGAAGGACAGGTACTCCTTCTCAAACTTCTTCAGCTTCTTGGTGGGCACCTGGGGGGGAGGGAGAGAGACAGGTGGTGGGGGAGTTAGCGTTGGTTGATGGGTTTTGAAGGTGTTTTGTCGAGTAACCTTCTAAAAGTCAGGGTTTAATCTATAAGTGATTTAATTCCGAGTCAATTTAAGATAAGTCAGCCCATGTAGACGAAAGGAAAAGACAGTTTATTCGAGATTTTGCAGTTCACAGTTTCTACCACTAGATGGAAACACATGCAGGGCTGAGGATTCTTCAGGGGATTCTCCTACATACTGTAGTACTATGGAGGTCTATTCCAAGTCTATTTCATTACTACAAGCAACGTGAACCCATTAAAGGTCCCTTTATGAAAGAGCTTCTTCAGTTGTCATTCAAAGTATAGTTAAAACAGTGGATACTCCACAAATATCTACATCCGCCTGTACACGATCATCATGAGACAATGTTTTTCCAACGTAGTAAACACAGCAGAGTAAGATAATAATGTGAAGTCTTATTGCACTTGTATAGACAAGCTCCCGAACACCATTAGCTCAAACGACACAGACACTGTAGCTCACTGAGTCTGGGCTCTCAGAGCCAGGAAAGGGAAACGTTATCCCTCCTGTGTGGAAAGTGGGGTTGCCATGGCACCTGTTGTTAAGGAGGTAGGTTACAGGTTAGTCTGCGGAGAAACCAGTCGCCAGGGAGGAGCTATGTTCATGGATATGGCCTCTCAAGGGTGTGTGTGTGTGTGAGAATGAGAGGGTCTCAACGGCTGAAACCAAAAACAAGCAGGCGAGGAAGGGAACGAGAGATGAGAGATGAATGACGGCGACCGACAGACAGGAAGAGAGGGAGAGATGTACAAGAGACGACTGGCTGAGAAAAAGAAGAAAGAAATATGGAGCCACACAAAGAAAGCAAAGAGGTGATGCGATCACAGGGCAAGAGAGTAAATGATGAGTGTGTGTGTGTGTGTGTGTGTTGGTGTGTGTGTGTGTGTGTGTGGTGGGTGGAAGATGGGTGTTAGAAGGAAGCTGACAAATGGTGTCGAAAGAATAAACAATATAGGAGATGGGAGGAACAGAGAGAGAGAGAGACACAATCTCCTTAGTCACCCGGGCAGTCAAGCCTGGAGTTTTAAGTACCCTCAAAACACACAATGACATCTGGTGAGACTGAAAGCACTACTTCCTTCAAAACACTGCCCTTATCACATGACAAGGGTCTGGAAGTTAGTCAATGGTCACGTATTACGCTGATGTATCAACTGCTCCTGTGAAGGATGCCTGTCAAGAGAGCCTATTGTGACACTGTTCCTAACCGACCGACCCAGATCGTGGGCAACAACCTTTGACCTTTGTGACCCAGGATGCACGCACCCCCAGGGTTACCAATGCTCCAGCGCATGGTACCCACCACACAGATGATCTATTGTCATGCCCTTGAACACACAAGCGCATCTCAGCCCCCTCAGATCTCAGATTTACCTCAGAAAGTCGTTGTGTCGTAACTTGGTGTCCTTACCACTTAGTCAACAATGTATCTTATAGGGAAGGAACAGTAAAAACAAGCAATCTATCGTTTTTAACAGTCATAGTGAGAAGGCATGTATGGCGAGTGTGTGTGTGTGTTTGCTAAAGTTATAAAATGGAGGGGCTGTTTAATGACCCAATGGCCTTGTTTTGGAACAATAGGCACCTTGGAAGAGGCTTCTCCACCCCCCCCCAGCCCCTCTGTTCCTGACAACTGAAGCCAACAGAGTGTGTGTGTGTGATCACAACCACTACTTCTAAGAACAGAGATTAGGTAGGAAAGATTAGATTCAACATTTGACTTATATACTTGATACACATTCAACGTTTTCTTTCTCAAACAGCCGCCTGAATTTCCGTCCATCATGTCTGACGGGGGCCTGCCAGTATGATACGGCATAATGACTTTTGGATTATTCAAACGTTCTAGACCCATTTTCCCATCTCTGCTCAGCTTTGTGACAACATCCTTTCCAGGAGCTGGAACATTACCACAATGCAAAGACATGTCACCTCACATCTGCTGCGCCTACTATGCCACACAAGCTACAGTATTTCAAAATGTTCAGAAATACAACAAAATGTTATAGTCCACCAGTGCCTAAATTATTCAGTCATGGATAGAACAAGGCCTCCCAACATGCTACACTCTCTACTCTATCATCCCGATACTGCATCTACACACTAGAGCGTAAGAGGCTGTGAAAAGCAAAGGAAAGGCAGAGTAAGTGCAGGTTAAATAGCAGAGCAGTCACACATGTGCACACCTGTCTCACAACCCCCTCTGTACCGCAGCTGCGCTGAGCGACACGCGGTTCCACACCCCAATCACTGCCTCTCCCTCAAAACACACAGACACCGCACACATGCCAGCTCGCGTGTCTGAAGCCATGCTTGCCGCATCGGTAATTAACTGATAAGACTATCAAATATATTTGTCTAACTCTTTTTGCGAGCAATCTCACAGCTATCAATACACCTCCCCCCCCCCCCCCTCCCCCAACAAGAATGACATCTAGCTAGAACAAAAGGATATTCTTTTAAGAACTAGCAGGACAGTCGGTTGGAGAATAGAGTGATGAGGAGAGGCGGTTGTCTCTTGTGTAAGGGAGACCCAGAGGCCTTTGCATACTCAAATGATGAAAGTCAGAATGTCCGTTTCAGAAAAAACTGGGTCATGTTTCAATTCAAAGACCAATGTGAGGGGCACACATACTACCGCGTGCATGCCTCACACACAAACACACACACACACTCACTCACGCTAAGGTTAAGAATAATGTCTCCATTGATTCAGAAAAAAATCTCTAATTGAAACAAATTGACAACTGGTAATGTTGTTAGCATTCTGACATCCAGCAGAGTTTGGGTGAAGGCTAATGTCACAAAACTTGAGAAAAGACGGCAAATCAAGGAATGTACTGTTCTACGCTGGCAATTCGTTATCTCCACCACAACACACACTCACACATCCCATCTCGACACTCACAGGAAAAGACACAAAGTGTTTCTTGTTCGAACAAACACGTCACAAACGACCTCTTTCACTTTGACAGTGTCGGAGAGAGGTGCTCAACCGACACTTTTGACAGTGTGGTATCCGAGCTAGAGCCTGCCACAGTGAGAGAGACACCTACCACGTGTCTGGGCTTGGAGTGGGCCACCAGGTTGGCCAGAACGTCCTCCTCACAGAACTGGTTGATGACGTGAGCGTCGTACGCCACCGTGATCGAGATTTCTTCCATCATCTTGAGAACGCTGGCTTAAGGCAGGTGGATGAGGAGGAGATGGGAGCCGAGCGGACTCGCTTGTGTCACAGTGGCTGATTCTGAAGACTGACTGGTCTTCCTGGCTGTCCCTCAGGGCACTAGCCCCGCCCCCCCAGAGGGAGGGAGAGAGGGAGCCACCGAGGGAGTGTCAAATGGAACAACACACACCTGTTTGTTTCCCTTCCCGTTTCTCTCTCTCCTTCGCTCGGCCGGCGTTCTCAAGCGCTGAGGAGGATGGTCAGTCTTTCCTCTCTTTCTCCAAACGGCCAGGTTGTTTTTTTTGTCCCCCTCTTTTCTCCAGCTCGTCTGCTTGTGCGGAGGTATGTGTCGTCTGTCCTTCCTCCTCTCAGGTTGCGCTTTGAGTGTTATTAACCCCCCTGCACACTCTGTTCTCGGTAAGATTACGTTTGGTTTAGTTACACTCTGGTGACACACACACACCCCTCCTTGTAAGTGTGTGTGTGAGAGAAAGAGGGGGAGAGAGTGAGAGAGAGGAAGTCTTGGAGCTGTCAGGCAGACCGCAATGACTTGTCAGTTCCACACCATCAACGCCTCCATGGTTTGTCCATTACGTGTGTTACGAATACAAAAACACGGCCCATTTGTAGACTTGCAGATGGAACTACTTTTTGCGCAGTAAAGTTCCCGAGGACTAAGCTGTAGCATCAGAAACTTCTGGAACAGAGTCTTGTTATTTCTGGATAGACTTCCCTGTAGGACCTCCCTTTCCTCCACTCAGGGGAGAAGCATCGTAGCAACCCCTACCAACCACGCATGTCTCTCTTTCTTTATTAAGTACCACTCTCTTTCTCCCCCAGCATGCCTCTTCGACTTCTTAACTGAAACTGCTGAGTCGGAGTCAGTCGGAGGAATTTTTGAGGCGAGGCAGATATACGTGTAAGCCTCAAACGGCTTAACCAATCATATCCTGCAGAACTCTCAAACTCCAACTGAAAATCTTCAGTCAGGGATCCACAAACCAGTTATCCTGTCAGCCAATAAAACTATAGAGGCTCAAGGCCTTTAGATGTTTCTCTTTTTTGCAACTCTCTGTCTCCGGGCTGTGTCCTTGGGGTGTTTAAGGGCTGTGAAATTCAAATTCCAGCCATAATCCTTCAGGTTGGGGTTGATTGTAGACAGCTTAGCCCCCTGTCTCCATCAAGCAGGTGCCGTTGAATTATTTTCCTCTCCTAAGCTGCTTACGAGTCAAGTTGATCCGCTTTAGACCTCAACATGAAGAAGAAAAAAAATTAAGAGGAGGAAAATATGAAATGGTCCAGAAGACTTTGTAGGGTAGAGGTTGTGAGCTCAGGGTCTCTCATGAACGTATTCATGAAGCGTGACGGTTGAGAGGTTGGTCTTTACTTGAGCGCTGGTGGTAAGTGGGTTGGGGTCTGGAAGATGGCGTTCTAGTTTGAGTGCTTTTAATGGAAGAGAGCTCTGATCAGTGATGTGATGCAACGCAAAGCTACCTCTCTCTCTCTCTCTCTCTCTCTCTCTCTCTCTCTCTCTCTCTCTCTCTCTCTCTCTCTCTCTCTCTCTACATGCTTTCCTCCCAAGAGAGCTAAGCGCACACACGCAAGTACAAACACACACACGCACCACCTCAAACACACCTCTCTACCTTCTACTGCCAGGAAACATCACGCTAAACACAGCTTAAGAAAGGATACTCCAAAACAAAAAAGAAGACAGGTATGTGGAGAAAAGAAAGTGTGTCGAGATAGAGGATGAGTTGCAAAAATAGAGTGACTATTTCCAGCGCCAAGCCTCGTTTCTGTCAAACCTCCTCAGGCAGAGTGTCACTTCAGAGGAAATTGAGGAGAGAATTAAAATCCCAAGATGCCATGTGGTTTCCTCTTGCCTTCTCTCCTTTTCTCTCTCTCTCTCTCTCTCTCTCTCTCTCTCTCTCTCTCTCTCTCTCTCTCTCTCTCTCTCTCTCTCTCTCTCTCTCTCTCTCTCTCTCTCTCTCTCTCTCTCTCTCTCTCTCTCTCTCTCTCTCTCTCTCTCTCTCTCTCTCTCTCTCTTTTTCTTTCTGTTGTTCTCTCACTTTTGCTGGGTGGGGGTTATGTCAGCCACTCCTGTGCAGTAAGTTCTCGGTACAATACATTGAAGTGTGTGTGTGTGTATCAGTGAGTGTGAGTACAGCAGCACATTCACACTCCTCACACCTAATCGGAGTCAGGGTGACCAGCTGGCTCATAAAGGACAACCTCCAAAATGTCTTTCACGACAGGTCCTAGGTTCGCTCTACGATCCAGCATCCAGAGATCTTCTCCAAAACAACTCCAGGATCAGCAACTAGTTATCCACCAGCCAGAAAAAGTCCGAAAACGAGGCTGTCCAAAATAACCGTCTTATGTAGGGATATCTATGGCAACTATTAGCACAGGTCACCTATGTATTCCCTGGTTGGTGTGGCTGGTAAAAGCAGAGCCACAAAGAAACAGTCAGGCAGTTTCGGAGATCAGGGCTGGTTTCACTTTGACGGCTCAGGATCTCCACCCACTGTGATCGCAATCGACCAGTCCCCAGCTTCACACGGCCATACAGATAGACACACCTCACAGGAAAGGGGATTTTCGCATCCCGCAAGATAAATCACAAAGCAGCGACTTCGTGTGAGATCCAATCTCCAAGCGGACGCGCTCCGAGGCCGAGCGCCAGACCAGAGGACACAAACGTCATCCGGGAGAAAGGGGGGGAACGCGAGTCTCTCTGCTCTCTCTTCTTCTCCTGCTGAGTCATGGTCCGACAGACGATGAACGCACCTGTTCAGCTCACCTTGAGCATTACAGCCACTGCAGGTTGCAACTGCCACGTATCTCCCTTCCTCTCTCTCTCCTTTCTCCTTCTGTTTCTTTCGCTCCCTCCCTCCCTCTCTCCCTCTCTCTCCACTTCATCACTGTCCCTCCCTCTCTCTCTTTATCTCCCTCCCGTTCTCTTTCCCTTTCTCTCTCCTTTTGTCTCTCACCCCCCTCTCTTTGTTTGCTCCATTTCCCTCTCACTCCCTGTCTCTTTCTCCCATTTTTTACAAGCAAGTACTCATGTTCTCACACACACACACACATTTCCCCCTTACACTGTCATGTGGTCTTATCACAAATGCATTCTTCGACCAGGGCTGCTGGGAACAGTTTTTTTAATTTTTATTGTCAACTTTGTGAACGTTAATAAGTTGCACTACTCAAACATGAACAGTTCTAGGGGGACATTTTTCCTGGAGCGTTCACAGATAAGCTGCTATGACACAATTATTGCATAACTTATGCAAAGTCTCTCTGCTCAGGATATCCTGTGGTTAGTTACACAGGGGACGAGGAGATAATGGCGGGGTGAGACAGAGAATGGGTGAGACAGAGGATGGATGTGGAAACCTAGCTTTCACTTGCCTGTTCTTCCCTCCCGAGTGAATGAACGAGACAACAAGAACCCTGAAGAAATGCTTGAGCAGGGCCCAATATTTCGTTTTGATTACATTTGCATTCTACCCATCATTTGAGGAATTCTGCTCCTCTGAAAGACATTCGAACGGGAAATCAGATAAACACAGACACAAAAACAACACATTCACATAGTGTGCATGTCTGTAAGCGTTCCTATACTTTAACCTTGAGTCAAGGATGCTTCATAGCCCTGTCTGTCAGCTTTGGGTCAAGGGTGCCCGCAACTGACCTCAGCACATTCCTCAAATACCCACTAGCTCATTACAGACTCGATGTGGGAGTAGAGTTATTGTTGAGGTTTGTGTGTTGTTCCGTTGCACATCATAGCTTAGAGACTCAAAACAATGAATACTAAACACAGCTCTGGATCAATTCATGCCATGAGGGATGAATGTGTCCTGTTGTGTGTGTGTGTGTGTGTGTATTTGTATGTGTGTCTTGGTATCTGTGTACTTGTGTGTGTGTTCTGGTGTCTGTGTGTGCGTAGTATTTAACGATGGTAAGTATTGGCGTCCTACCTTAATGTTGCAGGCTTGTTCCATCAGCCTGCGGGCATTCTCGGCTGCCCGGTAGCGTTTAGGCAACTGGACCCGGAAGAACTTGAGAGCCCCTTCGAAGTCTGCCTGGAGCAGGTCCTCTTTGGACGTCTGTGGTCAGAAGACACAGAGAGAGGCCCTGTTAAGACGGCTGGAATCCGCTACCATGCTTAGACGTTTCAGTTTTGGCATTTCCCAGAGAGAATCTCTCAAGATGCACTCATGTCTAAGTTGAGTTGAGAAGGAGTTGAACACTGTTGAGGCGTGTAAGACCTTACTTTGTGTGTGAGACTCATACCTTAGCCAACCTGATAATAGTTAATATTCGTATTTAAGTATTACAACTAAAAGACCAAACAGAACTTCTATCAACTTCAAAATCAGACAAAAAAAACATTGCAATGACTCTAGCACCCCCCAATGGTACAACTTCTAACAACCAGTCTGGGATCCCACCTTCCAATGCATTTAAGTATTGGTGTTTTTCAAGGAAAGTAAGAGTTTGTGGCCGGTTTTTGTACTGTAATAATAAAAAATGAAAAACGCAAAGTAAGTAAAGCCAGAGTCACTGCAAGTTGCAAAACGTCTGTAGAAATCAAGCATAACAAGTTCATGCCACCCATATGTTGTCCTTCCGACAGCAGAGTTAGCGATCTGAGAACAAACCGGTTATTCAGGGGAGCATGGCACTGTTTTAAAAACTCTAGATTCCGTTTTTCTGCTGGGGGAGGAGAGCTTCTAGTCTGCAGCCTGTCATCCTGTACCCCATTTCCCCGACCCCCTTCTCCCTCTCTCTCACCGCCAGCAGCCGTGGTACGAAGAGGCGGTGTCCCATTCCCAGCATCCCCATCACCTTGCAGACCGAGTCTGCCTGCCCGGCCTTCTCCTCCCCCGGGCTGCCTGCCTCCTCTGCTGCCCCGTGCACCGCCATGGGGGCCAGCTGGGGGTCCAGGCAGGGCAGCGGGGGAGGGGCGGGGGGGGAGGGCGGAGGAGAGGGAGAGTCCCTCTGAGGGGCCAGGGTGGCGGGTGACTCCAGCGTGTCGTCAAAACAGCCCCCCCCCCTCTCTACCGGTCCCACCAGAGTCCAAGTTCGAGCTACGTGGGTCAGGTCCAGGGATTTGTTTCGTCACCTCCCTCCTTTGAGTCTCTTAGCACAGCCGGCCAAGTCTCGATGAACAACGTGGCTGACCTTTACAGAGAGGTAGTCGATATTTCCTCATTGGGCAGTCTCACAACACGGTGAGGCAAGCGGACGGGGAACAGAACAAGATGCGGTCGACTGGATTGTACAAACTCAGCAGAAAACCGGCTGAACGTCAGCCCAGGGCACAATTGATCCAGTTCATTAGTGCACCACAGAGATGTTGATAACAGTGTAAGCTTCAGGTCCATGCAGCTTCATCCACTGTCAGAGGCCCCAAACTGCCCATTGGCTTGATGAGACAACAGTCATAAAATGGAGTGCTACAGGCACTGCTGCTAGCATAGTGTGATGATCCGGAGTGATCTCCCCGTTTAGATCAGGAACACGGTCCACAAGCTCTCCACACTCATCTTCTTTCACAAAGCCTTTTCTTCCCCAAAAATTTTACGCAGGCACGCTGTTGCCTAGCAACATATCCACTTAGCACACTGGGTTGGGATTTAGGCAGGTGACGGACAAGTATCAAACCTTTTATCCTCCTCCTCTTCCTCCTCTTTCTTCTTCAGAGAGAGAGAGAAAGAGAGAGCGAGAAAAAAACCTGTCAAACACTGAAGACCTCTCAGCGAGGAGACATCGAAGATGATATAAAAAAAACTTTTATATATCGGTGATAATCATCGATGTCACTGACAGTTTAAAAACTTAAACCAACAAGGTTTTCCTTCCCAAAATGGTTGTTCTCTACAACCCACCACAGCCGAGTCCTCGCAGAGAGGAGAGTTTTCTGGACTGTTCTGTCTTAGAGACCTAGGTTGGTTAGCCGGATGTGGCGTGTGAGTGTGGCTTCGCTAACGGCTCCCTGGCCTCCCAGGCTGGCGACAAACAGCCATGGCCGGAGCAGGACAAACCAGTCAGACAGATGGCGCCTTTAAATATGAGACAGAGTTTCAGTCTGTATCTTCCACCTCCTGTCCAGGAGGACCCCAAACACTTGCCAAGTCAAGCACAAGACAACGTCGGGCAATTAGCCTTGGAGAAAACCCTGGCAGCTTCAAGCAGATGTCCAGTAAATAGGTCCGGCCCTGGGGGTCTGGTCCTTCGACAGAAGAAGTCAAATTTGATGAGACGGGGGTTCCCAACGCAGACAGGAGGGATGCAGGGGGGGGTTCTCTGAAGCGTGCGTTTGTGTCGTGGCTTGGCAAGGCAGGTGAAGAGACCACTGCGGAGTCCCAACCCTCCCTTCCTCTCTCTCCTTCCTCCTCTGTTTCGTGGTCCTCCAAACTGAAAGGCTTGTGATGCTAACGGCTAACTGCCATTGCCGCTCTCCTGGCGAGCTCTCCCTTGCAGAGTTCAGGGGCTGGGCAGTGCACAGCAGAGCATGCACACACACGCGAAAAGAGAGAGGTGGATGCGAAGGTGGGAGACAGAACGAGCATGCAGCAGGAAGGGAGGGAGCGACCACTGCTAGAAGAAAAGAAGAGAAGAAACGGAGGGAGGGACACAGAAGGAGGAGAGGGGTCTGGGGACTGGCTGTGCCGATCCGCTTGAGGTAGACGTCCCTTGGGGAAAAAATTGCAACGCCCTCCCCCAACCTCTCTTTCCTCTTGTTTTTGCACCGTTGCTAAATGCTAAACGCTAGCTGATGCTACTGCTACCGTGCGTGCGTGCGCGCTCCAAATGGCATCGGCTTGACAGGCAAGTGCACAGGGGGAGACACTAGGGAGTGGTGGAGAGCGAGAGAGAGAACGAGAGACGGCAAGAGAGTGAAAGGGGAGGGGTAGAGGGAGCCTCAGGGGAGCATGTCGTCATAACTAGCCAATAAGAAACAGGCAGTGCAACCCCGCTCACTCCCTCCCTTCCCTCACATTCACACTCGTTCCTTTTTCATATCTGCGTGTCTCTACCTCTCTCCCCTGCACAGCCTTTTCTTTTCGGAGCACAACTGTGGCGCAGCTCCCCAGCTTACAGCAGAAGAGAGCATTATAATAACAAAGACTGGAAGACATGTGAAGAGCCAGTGTCTCTTCTTCCAATCCAACTAGAAGGATCCGGGACCACAGCCCCTCCAGTGGCGATGGCTCAAACTGTTTCCATTACAAAGCCTTTTTGTCCCTCTTCATCTTTTTCTAGCAGTCATCTCTCTCCGTCTCTCTCTTCCCCCAGTTCACAGATAGTCTGCCTCTCTTCACCTTCTCCTCCCCTCTATATCTCTTCCTTTTGTCTGCCTCTCGGACTGGGCGCGGTGTATGAAGGGATGAGTCAACCTTCGAGTCTAAGTGACCCCATCTCGCGCCTCCTCTTCACTTCCTCCCTCATATGTGGTTCTGACAAGCATAAGCTCTCCTTAATGGGATGTGGTGCATGTAAGGCCAAGAGCTGTATTGGTGCCTGTTTGAAGTGAACTTTTAGGCAATGGCAGTCTGGCTTGAATGAAATGTGTCTCAACGTGATTTTATGTATATTCTTTGAAATACAAGTTGAAATTGTGTTTGAAGGGGAGTTATCAACAGGAACAGACCGAAAAGCATTTGGGAGCAATTAGTGGAGATGCAACCAATCAGAGCAACAAAACACCATCTTGTTTTTTTACGAAAATGCCTCAACGGCCCTCCTCTGTACTGTCCTCGTATTAAACCAGCTCCCTGTCAAACGGTTCTAATTGGCTAAGCGATACTTATGCCGGAGGAAAATCTTTTGGAATGAGAGGGTGGCCAGACATGTACCTCAGCAAATAAACCATGAGCTTCCTGATTGGTCTGGTTCCCAGGCTAGAACTCTGCCCGACTACCTACTGGTCTAGGTCTTCTTCATTAAAAAGTTAAATATGTTTTCAGCAGGTGCTTTTATTCACAGTGAGCATTTGGCCCACTGGATAACATTGTTGTAATCATATAAGAGGTCATTCATCCATTCAGTCAAACGGAGTGTCGATGGTCGACTGTGCTGCCTTGGATAACACCGCATCTCTCTGTCTGAGATCACGTGGACCTCTGGAGATGAATGTCTGGACAACATCAATGAACCTGTGATACTGTCATCATCCCATTGTGTGCGGCGTCTTCAAGACACACACAGATCAATACAACCACAGCTGGATCTGATGACACCAGTATTACTCTGATTTCTCTCCTTCTTCCATTTCCCGAATGGCGGTTTGTATTTTGTTACGTGGTCTTACATTCATACTGTCACGCTTTGATTAAGAACGCTTCTATTTCACAAACAACTGAAGGACGTCGATACTGAAGTGAAAGGGAATTCCATTCTCACTCGATGTGCTCCCTCCATTTGCCATGGAATCACGTGACGCTTGGCACAGAGAAATGTGGGATCCTGATTGGTCCCTGAGATATTTTAGGTGAACTTAACATGGGTTTCAGCAAAACAGCATTGGGTGTTGAAGAAAAGTGGATAGCTAATGTGCTGACAGATATTACCTTTCTGTGTTGTCGCCCAAATCCGCCCTGCTACAACCCCCATAAGAGGTTGAAATTTGACAAAAGCTTGACATATGAAAACAAGTTGCCAGGCTGAGTGAAGGCAGAACAGCACCTGAAGGGTGAGACAGCACTTGATGAACCGGAGAGACGTCTTTCTGACAAAATATTATGACCAACACGAAGAATCAACAGAAGAAGAAAAAATTCTCGTTGATCAGATTTATGGTCTTGATTTCATTGCAGAGTGAATTGAGAACCAATGAGACTGCTGAACAGATGAAGATGCAGTGCTCGGCTAAGCTGACAAACCTCTCTCTTGTCACACCAGCAGTAGGAGACAGCTTCAAGAAAACATTTCCTTGAAGTGAAGACAGCTCTCCTCCCTGTTCCCCAGCAGGGGGAGACATGTGCTAACGAATTCCCTTCCACTCCACTTTCCCCATGCAGCCAACACTCCTTACATCATTGGCCGAGCACGGAATAGATCCAGTCTGAAAACAACTCCCAGGTGATACAGTACTTCTGAGGCACCTGTGGACAGCTCTGTTTGAGGAGCCAGAGAGGAAGTCTGTTTCAGACAATACCCAGCCTGTCAGAGGAAACCGCCTCGAGCAACTGTGAATTTTAAATTGTGAGCGGGGTCAGCGGTAGATAGAGAACAGTTTGAACAGTAAAGACGTTTTTTCGCCCGTCAAACCGGACACGCGAGTACGCGTTATGAAGAAAGACCAGCGATAAAGTTGTTTCGATCTTACATAAAGCATTTTTGGATAGCTTTACATTTGGATTGTGGCCAAAGTTATAGCCACAGAAAACAAACAGCACTAATGACTGCACACTCAGATATAGATTGAACGTGTGTAACTCAACCACAGACTCAAAGTGGAAGCCACTGTGAATATCGATGTTGGTTGAGTCCACAGAATTGAGTTAAACTCCACTGACTGAGTGTTTGACAAAGTTGCAGCATATCATCTTAACCCTAAATTAGAAGGTTCCGGTAGAGCCAGAGGGTAAAACAAGGTTTAGCATGTAACACAGTTTGCCTGAAAAATGAACACAGCAACCAGGAATAAATGAGATGAATACTGACCTTGAGAAGGGCAAGGGCGACATTGAAGATGATGTTTAGACCCTGGGAATGAGAGAAGGACATGATTAAAACCATAGCAAATATTTGACTTGTACTAATATGTGTCTACAGCAAGTATGTGGCTATCACTTTAAGACACCAATGATGCTGTAGTGTCGGGAGAACATCATGTCTATTCTAGGAACATAATTGCGGTGTGTTGGTGTTCCTTCATCGACAGATCCCAGTGCAAAAAATAAACAACGCAGAGGGCTCTCGAGCAGGCTCCTCATTGACATGTTTGTATCACAATTTCAACCTCCCCTTCCATCATGTCTGCGAGTTCTCAACACCAAACACTGGCCCGTCCACGTGGACACCTCGCAAAAGCATTTTCGAGGGCGACTTCTACTGACTATGAAGAGTCACATAATCACCTTAAAGAATGGCAGAGAGGGAGAGGGAGAGGAGAGAGAGAGAGAGAGAGAGAGAGAGAGAGAGAGAGAGAGAGAGAGAGAGAGAGGGACAGAGAGGGAGAGGGACAGAGAGGGAGAGGGACAGAGAGGGAGAGGGACAGAGAGGGACAGAGAGGGAGAGGGACAGAGAGGGACAGAGAGGGAGAGGGAGAGGGACAGAGAGGGAGAGGGAGAGAGAGAGAGAGAGAGAGAGAGAGAGAGAGAGAGAGAGAGAGAGAGAGAGAGAGAGAGAGAGAGAGAGAGAGAGAGAGAGAGAGAGAGGGAGGGACAGATGGCAGCAGGAGGAGGAAAAAAAGACAGTCCCTTTCATGGCCAGGTGGGGACACATCACGACCACTGAGTGACAGGCAGATGGATAGATGGCAAAGAGGAAGATTGATAAGGGGATGGGCTGGGGGGGGGGGGAGAGATATAAGAGGAAAAGGAAAATAGAACAGTGAGTGATGATGAGGTGGGTTTGAGAGAGGTAGGAGACAGTGAGGGGAAAACGAGAGTGAGAAAGCGAGAGAGGGAGTGAGAAAGAGGGAGAGAGGGAGGGAGGGAGAAAGGGTGAGAGGGAGCGAAATGCAATGCTGATGTCAGCTCTGCATGGGAACACCCGTCTCCTCCATCGCTCCGACAACCCGTTCACATGGCAACACGGAGCTAAAAATATCCCTCCACCTCTATAAATAACCAAAGGAAGGGTCTCTATCTGCCTCTCTCTGACTGGCTCTAGATGGCGCTAGGGTGTAGGTGTGTGTGTGTGGGTGTGCGTGTGCATGTGTGTGAATGTGTGTGTGTGTGTCTAGGGGCATCGACACTCTTTACACACGCGGCCTGCCAACAGGCGTCCGCATGCGTGTCAAACTGAGATGGAGTCCAACCGAGTCAGCAAGTTGGGGAGGTGGCTTTGATGTGGGTCGGAAAAACGCACACAAACGTGTAAAAGTGCACGCAAAGAGCACACAAGCACAGGGCACGGAATGCATGTGCGCGCAGTATTTTGTCTACCTACGGTTAAGACTGTCACTGTGTCACCGGGGGGGGGGGGGGGACACACACACACACACACACAGGGGGAATTAACAGACCGTAACACACACGCATGCCAGTGAGGTCCAGATGTCTACTTACCAACTAAGATAAGACAGAAGAAACCAAGGGGGATGGAAAGACAAGAGAGAACGTGAGAAAAGAGAATGACAACAAAAATGACCGGAAAAGGACAGTCCAGTACAACGTGAAATGAAATAAAGATAACAAATAAGGTGTGTGTGTGCGTATGTGAGAGAGAGAGAGAGAGAGAGAGATAGAGAGGAAAACAGAGATAAACAGAGAGAGAGCAAGGGAGAGAGAGAAACAGAGATTTAGAAACAGAGAGAGAGAGAAAGAGAGAGAGAGAGAGAGGGAGAAGGAGGGTGAGAGAAAGAAACAGAGATTGAGAGACAGAGAGGGAGTGCGTGAGAAACAAACACAAAACGAGAGAAGCAGAGCGAGTGAGGGAGAAACGGAAAGAGAGCGAGAGAGAGAACAAGGAGAGAGGAGAGCAGAGGCAACCTATCAGAGGAAGCGGTGAGCAGGTCAAAGACAAGGAGCAACAGATTCTCATCATGCGGCTCACTGGCTGAGAAAGGCCCAGGAAACTTTTAATTGTTCCGCCTGGGGCTGGGGATAGAGAGGGAGAGAGAGAGAGGGAGGGGGGGGGGGGGAAGGAGGGGTGAAAATGAAACAAGGAGGAGGAGAGGCAGAATCACTAAGAGAATCCTATAGAGCTCCCCCTGGGGGTAGCATTCAGGAGTGCAGGGGTAGGGATCTACTAGGGGTGTACTTGACGGCCCCTGAGGTTCTTGTCACCGTTTCATCTGGTGTCGTTTTCTAATGAGATCTCAGAGGCACGTTGAGACGCAGGAGAAGGGGGAGACACGTGAGCTTTCCTGAGACACCGAAGGAAGTATGCGTGGAAAGAACGCTCGAAAAGCAAGGCCCGAGCCCCCGACGGCGGTGATTGGCCGCTTCGTGCTTCCCGCGTCTCTCTGTGTGGAAGCGTGTCGCTGTGCGTACCTCGCAGAGCAGCAGGTCCGTGATGTGGAACACCATGCAGAGGGGGAACTTGGCCGTGAAGAGGGTGAGGAACCACTGCGAGGCGTACATGTGGGCCTCCAGGTTCATCTCCTGGAAGTGGGACCACAGCTCGGGAATCTGCTCCTGAGGACGAGGAGAGAAGAAGATGACCGAGGAGACTGAGAAGATTTCGACGTCCGACTCATCGTCGCCGAAAGGCCTACACCTTTCTAGACACAAACGGCTGCAATGGGGCGCCCCGGTAGCTGACCGGATAAGTGGACATACCATGTAGGGTGAGGCCATATAGCAGCGGCCTGGGCTTGAATCCGGCCTTGGCCCTTTGCTGCATGTCTTTCCTTCTCACTCTCCCAGCCTTTCCTGTCACATTTCACTTAAAATTGTCCAATAAAGCACACCAAAAGATATTTCTTGAAAAAGTGCCACCAACTGTACTGTATATTCGGGCCCATGACATCAGCAAGCTCTCTTGCTGATGTTTTGCCCGGGATGGCAACGGTAGCTCCTAGCTAATTGCCTGTATTGTTATCTGACTGCTGTAGCTACTGTATGGTTGAGTAGAATGATTATTTTCCTGAAAACAGCAGTGCGTGTGAGAGAACCACGTGGGCATGCTTGGACATCAAAGTGTCAAGCGTGCGCCAGGCTGTTACCTCAGGGGCTAAATCAACTTAACAACTCGCACCTTGTAGTAGGAGCAGATAGAGGACGGTAGCAAAGAGGAAGAAGCCATGCTGTAAACACTGGCTTGACTCCAACCCGTATGCTAACCTTTAGCAGTCGATGCTAACTCCCTTGCCATTGGAGGCTGTCAATACTAACCCAGTTTCATTTAATGCTGAAAGAAAGCCACTTAAGGAATAGGGGGGGGGGGCGTAAAGTGGGTTTGAGTGCCAAATTAAACTCCAATTAGGAGTGGATTTAGTCTCAACTCAAGTCAGAGTCAAGCTGACTCCAACACATGCCTTTACACTCACGGACCTTTGCACTTCCTCCTTGAGAGTGGTGTGTGTGTGTGTGTGTCAGTGGGATATAGCACACACACACGACACACACACAAAAAACACGTCTAAGAGACAGGCACCAAGCCGAACACACACAAAAACAAGGTTTTTGTAAAAAACCCAAAATTATTCAAACGCATCCGGAACACTCCATATCTGCATTCCTCTGAAGGTTTGACGGGTGACACTGGAGGGCAGCTGCAGCGCAGACTGACCTGTAGCAGTCTCTCCAGCTGGTAGAACTTGCAGTGTAGGTCCTCAAAGTTGTTCTTGTACAGAGCTCTGAGTCCGTAGTCATACATGATCTTCACCAGCACGCAGAAAGCCTGCTCCTCGGGCATCTGAACAGAGGGGGGGGGGAATGAGTTGGGTGACGAAGAACGAAAGAGGAGATCAGAATAGAACACAAGGCTTCTTTATCAGGAGTGATCGGTAAGAAGTGTTCACTCTGCGATACTGTAAGTAATTATATTTGACGTAACTGAGAGAATACGAATATTGTAAATAGTGAATATTGAGACCCATCACTCTTTGTCTCAGTGGAGATGAAGTTGGTGGAGTGGATGAGAAGGGAGGCGAGGCCCGAAGACGAGGGCATTTTAATCCGTATATGACAATAAATGAGGAGTGTGCACATGAGAGGATAGGACGTGTGTGTGTGTGTGTGTAGATACACACACGGACAGAGGAGGGTATTTAATCAGTACGACAGCCTGTGTGTCCCGGGCTGAATGGGCTTCTGCAGGTAGACAGGCACAGCCATTAATATTCCTGACACCTCCTGGGCTTCCTGCATTCAAAAGGACCTCTCCACTTCTCCTTCCCCGCAACCCCCCCCCCCCCTCCCCCCCCCCCCCGATCACTCCACACTCTCTCTCACCCCCCTCTGTCTTTCACCTATCTATTTCCGATTCCTGCGTTCGGAAGGACTTCTCTTCTTTTCTACCTCCCCCTCTCCTCTCCCCTCTCACACTCTCCTCTCCTAGCTCGTCTCGGCCTCCACACATTCTCCCGTCAAACGTTTCCTTCTGTCACAACACGTCGCTTCTCGAGCTTCCTCCATCCCTCCCACCTCTCTCTCTGCCAACTGAATCTCTCTCGTCCCAAGTTTGGTTGGATTCCGCCCCTTGCTTCGGCTCCGCGCGTTCATCTCTCATCCTCTCACATCTGTCTCTGAGTTCCTCTCGGGTCTGGTCGTTCCTCCCTGCATCAATCCCAGCCCCTCTGCTCGTTCCTCCCTCTCCGCGTCGCCCCTCTTAACACCCGCACATGACGGGTCATGGACATTGAGCAGATGTCACATGGGCAGCGTATGAACCTTTGGGAGGACATTTTGACGACAGGCTGACTTACGTGCAATAGCAACACAGCCGCCAGAAAGGACTGTCCCTGACAGTAGCCGATCTCCTCGTCGTAGACAGAGTAGGCCTGGGAGAAGGGGGGGAAAAAAGCACAAAAAACATTGGAGACCTTGTGAAGCCGAATCCCTAGACACCGGACATGGTAGTTAGACTGCATCTTCTGTAATAAAGTTATTGAAAAGTAAAGGAGAAGAAGAAAAAAAATTATGGGAATAATTTACACAAACTCCTAATTGCCTCTCAAGCAAAGAGTTCTCCCTTTTATCCTCATCAGTCTTTTAAGAAGAAAGAGCACAGCTCGTGGTGCCCCGACTGCCTAACCCTAAAGTAAATGTGGAGTTGTCAGCATGTTCTCACGCACACCTCAAACAGCATACAAAGTACCGTTTCCTGCGGAGGCTAGATTGTCTTGGCCATTAGCTGTTTCCTGGGACAGCCTCTGGGGCTCTACTCTCCAGCATGGCTTTAATCTGGATGTGCAATCAGGAGATGGTAGAGGAACTCGGCTAAGCCCTGCTTTTCAAAAGGACACAATTTCACACAAGAGGGACCGTCTTATCCTGACCTGATAAAATGGAGGCACAAAGTCAGAGTGGTCAGGAGGTAAGACCTATAATTATATCAGTTAATAGAGAAAATAAATATATATTTCAGTGTGGATAACAATAATATATGCCAAGGTATATACTAAAGACGTAAGAACAGTTCGCGAGAAATTGTTAATTGGAATGTGTATGAAAACCTGCTGAAGGTTTACACTACAATACGACAAATGTAGCATACAATCATTGTGACTGCGTTAACGTGGAAGTCACCTATAAAGGGCAACATGCCCAAAAGGCAATGAAAAGACATTTGTGAAATGTCAACGTAGCCTCACAGCTGGCAGGGAATTGGCATGGCAGTAATTGAGGAGATCGCTTTAGTTAGGTGTCTGGGGTGCAGTTAGACAGATATACATCTGATGGCGTATACCATCGCCTCCTGCTAACCACACCGCCGCCGCGCACACCGGTAGACTGATAGGGGTCTTGGACGGCAGACATGGCCCATTTATCAGCGCAACTCATTTTCATTTGTTTAGGTTAGGGAACGGCGTGACACGTGTGATTAGGTTAATGGCAGCGCACTTCTGACCCAATGTTCACGACGTGAGCGGTTGTTATGTTTGGTCTACTTCTGAGCTAGTTTATTTATAATCATGGCCGCAGAGGATTGGGAACGATTTCAAAAGGTGCACTGTGGAGTTACCTGAGATTTGTAGGCTTACTAGGCTATCGCTTTGTGGGATTCAAACATGTGGCTTTTTAGGGAACTACCTAACCCTTAGCAAGAGGCAATCTACATGTATTTGCATACAAATGAGCACTCGCAAATGACCAACTCTATTCCAGGAAGGGATGTTGAGTGTTTCTGAAAAGTTCAGACTTCTGGCAGAGCAGAACAAAACTAAAGAGGCACAAGTCTCGCTCATCGCTCCAAAAAAAAAGAGATTACATTTGGTTTCAGTTGTATATGGTAGTTGTATATAACGTGTCAGAACTCTGTTTAAAACGATGTGTTATATGTAGCTATATGCACCTGGTTGCCGGTCTGTGATTCTTCAGTGGTAGCAGTTTCTGTTTATAGTTGTGCTATTAATGGAAATATATATGAACATGTTTATCTGCTTTTCTAGTATTTTATTTGGAAGTAGACTAAGCTTTCCTTTTCAAATAAAGTTTTACTGGGCATCAGACACTTCGAGCAGATACACATTTCTCACCAAACTATCTCTGGTTCTTGAACCTGTTCCGTTCCGTTCAGGACGATTGGAACCAAGGCGCTATTTTGCAAACCAGGCCGCTTTTCCACCAGCTTTGAGGAGATTCAGCTGAACAACTGTAATCGAAGATGTGTCATCAACAAGCATACAGATTACTCTCTCGTGCTACTTTCTAGATTTTCCTGAAACTCAGGAAAGGACCAGATTGTCTCCAAGCATTGGGTTTCAGACTTCTCCACTGTTGCCTTCTCCATCCTCTCTTTCCAACCACTAGAGTATGTCACAGCCATCATGGAAAACCCACTGTTTTGGGGGGGCTTCAGCTGGGAACCAACTTTTCAAGTTCTGAATTTAAGCAGAACCTGCAAATTGTCAGCACTTGAGTTGACAATCTTGGCACGGTTTAAAATGAGGTGCACAAACTGTAGGGAAACCCATTCCATGTGGTTGGGGTGAGAATGGGATGGCTTCTGCTCCAAGCTCCCTCCAAGTCTGGTTTGATTCAATGGCTGAACTTTGATTTAACAATAATGCTCATTAGAATTAGTCTCCTAGTCTGTAGACGCATCATCAGACACCACGTGTGGGATGCACCTGTGAGCCTCAGACGTACCTTGCAGATCTTGTAGAGGGAGTCCTGGCCGTCACCAGAGTCTCTGAAGTAGTCGTGTGCTGGGAAGGTCCTGTGGATGTCCCGGGTGATCACCCCTTCCTGGGCTGAATCCTGGAGGAGAACCAAAGACGAATAGGTGAAGACTCGGTAAAGAATCCGAGGAGACCATCACAAATTGAAGACACTTCAAGACTCTTCTCCTTGACAAATGAGAGGAACTCGTTCATTACTCAGAGGAAGAAAAAAACAACAACTAAGAAACAGATACAAATGACCACATGTAAACGTTGCATTACCAAGCCTGAAAGACTGAGGCACAACATACATTTGATCAAAATATCTGTAATTGCCACTTGGTGGCTGAGTGGCTTTAACCCCATATTCCTTTATGACAAACGTCGATAGACCGACAGACTGCAGAGGACCTGTGTGCTTTTTCCTGCGGTTTATCATAGCAAGCGTAGCTCTGAACGCTTACTGGCTGTCCCAGTCCATTCAACATCGGCAGCCCTAGTCTGGCCTTCTAATCTGCAGCGCGGCGGCAACAACACCTCAAGGAAGACTGGCTGCCTGGCATTCTCACACAGCCCACTGTAAGCAGCAGATAAAACAGCCCTGAGCTCTGACGGCTCGACACGCTTGTCTGTGTGTGTGTGTGTGGCTGCAAGCTGGTGTGTATGTCTGAGCGTGTGAATGTGTTTGCAAGCTGGTGTGTGTGTGTGTGTGTGTGTGTGCGCGCGTGTGAATGCGTTTGCGAGCTGGTGTGTCTGTGTGTGTCAGTGAATGTGTTTGTGCATTTGAAAAGTGTTTCTGTGTGCATGTGTGTGTGTGTGTCAGACTGAGAAATGTTTGCTCCTGTTTCTCTCTCTTCCTCCTCGGTCGGAGGTGCCGAACTGCAGAGCCCGGGTGCCCAGTTCGATCAAACCTGGGGAGCTACCAACTCACGGAGGTGAACGACACACGACGGTGTGTGATGGAGTCAAAGCTGAGGGTATGCCGACGTGCCCCCCCCCCCCATCCCCCCCGACACACGACGGTGTGTGATGGAGTCAAAGCTGAGGGTATGCCGACGTGCCCCCCCCCCCCCATCCCCCCCGACACACGACGGTGTGTGATGGAGTCAAAGCTGAGGGTATGCCGACGTGCCCCCCCCCCCCATCCCCCCCGACACACGACGGTGTGTGATGGAGTCAAAGCTGAGGGTATGCCGACGTGCCCCCCCCCCCCCATCCCCCCCGACACACGACGGTGTGTGATGGAGTCAAAGCTGAGGGTATGCCGACGTGCTCCCCCCCCCCCTCCCCCCCGACACACGACGGTGTGTGATGGAGTCAAAGCTGAGGGTATGCCGACGTGCTCCCTCCCCCCCCTCCCCCTCCCCCTCCCCCTCCCGGCTGCCGTCAGGAGGATCAAATGTTGTGCGAAACAAAGCTAGCTAGACAAACCTCAGCCATTGATAACGTGTGGTGAGCCGCCACGCCGTGCTCTTCCCCTCTGATCCACTTTGTGCCAGATAGCCTGGAAGCGCTCGTTGGTTTTAAGCAGGCAAACAAGCCGTTTAAAAAGGTTTGATGCAGGCGGCTGCCAAAACTGCATGAAGCGCTTTAATGAGATTTGAAATGAGAGGGAGGTATGGCACAATGTATTATGCAGGGAAATTGGAACTAACAGTTTCCTTACTGTGGTGATTGTAGTGGGGGGGGGGGAGGGTTTTTATTTTTTTTTTTATGTACATAGTGCTCTTAAACCCGAGACGATATCTTCCCTCTTGTTGTGTCTCGTGTTGCTTCAAACAGACAATCCTGAGAATGAACACAACCATCACGCACACACACTGACACAGAACTCTCCATCCCTATCTCAACTAAGTAGTACAATAATTAGACAAAGAGCCATACCATGGCAATATCAATCAGGGCCAGGAGAAATCTCGTTGACAGGGTGAGTTGTAAACAGTTTGATTAAATTAATGGCGCATGTCACTAGCAATTAACAGCGTCATTAGTCAACTAACGCCAATAAATAAAGCTATCGGCCTTGTCTCTACTTCTGTGAAACACAGGGCTCTAAGTATGGGACAAACTGATAAACAATGATATGTTCATGATCCTCCATGTGGTTTTCTATGCGTGCGTCCGTTTGTGTATGCGTGTTGTGCGTCTGTGTGGGGTTGTGTGTCGGCTACTTCTATTGAGAGGGTGTTCTAAAGTGTGTGTGTGTGTGTGTAAGGGGAGTATTGTGTAGCCTACTTGCACTGAGAGGGCGCACAAATGTGTGCACTGTCTCCTGTATCTCGTTGACCTGCTTTATTTTCCAGCGGAGAGATAAGGCGAGGCCACAGGCCCGCGACTCTCACCGGCAGAGGACAACATGTGCTGCTGTGTGACTCCTGCTCTGCCCCGGGCGTAAAGACCACACTCCCTCATCCACTCTTTTAATAAGCACCACTTACGTCTGAGGAACATCGTGCACCGAGAGTTCGCAGGCATTCCTGTAGGCGCGTGCCAACACACACACACACACACACACACAAGTGAACATACACACACACACACAAGTGAACATACACACACACACACACACACACACACACACCCACACAAGTGAACATACACACACACACATTCCTTTCGACATATAGTGATGCGTCATTCACGTAATGATATAATTGCATGAAGAAGAAAAAACCCCTGTAGCCCTGAGGTCAGACCCAGGCCTAACTCTACATTGTGGTAGATGACAAGATAAATATGCATGCATTTGGAAACAATATTAAGTATTAACTACGGCAGGGGAATTAAATCAAGACAGCTGATGTAGCAGGCTAAAGCTGTTCCATCTATGATAATATTATAGTGCTGACAGTTAGTCCTCCAGGGGACTAAGAGAGATGAGTGTGTGTGTGTGTGTGTGTGTGTGTGAGTGTGTGTGTGTGTGTGTGTGTGTGTGTGTGTGTGTGTGTGTGTGTGTGTGTGTGTGTGTGTGTGTGTGTGTAAGTCAGTGTGGGGGTGTGTGTGTGTGTGTGTGTGTGTGTGTAAGTCAGTGTGGGTGTATGTCCTTGTTTAAGCATGTGTGTCTCTGTGCTTCCTAATAGTCACTCAGCTCCATTTAAGCTGACTGTTTAGGGGAGGGGGAGAAGGAGAGAGAGACACCGGGACAGCCAGAGACACAGGGGTGGGGAGAGACTTCCTCTAATTGCAGCCAGGGGGCCATACTCAGACACAGCATTACTCAGCCCTGTCGAGTCCACACAAGCGAGTCCCCCCCCCCCTCCACGCTACCCCCTCCCCCCCCCCCCTCCTCCACCCACCTCGAAGCTTCCTGCAACTGCCCACCCGCCCCTAAACTGCCTAACAGCCCCAGCACTGCCCACCCGCCCCTAAACTGCCTAACAGCCCCAGCACTGCCCACCCGCCCCTAAACTGCCTAACAGCCCCAGCACTGCCCACCAGCCTCTGAACCCCCCACTGGTCATAAGCAGCCCTATAATGTGCCTCTCGCCCGCCCCTCTCCTGGGATCAAACTGGGAATTGAGTGGAACACCAGCAGGGTGAATTGAGGTCAGACCATTAAGGGATGCTGATGACTTTTTCGGTGTGTGAGCGATGTGTTATGAAGAGGCTGGGGAAATTGTGCCGAGCTCAGACGCAATTTACAGTACATAGCGTTAAACAAATAAGTACAACGAGCGCCCCAAGGAAGGGTCGTGTGTTTCTAGAGAAAAGTGAAAAATAAATTACAAATAAATAAAAGAAAATACCAAAATAAAACGGTCATCCAAGCTGGAAAAAAGCTGTAGGCATGGCGACTGGTTATTATGCAAAGACAGGAACCTGCTCTGTTATCCCTCTCTCCTCCTGTCCTCCTCTCCTCCTGTCCTCCTCTCCTCCTCCCCCTCTCTCTTTCTTGCCGCCCCCCCCCCTTTTCTGAAAGTCTGGAGATGAATCTTTCATCTTCAGAGCCGCAGCGACAAGCCTCTAGTTCTCAACAAATCGTATTCATGAATAAGCAGGGGGAGTTGAAGGGGCTCCGAATGGTCATTTAGTCACTAACATCTGTGAAGCCAGCCTCCGGCGCACAAGAGGAGGAATATGTGGGTGGAAAGGTGTGTGCGGGCGTGTGTGGGCAAGTGTGTGTATATATATATGGCCAATCCAATATCCAATAAGATGCTGTCAGCCCCCAGCCCCCACCCTCCTTTTGTGTAATTTCACTGCGGTGGATGGCGAAGCCTAAATCAGAGCGAGCCCTTCTCCTGTGGCCTTGCCTCCACCATGTTGATGGATGGAGAGAGCCACAGGCTCATGGCTGGTCTGAGGCGGGCCCGCCTGCTGTCAGCTCGCTGCTCGTTCAGGAGGAAACACAAACCCAGCGACCTCCGAGGAAGGATTTGAACCCGTTTCTGCCACGTGTGGCTGTGAGTCTCTCCTCGTTTGCTGTGGTAAAAGGTAGTACCGTGAGTATAGTAAAAAGAATATAACAATACTCCACAATGTTTTTGCAATACTAAGGCCCAGTTTCCCAGACATGGATTAAGCCAAGTCCTAGACTAAAAAAAACTTTTCAATGGAAATCTTCATAAAAATGTTCTCTTACTTTAGGACTAGGCTTAGTACATGTCTGGGAAACTGGGCCTTAGTGTATGTTTCTCAGGGAACTTACTTCACAATTTGTGAACAGTTTCTGAACGCTCACAACGTCAAATCAGGTCTTTCCAGCTTTCAGGCCTGGACATACAACAAGGCGGATGGATCATAACGGGTCCTGGCCGTGCTTCGGCTATCCCCATCCACTCTGTCCCAAACGCTTCGACACCAAAACCACCATGTGGACTCACAAACTGTGGCTGGAAACAGCTGTCAATCCTTGATGGTGCCCTTCCCAAGGTTGCACGGCGTTGGCGTGCGCTGACTGGAGCCTGCTCGCTTTAGACCCACGGCTGAGAGGCAGCCGTGCTGAGCTAAACCTCTGAGTTGGGGCTGCATGTGGGGCTCAGACAGACGACGAGTCAGACCCCATTAAGCCCGACGTGACAGCCAGCCTAATAAGTGTGGCAGGAGATCCTGCCTGACAACTGCCACTGGCATCCCGCCGCAAGGCTAACCGTAAGTAGCGTAAGACGGCTAGCTGTATTGTGCGGGCGAGAGACAGCTCTCTCTGCCTGGGCTGACGAGAACTCGCAGCAGCGATAGTTTCCCCAGAAGTTCCGTTCAGATTGACATGCACAAACCTTTAAAGACAAGTATAAAAAAAAGACTGGAGAAGCCAGGTTACTATGACACACATATCTGAAGCATCCGAATCCCTCTGTGGCGCTGGTGTGTGTCTGTGTGAGTGTGTATGAGTGTGGGTGTGTGTGTGAGCGAGTGTGTGTCGTGTGAGCCTGTGGTTCTCCAGCAGGCTCTGAGAGGCAGGCAGGCGTTCTCAGCCAGGCTGGGGGAGATCTGGGCTGTCACCAGCAGCCCACCATGCTGTGCCATGACCCAGATCACTGGGGGACGCCAGCGAGCTCATCCCAGCCCCTTGATGCAGGGAGAGGGCATGCCGGAACAACGCTTGCCTTCACGCACCCTGAAGAGAGCGAGGCCAAAGGGGGGGGGGCCGACTCCATGACACACCTGACCGGAGAGAAGTTCGGTGGACCACCAAACGCGAGAACACCAAAACATGCGCCGGCGAGCGATGACGTCGCGTGCCGGACGAGGGGCAAAGGGGGTTCGTTTGGCACGATTTTCTGGAGACTAAGAGGCCCCAGATGAACAGACAGGAGGAGATGTTGAAGGCACGTCTGTCCGAGGATTACGCCCCTGGAACGTCTCCCAGGAAGTCCTCCCGAGCTCCGTCTCACCAAGCCGGAGGCTTTCATAGATTTATAGATTAGGTTTGTGTACCTGAATCGTTACACTTTGCACTTGTGTGCGCAAAGCCAAAAGCCTGGCAAGCCGAGAGAGATTGCGATGCCGTGCCGATATGGGAGGGAGGGAGGGAGGGACGGACGGAGGGAGCTCGACTGCTCCGATGGGGAGGAAGAGAGGGAAGGAGGCGGAGGGAGGAGAGAGGATTGACAGGAAGGATATTACAGGGTCTATTTTTCTCCCGGGTGAAATCCAGCACCTCAAAGGGAACACGTAATTGAAATTGACAAACAGTTGCATTAACCTGATCACATAGGCCCCACCTTGCCATGGAGCCACAAAGGAAAGGTGGAGATGGAGGAGGATGAGAGGGAGAGGGAAAAGAAAGAGAACGGGCGGGAGAGAGAGAGAGAGAGAGGACAGGGGTGTGGTGCCTTTTAAGCTGTGCCAGAGTAGAGACAGATTAATCTTGTTCATGCATAATGCATGTGTGCGCAGTGTGTGATCGTACTTACGGACTGTTATTAAGTGTGTCACGGGGAGAACATGGGGGCATAAACACACCTTGCACAGACACACACACACACACCTTGAACTCAATCTGTGTCAGGAGATGCTAGAGAGCCCCCTTAAAGTGTCCAGCTGTGATCCAGCTATATCTTGACATAGAATTCACCTTTAGCGCTGCCTGGCAATCTAGGCCGGTCCATTAAAGCGTGTTACCATCAAAAATGGTACGACCCTGAATGAATCCAAAACAACCAGTGAAACACAACGATAACAATAATCCCTGGGTACGCCTGGATGCAGAATCATTCTTCATCTTCCAAGGCAGGCAATAATAAACGAGATATTCAGACAACGGCAGTCCGTTAATTAAAAATCAAGTCCTTCCTCCAAGACCTTTGTCCTTCAGCGTGGGCCGCGGCGAGGAATTTTCGGGGAGGTCCCTCGAGGGGACACAACAGCTGGTCCTCTTGACAGAGTGCAAAGTCATCCGTCGCACTATTGTCACCGTGGGTCTTAACGGGCCGAGTGGTTATGCATTCTAATTGGTTTGAAACTGTAGGCGTGTTCCGAGTCGGAAGATGCACTTCAGAAACCGGGAATGCTGGATGAAAGGGTGGGGCGCCACTCACTCACTCACTGACTCACTGACTGACTCACTCACTGACTCACTCACTCACTGACTCACTCACCCCACCCATCCCCCTCCCCTTCACACACACACCGCTCCCCTGGCTGAGAGAGAGCAGAAGAGCCCTCCCAGGACACCTGGCATTTTCTGCGTTTGTGTTTTAGCGGGTGACATGGCCTCGTGTCCCTCTTTACACCCAGCCCTGGCTGAGCTTTGCTCCTGTGAGAGACACACTCCAGGGACAGGATAATTGATCTAGGTGGACAGCACTCCTGGTGAGCTGGGGCAGGCAGCCGAGAGGTCGCACAGGTCGGTCGGACTGTGTTTGTGTGCGTGTGTGTATATGTGTGTGTGTGTGTATGTCAAAGACAGCCGAGTCTCAGGTCACCTCTCCGACCTAGCCGCCGAAGACTACAAGGGTACACAGTGTGTTCACCCAAGCTGTGCCTCCTGTCCTCGCAGACAAGGGTCTCTTTCTTCATTGCACTTGTACCAGCTTGTAGACCCCTGCCATGAGGTGTCCCTTTACACACGGCGCCCTATGGCAGAACAGAAGTATCGCTTTCAGTTCAACGTACGTAAATATAAACAGCTTCCTGAAGCCGAGAAAGGTTTGGGTTAGGGTTGGTTACAGCTGACGGCATTGATGGGGGTGGAATTTGGGACGTATATGGAGCCCCAGTACACCTCCAAATGTGTAATACTTTTTCAGACGCGAGGCTAGTACAGACGTTCTACTTCAGTTGCATCGACTGAACAAAGAAACGGTTACCTCCAGTCTCAACACTAGCCATCTAAAGACCCCTACTTGCTACAACAATGATGGAGTTGGTTCAGGGTAGACGTATAAAGCTTGGCTTCTGCCGAGTTCAAGGAACCAATCTTTTCTTTTTTTTTTTCTCTCTCCCCGAGTCCGTTTATCCTCAGAACAAATGCATACATGAATGAATAACAACGTAGCTATTTCGGAGCGGCACAAATATCCATTTTAATTGCACCCTATTTATAAACTTCAAATAAACTCTGAAAATCCTCTTCCCTTCCAGAGCTCCAGGTTGCCATAGCTACACTACCTCGACGAGGTCGTAGCCTGTTGTGTGCAAGCATGGTGAAGGAGTCACGGAACATACCGTTTTTTCCAGGAGATAAGACACGAAACTGGAGCGTAGACAGTTATCCGTATGTTACCTTAACCTCTGACCCTTTCTCTCTCCATATTTCCTAACCACGGAAACGCACACGGGCTTTCATCTCCGTCTGTTGTCATGCTACGAGCTCTGTAGTGTAAGCAGCAACTGCTATGTTGAATTGGGCACATAAGTGTGCACATTGGCCTGTCCATTCATTTTCACACAAACAGATATGCTCTTACTTAGAGACAGTGCATCATGTCCGTGTGTGTGCGTGTGTGTGTGGGGGGGGTCATTTCTTCCCAAGCCATGTGCACACTGTTCTCTTGTCAATCTCTACATTCCCAGCAGCCCACATAGACAGTGTCAGGGAACAGTTGGTTTCTTAAAAGCAAAGTAACACTGGAACACACAAGCAGACAACCACGGGCGCGTACACACACACACACGCCATTTTCATCCACTGCTCAGTCCTCAATGCTGACTGTCTGTCGAACTCAAACTCCAAGGACCTTTCCTTTCAATCGCTCAAAGGCTGCTCGTATGAGCTACAGCGATTGTTCTTGGTTATCTGGGCAACTGGGCAAACACACACACGCACACACACTTCCCTGGAGAGGCAGTTACAACCCTCCTCCAAAGCTGCCACTTGTTGGGCTAATTAAATAACGTTAGCACTCCTTAGGGAGCTGAAAGTGAATTTTCACTTTCTCTTCCACCACCACCCCCCCCCCCCCCTCCCTGTCTCTACTGTGGGTCTTCATAACCTGTTTGTTCAGCTCCTAATGACATTAGTTGGTTATTCCATGGCAGGCTCTATTTTGGGAGCTGAGACATATGATCCCTTGGCTGGGCTTTTCACAGAAAAACAATGAAGCCGGACTCAGATGACACACAGCTCTCCAACAGGGTAACAATGTGAGGTTCCACTTAGGAGAAAAACGCTCGAGATTCTTAAAAGGGAGGGAGAACACGCATGTGGTGCATCCCAAACACGGGCGCCGTAGGAAGGAAGGACGACGCGGGCGAACATGCGGTCGGGAAGCATCACTCTCGGTTTCCATGACAATTATAAAGCCCCGTTACGAATCGTTTTTCCTCTCTTATCTTGAGATTTACCCTGGCGTCCATCGTCAAATACACTGCCATAGCCGTTCAGCGGAGACATGCAAAAACATCATTTTAAGGAGAAGGGTGAAGGTTTTTTGTTGAAAACGAACTAACGAAATCAACATGGTTTTCTTTTTTGGTTTTGACCTAATTAAGGCTACTATATTTGTAAAGAAAATGCCCTGCACGCGCGTTCACAAACACACACACACACACGTGAATCAACAGAGCTGCAACTAATCATGTGCATTTTGAGAACGTGTATGTCTGTCGTTCTACAACACAAGACGCAAACATTCCACGATCCACAAGCTGTCGAGTGCCCCAGCAGCCAGGCAAGCTCAGCAGGGCCAAGTAAAGGAGTGTGTCAGCTCTTTTAACCTGTCTCTTTAACACACCACACACACACACACACACCATTCCCTATCCCTCCCATTTCCTGTGCAAATACCATGGCGGTGGCACTAACCATACTGATGATGGCTCGGGGGGAGGGGGGGGGGGGGGGGGTGGAGGGGGGGGGGGGGGGGGCAGAACACTAATCAGCTGCATGGCAGTGTGCGGGTCATGTGACACGCAGCTCCGGGATGCAGAGCAGGTTTCTGCAGGGGCTATTCTGCTGTCGTATGGTGTTTAATTCTGCTAAACGCCCGTAGAGAGGCTTTGGGACTAGACAGTCTGCCAGTCTACCTGGGGTTGGGCGGGGCGTGCGGTGTGGATGTGTGAGGGAGAGAGAGGAGATTACCATAACCCAAATGCATCACATACACTTTACTTAAAAAGAACTGGCTCTACCGGGCTAGACAACAAGGACTACATGGCCAGGTTTACTGCACATGCAGAGCTCCTGGCAATTACATGTCTGCTCATCTGCCTGTTTCTCTAAATGCCTTTAACAATCGTATATCCTTCCTTGATCTCTCTCTCTCTGTGGGTGTGTGTCTGTGGTTGGCACCACTGTCATGGAGGGTGTGTGGCAGGAGTGTGTTAGTGCCAGAGTCAGGCAGAGCACAGGAGACCGCCAGCTGGGGAATGGTCCTAAAGGGGGGCCAGCAGACACACACACACACACACACAGTGGGGCAAAGTTATAAATATATACACCACACAGACAGACACACACACACACACAGTTATGTACATCCGCCCCAAAAACACACTCACTCACTTAACAGCTAACAAAGATCATGAATTCAAACAAGAAACAACCGAAGAATCCTCATCACGCCAGCCCTAATCATTCTGAAATCCACTCTCGTTCTAAACGGGGATTACGTCCTCCTCTGTAACATGGGCCGTCTCGTATTATCAAATGCTGGTGGCCAAATAATATCATTGACCTAAATGGGTTTTTCTAACTGAGGTCAGCCATGAAGATGGTTTTGTGCTGAGGAGTAGATGGATTTTGTGAGTGCTTTTAGAGCCTGCATTGCATAAGAAGACCAAGGGTAGAGAGAGAGACACAGGGAGAGGAGAGAGAGGAGACAGCGATAGAGACAAGACAGAGAGGAGACAGAGAGAGTCCCAGAGAAAGAGAGCGAGATGATGTAATTGAGACAAATACAACAATTTGCCATCCATAACAGATATGACATTGCTGAGACGTCTTCTGAATCTGGGGACACATTATCATTGCTGTGTCAGAGAGCTTGCTCCGATTACTCCGGGGTTCTTGCATGAACATACTGAACATCTCGGGTGTATATAGGGTGCACATCCTCCATTGAATATGCATATGCACCATTCAACCTTACCCCAAAACGCCAAATGGTTAGCCACACTGCGCACACACCTGATCTATTTGTAGCTATATGTGGTTGATGGCAGCCACCCTCATCCTTATGATGGCGTGGGCGCGCGCGCAGATGGTTGGCTCTCACGCCACTGCCGCACCCCCCCCCCCCCCCCCCACCCCCAGATGGCGCTAGCTGGCTAGGTGGGGTGCGACCAGCCTAATAGCGTTGAGTGGGAAAAAAAGCTAGCTAACGCTAGCTGTCTGCTAGCGTTAGCATCAACAGACCGCGGGCCATTCATCTGCCATCATCAACTGTGCTCAGGAGCAGTGCAAGCTGTGACGGGGCCACACACACACACACACACACTTGGCCAGGAGATAATTGAATCCTGTATTGATACGATGTTGCTGTCAGGTCGTAGTTTTGTATTCTATTCGTCTGTGTTACGACCTGTGTCAATTTGCAAATGAAACAGTAGGTTGTGGAAGGAGATGACGGCGACAGTGAGAGATCAAGGAGACACTTATAAGGGGCGGCTTTAGATCTTGCTCAGTCTAGACCGAGGTTATGACGGCAGAGTGACCATTGGTGCAGTTGCAGGATGAGAAAAGGAAACAATTACCAACATCGCCAAACTCCACGGTAACCCCTTGGTTCCCAAACCAGCTAGTTAGAACCTTCTGGGCTGGTGTGCCTCAACCTTAACACAGCATAAGGGGCTTCCCCCTATTTAGATAGAGCCAGATCCGGGGTGGTTCGCATAACCTGCTAGACATCTGACAGAACTCCAAACAGCCCCGTCGTCATAACACAAAGGCCCCAGGCTCGCTGTGATGTGGCAGACACCTGTTCGGCAGCATATGCGAGGCCCCCGGTTTAACTCACTCCCGGCCTTTTCAAAGAGCGTCTCCATGCAAAATACATGAGTGTGGCGTCTCTGTCTATCTGGCGCTCCTTTGGCAGAGCCCCCATTAAAGCTGTTGGGCAGGCCTCGGAGGGCGCCCATTGTTTCGGACGGGAGCGTGAGCAGCTCGCCTTTGATTAGGGCTTCCCTCGTCTTGCAGCGAGGGGGCAGGTGTTTCTCCCGCCATTGGCCGTGCATTCATTTGACGGGGGCAGGGGAGGGGGGGGGGAATAGATGAGGCTCTCTCTCTCGCACGTGCAAATGTGCAGCTGTGACGATTAATATTAAAGAGAATTCATAATACAGTCTACATGGAGAGGATTTGGGCATACATATTCATCATTCTGGACTGTAAGCTCCCCTTGGTTAGCGTCATGCATATGGATGAAAGGCTGGCAGGAGGAACAAATGTCGAGCAGCCTACACCAGGAGGACGGGGGGGGGGGGGAGGTGGTACGATACGAAGAGCACGAAAGACAAAACGTATGACAAACGGCAGCCGTGTAACATGCAACGCAAAACTGGAGTCTGTGGGTCTAAGCGCCATCTATCAGCAAAAGGTTAGGCAGATAATGATCGGTCTGTGTCACAGAGAAATACACAGAAACGCACACACACAAAAGCAACGGGTAAGGTCTAATCAGCGTTGGCTTCTGAGGAAATCGATGTTGAGGAAAAACACAGGGTCACTTGGGCCACCGATGTTGTGGACAAACGTCAGGAAATGAAATTAGAGAAAGGGCTGCAAATACACGAAATGTAACTTCTACAACCATTTCCACTAGCCTCAATTCAACTTCAACAGGTCAGGACATAACTAACTTTTGAAAATAATTTGTGTCTCTGCCTTCATACCTCGATAAAGGAAAATAACTGTTGAGGAAGATTGGAAAACATTCACCAACCGGGGCCGGGCCATGCTAGCACCCAGAGGCAGGAGGAGGAGGGATCGCCCGCACTACCAACCTAGCCTTGCATAGTTTTTATCCTCCCCAGAGACGAAAAAAAAGAAGAAAAAAAAAGAGCGAAAATAAAGGAAACGCGTGAGGACGCAGCACTGAGACGTCTCAGAACACACTAGAACCCCTCAAAATGTCTCCCGCCTCTTTCTGCACCCGTCTGATAAACAAGACAAGAACATGACCGATCTGAGAGGGCATCTACAACAGGATTTTTTTCCGGCATTTCCTTAAATGAACTCGACTGGCCCATCGCCCCGTTAATCAAAGTACCCTGGGATATGAAGCACGGGCACTTGACTGCGATCTAGAGGTGAATGTATGGATTTCGCCAAGGCAATTTGCTTCTGGTTTCATTTTCTTTCCCTGAGTGAAATGGGAGCAGGCATGCTGTCTGAGGGCTAGGGATAATGAAGGATCAGCCACATAACGAACAGCTCTTTACGGTGGGAGAGCCTGTGACGCGGCATGCATTAGCCCCAATGTCAGTAAAGGGCAAGGTACCTGCAAAGCCATTACTTGCTGTGGGGCCATTAAACAGCATTACTCCGGGCCTCTCCCTTCTTAATAGAGAGATAGATGATATACAGCACAGTACAGGAAGAATCCTGAACCTCCGCAGACCATACAGAACACTCCACCAGTCACACACACACGTGAAACAATTTATGTAAACAATTCCACCTCTTTTCTGGAAACAGCAACAGAGAGGGGGCCTTAAAGAGCAAGTCTGCACATCCTTTATTCATGAACCCACTGGAAGTGCAAAGACCTGCCCAATCAGACAAATATTTGATGTGCTCGTTAGATGGAAGGGATAAAGGTCACAACAAATTCTCTCTGATAGAGCTCCAAACTGATACCCCCTCAGAGACCCTCACAGCACGGCGACCTCTGGAGTTCCAGCCTACAGAGATCAGGTCCTGTTGAGTGTACGATGCTGGGAAGTCTCATTTTCAGAGTTCTGAACTCTGTCAGCCGACAGCGCTAAAGGCTAAAAACAAACATCTGATTTAGGGTGTTTTTCAGACGTGTCTGAGTCAATGAATGTGTCATAAGACAATGCACTACCAGTGAATACTGAATTCAATTCTTTCAAGGAATGGCTATGAACTGCTTTGAACAAAATAACTAACTGGAGCTGCCCTTGCTGACATGAACGAGTTGAAATGTTCAAGCATGTGCCCTACATTTACAGAATAATTTAGAGAAACCAACATTTAGCAAGCTGTTTTTGTTTCAATGCAGTGTTAAAAACTCTGCTACACACACAGACACACGCACACACACGGACACACACACAACTAGTCCCATTCAACGAAAATCATTTGATTCTAATCATTTAACCTTTATTGGATTGGCAGCAACAACAAAACAATAGCCTTTGACAAAATCTCAGAAATAAAAAAATAGATACTGTGTAATTAATCGATTTGTTTCCTAGTCAAAAACATCATACTTCAAAGTCACAGCAGTCTAGCTGAATCAACACAAATGAATGCGCCAATGTTCCTTTTAGATTTTGCCATCAGATTTTTTTTGCCTGTACAGCAGGGTAAAAACACACAGTACACACACTCCTATTTCACAAGTAGCTTCATCATTTGGAAACAATAAAATAAATAAATATACTTAGTGTATAAATCAAATAATATGATGCAACACTCTCATCAATGCACTTGATATTTCTGCACTACCATGATTTCAGAAGAAACCCATTTGGTCATAATGATAGTCAAAAACTAGTGATAGTCCATGGTGCATGAGTAAAAAATATATATATTTACACCAATATAAAAAAAGAAATAACATGGCTACAATAAACAGAAATAAAATATAATAGACAAGTGAACTACATTTGGGTAAGATCTGGGTCCTTTTGTACTTTTATTCCCCGCAGTTGTTTCCTATATCTGAACCTTATCTGTTTAACAAGCCAAAATTAAACACTGCAAAGCAAAAATTGATCTTCAAGTGGTTCCTATGTCTGTCTTGATCAAAGGGACGCCAGATGCAGAAGGTTATCTGGTCTAAAGGCCTAAGGATTGTGGAAAGATGTAGCAACATTTTTTAATCATAACACCAGATCAAGACTGGCTGTAAAGCAGACATCTAGACTGGGATTATTTTTATAAGTGAAAAATGGGTGTAATATGTAGGAGTACATAAAACCCAACAACCAGGACATGATGGCGGACTGCAAGAATAAAATGCCAGGGAATGGCGTGGTTTTTACTAGACACGGTGTCAAATTAATATAACTTAAATGAAAATTTAAAATTAATTTAAACATACTGCATGTGCTTGGTCCTATCTGATCTACGGCTACCGTATGTTTTGAGAATGCACTTCATAGATAAACAACCGCCCGTATTTTCTGATCTATTCTACAGTAGTAGACATCAAGTATCAATCAGAGAGGAGAAGGTGTCCGCACTCAGTGCTGTGTAGGACTCAGATCATAGAGGTCGATTCCCGGATGTGCCAAAAATAAAATTTAAAAAATGACGTTGTGTCCTTGGGCAAGGCACTTCACCCTACTTGCCTCGGGGAGAATGTCCCTGTACTTACTGTAAGTCGCTCTGGATAAGAGCGTCTGCTAAATGACTAAATGTAAATGTAGATCATCGTTGATGATTTCTGGCTCATCGAGTTTGCCACAAAAGAAAGCAAGCATTCAAACCTTACTGTAAAGTTAATCAAAGACTAATTTCATTAGTACTGCATCAACAAACGGGACCGTTACAGTTCATGGGTCGAAAAGAAAAAAGGGCCTTGTCACAAGATATGGTCAAACACAACGCCATGCTGCCAGACACTGTCATAAGAGTGCAGGGTGTCCATGTAACTGTTTCAGGAAAAGGATGGAAATCATTGTGACATCTTTTTTTTTTCTTCTTCTTCTTCTTTCTTTCCCAAAAAAAATAGACATCTTTAGGCACATACACAGAACAATCTGTAATGCAGAGAGGGGATGATGATTTACACAGGTAACTGTTAAGCAGCATAAAGTTGTACAATAGTCACAATATAGAAGGTTTTGACTTGCTGTGTTTTTTTTCTTTTCTCACACCGTCAAAGATACAGTACAGGCATAGAGGTCTAAACACAAATGGCCTACACCATCACAACAGTTGAAAGGGATCTCACAATAACTTGGTGCTGTGAACTGTGTGCATCTATGAATTATTTTCGACGTTGTCTATAAAAACCGATGGTTCTGGGAATGTACAAGAACATGAACTTGGAATGACTGCGCCTGTGCAGCAGTCAACTTTTAACAGTTTAATAAATTACCAAATGCAGTCATTAAGGTGCATTCATTGCACATTCCATCTGCATTTTGTACAACAAAGTCCCAAAAGGGAAACAGTCTTTGCACATAGCTTCAACAAGTTGAGAGGACAGTATTGTAGGAGGCTAATCTAAGTAGACTAGAGAACATGTCTCCGTTAACCAACCAGAGTATAAAATTAAGTGAACAAATCCATATTTTGCCCTCTTCAACAGTCATCCGAGAACTGACACAGGTTAAGTAGTTTACATCTAAATAGAACAATTCAACAAGACTAATTCAACCAGCCGAATGTTCTATGTTTCACAAAACTGACAACAAACAAACTTTTGCCTTAGGGCTGACCCAAAGTCTTTAGAATGATGTTGTGTTTGCTAACAAAAACTCTGCCAACACAGCAAAACCTTTTTCTCATACCGGTTAAGGCCCTTTGTTGTTAATCCTGACCGATGTAAAAAGTGATAGCATTAACACTTGAAGTCTAGTCAGCCATTTGAACCCGCATACCAAGGGAATGTCTATGCAAATGAGGATTACTTTGTCTATGCTAATGAAATGAAAACTTTCCTATGAAGGAAAGTAAAAAAAAAAAAAAATGCAGACCTTCAAGATTAGGTCATCATTGGTAACCCAATAATCAACAAACCAACATCCACCACTAAATCTGAAAAAAGCCTACATGTGGTCAAGTTTAAGATAATTTATTCTCCAGTGTTACAACTCATATCTGGGTATGTTTGCTAAGTCTTACCCGACTGACACAGAAAATGTAAACGTTGAAGCCTGAGATAAACCATGAACAAATTAGGTTGTACGTGATGCACCTACAATAGATTGCCAACTAAAACCCATTACAAAAGCTTCAAAGCCTGTCAGTCAAATATCCTGTGGTTCAGACACTACACCTTCAAGCATTCACTGCTTCTTTATGCCGTTTCATCTCTCAAGTTTTCTTGCAAATTATGCTTTTGCACAACTTATTGTTATTGGTTTCATACGGAATCAACTCTTTCGTGGTGGGAATGCACTCTCTTTGGGGAAAGCTCTGTTGTGTCCACATCCAGCAGCTTCTTGAGGATTTAATCCTTCAAATCTTGGCTTAGGCAAACATCTCCCTCTGAGACCCCCTTCCTTCAAATGGAGCAGGAGTTAGCTCTCTTCCTGGGTTTGGGCTCCCCAAAGTCTCTGTCATCGGCAGCACAGTGGCTGAAGGAACAGATCGTCTGCGACAGCCTGCGCATGCCCAGGCGGAACACGCTATTGGACAGGCTGTAGATGACGCAGTTGCAGAAGCTGTTGCTAATGGCGAGCCAAGTGGTGACAAAGGACAGGGCGGGGCTGTCCAGCACGTGGGAGCTCTCCAACAGGAAATAGATGATGTAGGGCAACCAAAGCATGTAGAAGACACTGGTGATGCGGAACAACACCATGGCGTAGCGCCGATCGGGTCCGTGGCCGCCGTGGTGCCCGCTGCCGTTCCCTCCTCCTCCGCCGCCGCCGCCGCCGCCCTCCCCGGCCTCCATCTCCTGGCTAGGGAAGCGTGCCCGACGCTCGCTGATCTCCCGGTTGTGCTGCTGACAGATGCGGAAGATGTGAAAGTAGGTGAAGCACACGACCAGGGCGGCGGGGGCGTACAGCAGGCACACCACGAAGCCTGTGAAGAGGGCCGACGTGGGCCAGGAGTGGGCGCACCATTCGAAGATGTCCCCGTGGTAGCCCGGCTTGCCCCACCCAAAGAAGGAGGGGAGGAACACCAGGCTGGAGTACACCCAGATGAGGGCGATGCAGCCGCGGAGTCGGCACGGCGTCACCAGCTGGTTGTAGGACAGAGGTTTGGTGATGGCCAGGTAGCGGTCCACGCTGATGCAGGCCAAGCAGGCCATCGAGACGCTCTTGAGAACAGAGATGACGTAGCTGAACACCTGGCAGGTGATGGGCTCCTGAACGCCGGCCGGGTAATGCAGCAGGGACAGGGTGGGCACCAGGCAACTAAGGCCCACCAGAAGGTCGGCGTAAGCCATGGTCTGGATGAAGTAGCTGGTGGTGTAGTGGTGCAGCAGAGGGGCACAGTGGAACACGAAGATGACCGTCAGGTTCCCGGCGATGATGAGCACGGTTAGCAGCACGATGACAGCCGTCTCCAAGACGCAGGCCTCCAGCCCCTCGTTCTGGCCCCATCCCAAGGGGCAGGAGTGGTTCCCGGGCTTGCCTGGGTGGCCTGCGAGGCTGCTGTTGGCAGTGGGCACCAGGTCTGTCATCAGTAACGACTGGTTCATTGTTCTGGGAGTGATCCAGGTAGGTCAGGTTTGTGCCGTGCCTCCGGCAGCACAGGTTGTCTGTAACTGTAGAACCGTCGTCTGGCCCCCCCCCCCCCCCCCCCGGGCTCGTCGGTGTACCTTCCTCTTAGCGAACGGAGCACAATCCCTCTCTCTCGCTCGCTCTCTCTTCCGCCTCGCTCTCACATAGCTGGGTCTCAACCGAACGAACGCCAACCGGAGAGAAAAATCAATACAGCCTTAGGGAAGGGAGGACGTTCATTTCAGCTGCACTTTTCCAATCAGTCATGCTTAAAGGAGGTAGCGGGTGAAGGTATATTTCCTCTGCGAACCCCCAAAAAAAGGAAAACCGGTAGGTTTACGCCAGGCCTCTACCGTAAGGGCTAGGCTTTCACACCACTCACACTGCTAATCGGTGGCCACATCTTCTGATTCTAATGATGGTGGCCATTGGGGGCTTGGGGGAAGGAGCTGTCCTTGCAAGGGCAAAAACTAGAGAGGCCAGACGTGCGAGGTTGGCATTCTGCTTCCTCTGTAGATTCTACCACAGATTGAATAAGTCAGGGAGCATGTGACTCTATTTTAGGTCAATAGATAAGAGAAAATGGTATTAAAGCATTTACCTTCGCTGTGTCATTTTGACTTTCAAAAATAGCTTTTTCAGCATGAAGCTCGGGGGGGGGGGGGGGGGGGGGGAACAGATCCTTAACAATCCACTCCACACAAAGTCACAGAAGGAAGATTACAATCGATAACCTCTGTGTGAGAATCACACCATCAATGTGAAGTCTCCCTTTAAAAGTTCCAACGTGCCATCAGTATCAGTCAGGTTGTTTTTCACTTCTGTGGCAGGCATCCTTTTATTTTGGAGTTTAGAGTCGTCCCCTCATCAGTGTCTGGACCCCATGTTTGCCCAGCTATTGTCCAAATCAAAACACAGACACATGCTAGAACAACAGGGGGATCTCTACGGGGGTTGATGTCACAGCTCTGGTTCCACAAAGGGCCGGGAAAATAGTGTTTACAACGCGTTTACCCAGTCAGAGGGAGAGAGAGAGGGAGAGAGAGAAAGAGAGAGAGGGGGACTAAAGAAGCTACATCAAAGTATCCAGATGCGATTAGGCTTCAATCCAAATTTCAATCCGAGCAGTGCTTAGTTCCCCCCCCCCCCATGTCCAGGTGGGTAGATGGTGGTTGTTTAGCCCAAAATCTTCCACCACAGGCGGGTCAACGGATGCCACAGGAGCAGAGAGAGGCTGGCTGAGTCTCAGTGATCCCCCTCACAGCGTCTTCTTAGAAAGCCTGTTCAGGGCGCCAGCTGCACTGGGTGTGGGATCAATACGCATTCCGCTTGTTCGTAACAGAAACTTGTTGGGGGTTTCCGTTTCGCCAAAGATATTCGTCAACACCGCGGTGGGGGTAGAAGCACTTCACATCAGCAAAGGGGCTTACTGCCGCAGCCGGTGTTATTACTTATGGCATAGATCCGTTGAAATATGCGTTTTGTTTTTTGTTCAGGTGGCCATCGAGCCTTTGACTCTTGTTTTCCACACTCAAAAGCCCACGTCTGGTCGAGCGGACAAAAGACACAAAAGAGAGAATAGAGAGTCCTAGTTCGGGTCCCGGTTTCAGCTCGGTCGTTCCTGTGAAGGTGTCCTCTTTAGCTCCATGCGTCTGTCAGCCCCAAGCTTTACACTAATGAACGAATCACTTAACGGAACACATTGGCATCCTTCGATCAAAGTGAAAAGTCCGAAAGTAATACAAACGTTTGGGAAAAAAGCTTTGTTCGGCACCGATGCAGTTAGTAGATAGACGGTGTAATCCGTTACGATAGAGCCGACGGGATGTGCTGTCCCTCGCCGTCGGTGCAGTGAGAAGGATACGCTGTGACTGGGTTACAGTTCCCTCTCCCTCCTCCTCCTCTCTCTCTCTCTCCCTCCCTCTCTATCACACACACACACACACTCAACCTCCCGCAGACACTCTACAGCCGGCTGTCTCTCTCTATCACTCCCTCTCTAGTTTCTTTCTCTCTCCCTCTCTCTCTCCCTCCCTCCCATTCTGGCTGCACCTGAGATTCTCTGCCACATTATTCTGTTGCTTTCTCTTTTGTCCAACCCCCTCCGAGCTATTTATGGAAACGTTTCCTATTCCGAATTTACTAAGCTAATCTTTGGCCATTCTCTTTTATAGTACCCAGCCCCCTCCCCCATTATTTTCTCTCTTCTGCCCTCCATCGCTCTCTCCCTCTCTCTCTCTCTCTGTGCCCCGAGTCAGATTTGCCAACCGATGACAGAGCCCGGCTTTCCCTGCCCCTTGGTTACAGTTGCCAGGCATTTTGGTAAAGTCGGGACCATCCCCGGGCAGATGTAGCGGGCAGAGCCAAGCTGGGGAAGCAGGAGGAGGGCCGTCCTGAGGTGGTACTGAGTCAAACACTAGAAAGTGAACAAATAAAGAAAAGTCCCTCTCCAGAACAACAAAGCCCATCCCCATGAGCTAAGGAATAATCGTGATGTGAAATATAAAGTACTGTGTGCTTGTGTTTCTCGAGGTGTGAAATTACACCAACACAGAGCCCCCCCATGTGAGTAATGACACACTCGGAGTAAATCCGGCAAACTTTGATCGTTTTGAACCTGGTGATGGGCTGGTGAAGAAAGCCCAGCCCAGACTGCGTTGTAACAATTTTGCAAGAAAAGAAATAAAAGAAGGAAGGTGGAGAGGGTGGTAAAAAAACAACTACAGTAGCCTGCCACCCCCCCCACCCCCCCCCTGGGAGCCACTATCGCTGTGTGTTGGGATAAGCAGGCATCGCCTGGTCATGCTTTTTTGTCACGGCTGGGTAAATAGGGGCTGGGAATAGGGGGCTACTGTTGTGAAGTACAGCTCTCACTGCCCCCGACACCCTCTGGGGAGGGCTGAATGGGACGGAATAGAAGAGATCAGTGCTTCGAAATACAGCTATCAGCAGATCAACAAACCCCAACCGACAGTGCTAACGCGTATAGCACCTACAGGACCTTAGCTGTCAAGCTAACCTCAGATGCTAATGACTACGCCTCCAGGAAAGTGGATTTGAATAACAAAATGATCATATTGTGCTTAAATATGACCTGATAACACACCAGGTTTGGCAATATATTCGTTTGACGGTGATGCAGGAATGTTAACTGTGATTAAGGTGCAGTCTACAATTATATTGTAAAAGCATTCATTGGTGGCAAAACTACCCGATTTTTTAAATGTATCTACCGTAATGTAATGATATTAATTACAATATATATTATCATTATTTAATAATTCAGTGCAAGTTTGTTGTGTTTGAAGTTGAACTGAACCTTGCATTGTAGGCTAAGAGAGATCCAGAGATAGAGAGACAGAACTGTTATGATGTGGTCCTCACACTCACAACCAGCAAACCTGGCGTTTGGGTGTCTTTCCGTAATCTCAACTGTCATTTCTGTGTCAGCAGAATTGTCTCGGAGGCCACAGGACGCACAGACACACACTCCCACGCTTAATGTAAGACGTTAAAGCTGCTTAGAGGGAGAAATTTGGATGACGTGACTTTCTCAGTTTCCCTTTTCCTCAAAGCAGGAGAAAACCAAATCAAATACATTTCTTATTCCCCCCCCCCCCTCCCAAGATATGGATTCTCCATGGAGGGTACAGAAACCGCGACGTGGTACGCAATGCTAATGCTAATGTATACCACTGAGCTGTGCGAATGGCTCAGTTGAGTCAAGGACAGTGGTGGGCTCCGTTAAAAGGTTCATGTATAGGGCTTGGAGTGTGGCCTGTTAAAAGGAGTACATTGTGTGTGTGTGTGTGTGGCAGAGGCGCCTGTGGTTGAGCACTGCAGCTGGCCTGAAGACAAAAAGGCCGGGGTAAGGGGTGGGAAGGGAAGGATTGTGAGTGACACACTCTCATGCAAAGCCCTGAAGGCATTTGCTATGCAGAAGTGTAGTATGAAAAAGGGGTTACACATGATCTGGAGAAGAGAACTGGGACCGAGAAGACAGGAGCGCATGAGGAAACTACAGGTGATTCATCCCACTGGATTACCAGATTACACCAACATCACATCATAATCCAGCCTGCACTGGTTGAAGCACTCTGTAATACATTGAAATTAAGGATTATTCCTAATTAGATTTTAATTACCTAGTTAATATGACTGAGTAGTAGATCACCTAGATCAATGACAAATATGGCAAATTAGCACCCACCACAGGTTGTGCCATGCCTGAACCAACAACTAGTCAAACAATAACCTGTTCTAAACAAAGAATTTGGATGAATCCTTGTTACCAGCCACAGAATCAACACTGTTCTTCTACCTTTTTGCAATGCGCTGAAAAGTTTTACCGACATAGCAATTACGCACACACAGCGAAGAAATTATAATTATGCAGATATCTCTGAGTGTCACACAAGCGCCTCAAGTAAAAAATGGTGAGACAACAGGCAGAATTGGCACAGGAGGCATCACTAAGCTGAGAGTGACTGAGTGAGTGTGTGAGAGAGAGAGAGAGAGCTCAATAAATCCAAGCATGTTTCCATGGCAGCTTATCCCATGTACATTGTCCTTCACAGTATGTGGGTTATCATGTGTGGGCGCCTTATTAATTCTTCCGAGTCTGTGATACTGATGCTACCTTTGATTGCGGGCTATCACTAAATGCCACTGCAAAGCAGGAGCAGGGCCCACATATGGCGGTACATAAAAATGTAAAGCACCATTGGAGAGGTGAGAGGAAAAGGAAAAAAAATAAAAGATCCCCCTCATCTAAGATTTAATTACATGCTTCATAAAGACTCAAATGGAGTTGTTCATTATCAGCCAGAGAGAGAGGTGGGGGAGAGATAAAAAGGGAGGGAGAGAAAGAGAGATGGAAAAAGAAAGAGAAAGGGAGGGAGAGAGAGAAGGGGGGGGGAGAGGGAGAGAGAAATGGAGGGAGGGAGAGAGAAAGGGAGGGAGAGAAAGAGAGAAGGGGGGAGGAAAGAGAGAGAGAGAGAGAGAGAGAGAGAGAGAGAGACAAAGCTCAGGTGAGAGAACTGCAGATCTTTCAGACAACTAAAAAGGAACATTCTTTCCCAACATAACCAAACCACTGCCTCATTTTAGACAAAACGTGTCACAAAAGTACAGGCTGTTTCAGTTTGTTTCCGAGGGAAAAACTGGAGAAAGGGATTCTTGACCCTACGGTAGGAAATAAAGATTCTGAGTAGCTTAGAGTTAAAATCAATCCTCATTCAAGGAAAAGCAATACTACATCTGTGACCTTTAATTTGGTATATAGGGCTACAGTATGCTGTAACTGAGCACACTTACGGCTGTACACTTACAGCTCCAATTGGAGCAATCAAACCTCTCTATGGCTTTCGATTCATTCAGCCAGAGGAACCGTAAGTTTATTGTCGGTTTTACAGTGAAATTGTTCTTCTGGGGGAGCACTCCAGACACAGCCTGCAGGGTTTTTTAAAGCCACGGTTCAACAACAGCACACCTTTTGGCACAGCACTCTCTGGGGAGAGGGAAAGGTTGGGAAAATGTCAGTTTCACACCTTCCTCGCGGCAAAGCCATGTGCACACGTGGAAAGTAGTTATATTCAGGGAGTCAGGTGGCTGAGCGGTTAGGGAATCGGGCTAGTAATCTGAAGGTTGCCAGTTCGATTCCCGGCCGTACAAAATGACGTTGTGTCCTTGGGAAAGGCAATTCACCCTACTTGCCTCGGGGAATGTCCCTGTACTTACTGTAAGTCGCTCTGGATAAGAGCGTCTGCTAAATGACTAAATGTAAATGTAATGTAACTATTCAACCCCGCTTCATGCCTCAAACGCCGGCAGAGTTATAATATCACTTCTATTTGGAGCCCTGCAGTATTTGAATGGCCCAAATACTGTAAAGCGAGAAGGAAGAACAACAAGTTCGTTCTTGCTCTAAATCGGCAGTTTTCTTGACGACGACAATGTTATGAACGACAAAATGATCCAAATAATTGTTATTAGCCTACGGACAAAATACCCAACTTATCTGGTCCTTCTAAAATATTAAATTATTGTTGCTACTATTTGAATGAGATAGGGGCAGCTACACACCTTAAGGCATAACACCGATAAAAGACGAACCATTTAGCAGGTATTATTGCGTTTAGTTAGATCCTCAAGGTCCCCTCTATTTCCTGTCGTGTCTCCCACCCTCCTCATCCCTCTCTCATCCTCGCCCGTGTATTTAGGCGCTGCTTTTCAATACTATGTAATTGTCTCGATCAATAAATCATGTGAGAGTGGTTCGTTGGGAGGTGACGACCACGCGCGGGGCCAGGCCATCCGTCCTGATTGCTTCCCCTCCCGGGTTGTTGTGTTCGGGAGGGAAGCCGGCGCTGGGTGTCCCATCCGATCAGACGACAGCCAGACGGAACGCAGCAGTAACATGTCTGATACCCTGAAGGACGGCTATACTCCCCAGACGACACGACACACACACACACTGCCAGAGCTCCACCAATGACTTGATCACACGCACACACACCTCTACCCTCCTGTCTTAGCCGTAAGACCCAAACCCTGTGTCTCGAGTGCCACAAATTATTATCCAAATGCGTGTCAGCGTCAAGGAGCAAGCAGTGTGAAATGTGCTCCAATTTATGACACCGATCCCTCCTCAAACCCCTCCCCCACTCACCCATCCCCCCCCCCACCCCTCCTCCCCCCCATATCTGTCTACGGCCCAATTACTTAGGATTCAATCAGCATTAGAGTCATCATCGAGGGGAGACAAGAGCCATTAATAATGCTGACATGGCGCGGTACCCCCCAGTCCTCTGGCCGTGTACATCTCTCCCATCCTCTAGCAGGTATTATTAGAGCACGGGCGATCCGTCTCTCAATATCAGCGTGTCCATGAGGAGGGGCGAGGCCCATTCACAGTATTTAAATGAGTGAGTGAGTCTATCAATGTCAACGTCTATCAATGTCAACGTCCGTCTGTCTGTCAATATCAGTATTTCCATGAGGAGGGGCGCGGCCCATTCAAGGTATTTAAATGAGCGTGTGAGCTCTGTTCTCCAGTCACACAACCTGAACTTACGTAAGGGGGGGTGGGGGGGGGTGGTGGGGGTAGGGGGGGTGGTGGAGGTATATTTAGCAACTCATCTGGACTGCTGCTATTTTCTGCCTCTGTGGGAGGCAGTGGAAAGAAAAGCAGAAAGGCGTGGAGACAGAGAGAGAGGAAGGAGAGAGATAGAGAGAGGAGAAAGGGAGAGTGGAGGAAAAGAAAGAGAAAAAGAGAGGGGGGGAGGGAGAAAAAGAGAAGAATGAAATAGACCGTGGGTTACAGAAGCGTGGCAGGGAGGGAAATATACACCACCAGGCAAGGGTGGGGGTGGGAGGTGGGCACAATATAAATACACAAGGAGTAAGACACCAGTCGCCTCTCTCTCCTGTTTCATTCTTTCATTACGTGACTTTGCCTATTTATTTCCCTCCAGCTGCAACCTTTTGTTTATAGGTCCATTTCCCCCCCCACACCCCCCCCCCCCCCCCTCTCTCTCCAGCCACCCCCACACACACACACCCGCTCCACCTTTCACCAATCTTTTTTTCTCTGCTTATTGATTGCCGCGTTGTATTTCAAGCCACTTTCTCCACAGGGAATGGGTATTGTATTACCCATAAAACCTTGGGAGCTTCATCTTGTTAACTTCCCCATATCATCACCTGATGCAAATGGCGATATCTCGAAACATGCCATTATATTTCACCATGAAACATTGTGGTCCACCCTGCCTCCCCCTGACCCCATTGTACTTTAGGACTTGACAACGAGCCAGCGGAGTTGGACCGTGAGTTTGATGTGGGTAGCTGAGGGTTAGTCCATAGCTCTGGAGGGTACTGTATATTCACAGTGACATTTGAATGCCCTGGAGATGTGGAGGTTGTCTCAGCTTCTCCGGCTCCTGCCTGGTCTCCACACCCCCCCCCCCCCGCAGAGACAAGGACGGTGAGATGTGGGCAAGGAGGTCACACGCCAACACCAACACACACACACAGCGAAATGCTCGGCAGGTGTTGAGACAAAAGAACCGTAGCTGCACTGAACAATCGCCATACGTCCCGGGTTGGGTGCATGCCGTGTTATTTCCGCGTTTGTTTGCGAGAATATAACAAAAACCCAATTCACTGCCGTGCAAAAGTGAGAGGGCGTGTTTGAGTGTGTCTGTTGAGTGTTGAGCGAACATAGGCTGTGTGTGTGTGTGTGTGTTTGTATATATAAGGGATATGTAATGGAAAGAAATGTGTGTGTACAGTCAGTGGCCACCTGAAAGAGTTCAGTGTGTGTATGACATGGATATGGGAAGGTTGGTCAGACTGTGTGTGTGCGTGCGAGAGAGAAACAGACAGAGAGAGAGAGACAGCATCTTCCACGTCAGAAGCTTACCTTGGTGATGAGTATGCGGTAGTGCTCCAGCAGTGCCTGGTCACTGTGACAGCCGGAGAGCAGCTGCCAGACCTCTGCTCTCAGGGCCTCCGGGACCCCGGGCCTCACCAGCGCAGACAGGCCTTTGGGCCTCGCCGAAAGGTTCCCATGCCTGGCACGTACACAAGTTGAGTTCAATATATTAATCGGAATCAAAAGAAATACAGGCTGGTGTAGGCTAATCAAACATGAACAAAGTAGCTCTTTCACCAACTGGCCAACTTTAGCCATGTCTGAGGTGTTCTACATTTTACATTTAGTCATTTTAGCAGATGCTCTTATCCAGAGCGACTTACAGTAAGTACAGGGACATTCCCCTGAGGCAAGTAGGGTGAAGTGCCCAAGGACACAACGTCATTTGGTTGGCATAGCCGGGAATCGAACTAGCAACCTTCTGATTACTAGCCCGATTCCCTGACCACTCAGCCATCTGACTCCCTGTTCTGAGAGACACTCACCATCTGTTGAGGATTCCACCCCAGGACTCCAGAATCTTCTCCGGGCAATCCTTGGACACGTTACCCGTGCCACTGGAGATCTCACTGTCGCTATCTGTAGGAAATACATCTTAAGTTACACATCTGTAGAATGTCATACAGGAAGGGAGGTCATAGTTGATCAAACAATACAGTGAAACACCACAGAATCTCTCCCACAATAAATTGAGAAATCATATTTACTTTTACATTAACACATTTAGCAGACGCTTTTATCCAAAGCGACTTACAAGGAAGAGCTTTACAAAAAGTGCATAGGTCAATGATCATAAACAACGAACATTCAACCTCAAAAACATTGCGGGTAGCCAAAACATGAAGCATACATTGTGAAAAGCAAATAAGTGCCAATGGGTAGAACCAGAAGAGCATGTAGTTTAACAAATTACAATTAAACAACATGATCCTCAAAGGTGCTAGAGTTTACCTGGAGGAAGGCAAGCAACAATAATATAATTCACAGCGAGTACAAGTAGTTAATTAAGTTACAACTAGCCAACAAGTGCAACAAGTCCCTCAATAAGTGTCATTGTGTTCCTGGGGGCAATAAACCGATGACAACCATTGTCAGGTGGCAGATGACATCAACCATTTTAAACAAAAAATACGTTAATTATGTTGACTAACGTCAACGCCAAGGATGAGTTGAGTGTTTGTACAGGTATGTATTTGGTGCACAGTTGTAAAATTCTCACTCATACTAAATCGTTTCAAACATCTGTCTTATTTTTACCTTAAATAGTTGAATCAAAATGAGTTTGTAATCTTTTGGGATACCTAGTATCTGTCTTACTGGGAAAAGCCAAGTTTGGGGAGCAAGAGAGAAAAACAACTTAGAGAGAACAACAGTTTGATCAACATGAATACGCTACAGGGACCGAGTCCCTTAAACGGCAGAACAGCAACGACCACAGAAGCGACAGATAGCGTGTCATTATTTCACCGCACACACAGATTTCTAATTCCTAAACTGATTATACACAATACACAATCAGCTTTGTGCCACTTGAAGGGGGAACGGGGCGAGCCTTCCACAGGGCTATGATTTGCTGTGCAGCTGTGAGCGGCTGCACGCTCTCATGTTGGAGTACCCGCGCACACAGGCGTGCGCACACACACACACGCATTTCCCTTAGTGAGTGGCTGGCCTCTGCGTCTGGATCCGAAACATAGCGTCTGACACGGCTGAGTGTGATGAGGAGTGAGGCTGACCTAGCACTTCCAGTCCGCACGCGGTGGGTGGCGGGGAACAGGGAGTCCTGCGGGGTCGCAGTGATGCGTCACCGAGTATAACATCAATAACCATGCACACAGCTAAAAACCATGCTGAGGCCCTAGATACATTATACATCTCACGGTGCAACCGGCTCTCAAATCCATTTCCATGCTCCCCCCCCCACCCCCCCCCCCCCCCCTTTCTCTTCAGACAACGCTGTGACACAGATAAACAGTAAAAACACAGTAACCCGTCTCAAACAGCCGCCACAATGTACAACTTCATCGGCATGGCTAGAACACAGGGCCACCTTGTAAAATACATCTACATCCCAGACTGTTGCAGTACTGCTAGCAGTCCGTTTTTCCCATTTCAATTCTTCCCCGAAAAACCTATTTATAGGAAAGCAATCAAAGATATCTTTTCACACTATTTCTAGTGTCATTGCATCTGTGGAACACCAAACACAGCTTGGCGCGTCAGTCATTCTCTATGCGGCATGGGCACTGCTTATGCAGTAAAAGGACTCTGGTAGGGCTATGTAGGCCATACAATGGGGTTCACAGAGACCTCGTCAAACTCAAGTGGTAGACGGCGGCCCTTGGCTTTCCTGCGAGAAGAGAGGGCTGTGATTGGATATGGCACGTGACTGTGAAGCGTGACATGGCAGCGCCCGAGCGGCAAGCTGCTTCTCAAGGTAATAAAAAGAATGTGTGTGTGTGTGTGTGTGAACCGCGACATACACAAAGGTCATTACCATGGTGCCAGTAGCCTTTTTATCTGAAGAGCGAGGCAACTCATTGCGGATGGAGTTGTCTCTCAGCTTTGTGATTATGTGTTGTGGTTATTATATTTTTGGTGCCAGGCTCGAACACTCTGGAGTATCGCTGTGGTTCACTTCGGGTGTACAATGGGAGAGGGTGTAAAAGCTCACACACACACACACGCGCATGCTTGCAGTTCGTGTAACCATGTTGAAAACAGATTTGGTGTGTGTATGTGTGTTTGTGTGTGTGTGTGTGTGTGTGTGGTGGGGGGGGGGGGGGGGGGTAAAATGGTGATAGAAAATCTGCAAGTCTCCTCTCTTTATTTCACCCGGCTATTCTGTTATGCGGATAAGATGATTCTTCATGTATCCTTGCAAGAAGGGTGAAAATAAAGTCGAAAAACACACGTTTCTGAACCAGGAAGACAATGGTGGCAGATACACAGCCAATCACGGTGAAGATGGGGGGGTGGGGTGTGCAGCTCTCACACTGGGAAACCATTCAGGGCTATTGACAATGAAGCTGACCTCCAGCTACATGCCTTGAAAGCCTCTCTTTTCACCCGGCTTCTCTGACAGTTGGAGCAAAGTGGTGGATTCTTTAGAAATGCCTGTGAATGCCTTCTCGTCCCTGGCAGAGGACCATCGCCACGGCGCGTTTTAACAAGACAGCCTCCAGGGGCCTTGAAGGAAGCTGGGGTCTTTGCCAGGGCGACTGCGGCGATCGAGCAGGTGGGCGGACATCTTCTCCACCTCCAACTTAAGAGACAACTCCACTTTTGGCTCCTTTCAAAATGACATTTGTTCACGATAAGAGCTCCTGCTTCATCGCTCGATTGAAACGATCGCCATGCTGGGAAACGAAAACCTGTTTGGCGTCTGAACACTTAATTGCGTGTTATTGTGTGGTCATTGGAATGAGGATTCTTATTTTTAGAGTCAACTATCATATTTAATATTGCCAAATAAATTGCTCAACTAAAACAAATGAACAGAAAAGTCATTTTAGCACTCCAGTCAATGACATTGGGGACTCTGATCACTGTCCTGCTTACAGTTCAGAAACAGTTTCTCTGCAGCCTAAACCACGATGTCGGTGTCATGGAAAGGGCTGTGCCTTGCTGAGGTAAGCTGTCCTCTGGCAGGGCTCATATGGACGAGGGGCCCATGTTTACACTGTGGGAGAGGAGCTGGTGTTTCTGGACTGCTCATGGTGTTTCTCATGTTTTGCCAGTTTCCTGAAACTGAATACACCCTTATTGACAGCTAAACAAAATATTGTGTTCTTACTGATAACCTCTGAAGGTGTTCTTTTACTGACACGTGATTGATGTGTGTTTTTGGTAGTTATGTACCTGTCGAAACATACACAAAAAATACAATACAAAACGGTAAAATGGAAGAATTATGATTATTAGAACAAAAAATGTATTTTTTTCAGAAATCAGAACAGAACCATTCCAAGTGGCAGACTGACCAGGCTGTTACTAAACTGGGTTAGTGAGCAGAGTTGGTGCCGGGAGCAGGACAAGGTAGGCACCAGGTGGTGTCATGCTGAGGTGCTCCAACAGCAAGCCAACCCCACTTAACCAGATTGGACTCTGGTCCAGTGAATTCACTGAGCCTGCAAAGCCCCTGGGATTCACAGTCTCTGTCCTGGCCGTTCCAAAAGAAACACCTTCCCCGCTGTTGACACACACACACCCACCGCAAAAAACACACACAGTCAGGTAACACACACACGTATGGCCCATGTAGCCATGGTTTCACAGCACGTTCACCCGACCACAAAACAGCCACACTTTGGCGATCGACACAATACGTGTCCACACCAGTCATCAACTTGGGCACACATGCACAAACACACGCACACACATCCTCCCCCCCCCCTACACAAAATGCACACAAACATGCTTGCCAGGGATCCTTCTCCAGGGGGCCCAAACAAAATTAAACTTCACAGTTGATTCATAGCAGGCAAATAGAAAGGAGCGTTTGTGGGGAGGGTGTCTGTAGAAAATGTGAAGAACGCCTACATGTTGATAGCACTTAATTTGCGAGGGGGGAGGGGTATGTGTACAGATTCTCTCATTTGCATGCGACCTTACCGCTACCAAGGAAGAACAATGGTTGAAAAAATACATATACATTAATAATATTTGTTCCCAACAAGCTATTTCCGCCAAAGCAATCTGTATTACACATTCCTTGAAGGCAATCCAATACGCCAAGCGTTTTTTTTTTTTTTTTACTGAAACAGAACATGTTGTGCATTTTCAGAAAACGGAAAATGCACATTTTCAATCAAGACATGTCTGGTAATAATGAAATGATGTCGGCATCAGTTCTCACATGCTGAGTGAAACAAACCGTGATTCCCCTGGGGGAAGAGAGTTCTAGCCGTGACCTCGGGAGTTAGAAATGTAAAGGGCAGCACACCTACATTTTGCTAAATGTAGGTGTGCAGGTAAAGGGGGTAAAGCGGATGAACGGAGAAAGTGTGAGACACAGGGGGAAAAGAAGGATGATGGTGACAGGTTTTTAGAAGGTAAAAAGTAGACAGAAGGCTGAAGTGGAGGAAACTGGGGAAGAAAACAACAGCGGGGGGGGGGGGGGAGAGAGAGAGAGAGAGAGAGAGAGAGAGAGAGAGAGAGAGAGAGAGAGAGAGCGAGATCCATACCTTCCTCTGGCTCCTCTTCCTCAGTTGGGGAGGCCAGTCTCCCTCGTCCTCCAGTGGCCCTCTCCGTCTCTCTCTGCAGGCTCACCACCTCGAACACGGCGTCGCCCTGACTGCCCTTCTCACTGCCCTGCACACACACAATCAAAATCTGATCATCCTTATAGGTTAGATACCAAGCACCATCAAACACCACAGAGGAAAACACTTATTTAATACTCGATTTAATATTTCATTCGAAAACACACTCCAAAAGCTCACAAGCAGTTTGCAATAGACCTGTGTGTAAAACTAGGATCGAACATAAAGTAAAGCTATTATCCACAATGGCTCAAGGACAATATTTTTCTCCCAAAATTGAAAATAGCATCAGCTTAGAGCCGGCAGTGTCGCAATGGGGCCCCCCCCCTTCTGCAACCTCAATATGTTTAGAGCTTTGAAACCTTTGAAAGCCAATCCCAGAGTTAGCATCACCTTTGCCACTGCCCTGGGGGGAGCAGGGAAAATATAATTACACGTACAGGAGGAAATTAAATGAAGAATTGGCAGACAGAGCGAGAGAGGGGGAGAGAAAGAAGGAATGAGAGAGAAAGAGAGAGAGAGAGAGAGAGAGAGAGAGAGAGAGGGAGTGAGTGAGCTGGAGAAGGAGAGAGAAAGAGAAGGAGAGAACGCGAGGGGAGAGAGAGTGTCTGGTAATGGGGTTCACAGGGAGACAGGCACGGTCAGAGTCAGTGTCTCGGCTCAGCTACGCAGGTCTCTTCTAAAATTAGCAGATTTTGTCATAACTCCAGTTTGTAGTCCTGTTGGCACGTCTGTCCCTGTGTTGACTTGGCAGTTGCACTTGACTTGTGCGCTGGCCTCCACCAGCCAAGGGATCTACACCAAGGCTACATGGGGGAGTTGTCAGCTTAGTGTGAGAATCTTCCATCAAGCCGGTGAATGGCTGGCTAAAACTCTTAACGACCCGCATGTGTCAGGATGACATTAGTCTCCTCTGAGCAGTTCAGTCTTCAGATTTTTTTATATTTTTTTTTATAAATTAAAAAAATAATACACATTATTAAGACACATTCCCTACTGTATCCTGTCCCCAGTCACATTAATCGAGTGGAAACAAAGTGTATTGCAGCCTAAAGACTGGTTTTAATGCAATCACCAAACGCTTTCCATTCCCAGTTTCAGTTCTGCGAGGCAGCCGGCTATGATTAGAACCCATTCCTCCCGCCCTAATGAGAGGGCCTGGAAGTCACAAATAAGAATAAAATAATACGGACGTCAGATTCGAATCTGATGCAAACAAGACCATATTATCTTTTAATTAGCTTTTAACCACAGCGCAGGCATTCTTCCTGGTGCTGATGAGATAACTAGAGAGGCAATCAGGCAGCGATTCAGGCACCGACGCTAATTGCTATCGCGTGATAATGAGATGTAGACTCTTATTAGCTCCCGATGATACAAAGCCGACGGTTTGCTGCTTGGTGGGGTCCCCAAGAGTATGCTAAGGAGATTTGCCTTTTTTTACAACAGAGAGGATAGTGAAGAGAACCTTCCTGCTTAAGCCTTGCAGTTGCTTTTGAAGCACCTGTGGAAATGACTTGTCTGGGGGACCCCTGTATCCGCATGCAAAGTCATCGATTCCTCTTTGACTCCTGACCCTCGCATTTTTAACGACAGGACTTCTGCTTGGTCATGCACGGGGTCGAGTGTTTTGGGCGTGGTCATGTTGACAAGGATGCAGTGGAAGTGTCTGGTGTCTTTGTCTCAGGAGAGAGCCGTCTTTGAGGAGTCGATCGCGAATTCAGAGAGAGACAAACGAATCGAGAACGGATGTTTGTCGCAGAGAAACACCTCAACCATCTCGTGTCTTCAAGTAAGGGTCAGTTGCAGCTACCGCGTAGAGAATAACTCGGGCCGAGTTCGCGTACAGTACCTGTTTGAGTTTGAGGTAGAAGGTCTCGCTGAAGGCCTTCCGGCTGAAGTACCAGAAGCGTTCGTTGGCAGGGTAGACCCTCACCAGGGTCTCCAGCAGGAAGCGAACCGGTTCCACTACCTCAGTCACCACCAGGTCCACCGCCACAGTCATGTACACCTGCTTATCTGAAATCACAAGAGCACACATGGTGATGGGGGTGACACGCTGTCAGAAAGGGTGTGTGGACAGGGTTTGGTGATTTAGTGTTGGTGTTTGTAGTGCCAACAGGGACATCAAAACATACATTGTGTCACCGACTCAATTCCAAGTGACTGTTGTGGGTTGACACACCATGTAAGTGTACAGAACGGTACACTACAACAGGCTTGGATTTGCATGTTGCGTTTGTGGTTTGTTTGATTTATAATTCATAACACCATACGACAAGGTTTCTCTAGAAGCATTTTTTGTGCCATCAGTGCTACATATTTCCCTGAGATTTACTCAAAAGGAGGAGTTGTGAGAAGTACAGTATTGACAAAGAAAAAGAAAGAAGATAACTAAAATCTCGACAAAATAGTTTGTAGTAAAGACCAGATTTTGCCATTAAATATAATGTACAAAAGAAAAGTGATTCAGGCTGACTAATCTTGCAGATTCTCCAACTGGGAACCCAATGATAGAAGAAGAGGAAAACAAGAACAGATAGCCATCTAACAAACTGTGCTACAGAGGCAAATAACCTCTTTCACACTCAGAGGGTTTTATTATTTTAATTAACTTGAAAAAGAAAATACACCGCCCCTGTAAGAAATCGCCTAAAATAGATTCCAATTACGATAGAGTCAAGCGTAAAATGTTGGTTTGGAAGGATGTTCCATAAAACAAGATCCTCTCAAACTTCAGTTGGCAGAGGATAGTTTTCTCCACCGTCTCGAAACAGTGTCAGTGACATTAATGAGAAATGAGTCTGGGGAAAACTAGAAAAACTAGAGAAGGCCTCATCTAGATCTGTAGATGTTACAATTTAACACCAATTTACTCAAATCTATTCTGAGGGTAGGATGTATGTCAATCAGCAAATATCTATGTTTTAACAGGGAAGTGCTTTAAAGAAGAGGAGCAATAATATTTTGATATCTTAGATTTTTTTTTTTTTGGTCTGCTTTTTGCCTGCTTGCAGCCATACACCGGTCAGTTATCAATACTCCAACCTCCAGGCCTTTTTCATCAGAATCGACACTTTTAAGAGTGGTTCTGTGTGCTGGTGTGGCTTGTGGCTCAGACCACCTAACTCCCCTAAACTAGGTGGGTTTGACAACCTGCCATACAGTCTCAAGTCAAACTCTCATGACTTAAAGAGTCAGCAAGTTGCCGGGCTTTCTAATTTACTTGATATAATGAGTTCATTGAGGCGAGGTTCTGCACTAACACCACTCTCTAAAATGCCTGTACTGCGGTGTACACAATGTGGAGAAACATGAATCTCAACAACAACAATCATTTTGAGCATTCAATTTATTTTAATGGCCTTTTTAAGAACTCCAATAGTTTTTTTGTTGTTGGATTATGGCCCATCCTGCGTGTATCCTGGTTATGAAATATTGCCATCTTGTGTTTTTATTACTGAGAATATATTAGCAATTCTCCAAGATCCACACATTTACCCTTTAACAGGCAAAGGATAGAATCTCCAGAGCCTTCCTTCATCCATCACCCTGTAATCTGCCCTGCATCACATTCACCTCTGTCCCACCAAAGGAGCCAAGGATATATTAGCATGCCGCCAAGATATACACACAAGGACTATGGGGATGTCCTGATGTGGATTCGGCTGCACCGGATTTGAATTTATTAATACAACACAAGAGCTTCACAGACAAATACTGGTGTTTGAAACCACTCTGCAGTCGCTAACATGCGATTGGTGACTACTGCAGGCTGGAGTATTGGCTACTGTGTCATGATCTTTGGTTGAAAATGACTTGACACACTCAAACACCTGACATTATATTTTCCAAAAGTTCTCTTATTTTCATCCCTGTCAGCAAATGGAAAAGAGCTGAAAGCAAATTCATTTACTCCTTCTATATACATTTGACGGTAACAGTATTCATTCTAAAGTAACCCGTCAGAGTTGAATGCTGGGCCTTACCTTTAGGTGTGTCCTCGTTGAGCGCCTGGAAGGCTGTGATGTTGGGGTCCCACATGCCTGTGATCACGTAAGACTTCCCATCCGAGCTCTTCCCCATGGACTCCTACACACCAACCAGCACACCACACCACTTAACACACACACTCGCCCCCAAGGAATGAATGAAGTACCTATCTATCTGTCCAGTTATCTATCTGTCTGTCCATCCATCCATCTATCTTCATAAATATCTTTACAAATGTAATAAATACATTTCTCACTTCATGGTAAATCTTTATACCAGTTCTTTTAATTAATCTTTACATACACTAATTTATCAGAAAACAGGTAAAGGTGGTGGAGAAGTATTGCTTCTAGTTTTACTATCTGATTCCCAGGCTCCAGGAGAACTCACCATATCTAGAAGATGCATGTCATTGTTGCGGACCTTATGTCCAGGACTCAACAACATTCCAAAGCACCTAGTGGAGATGAAGGGAGTACAAAACAGAAACAAAGGGTGAGAAAATGCAGCTCATATTTCATCACCTTATCTTTGTGCTATAATAACATTAAAATATTAATAATATTATTATTATTATTAACATCACTACTGGAATATCCCTAAATAAAAATAATACATTTGTATTTATTCTTTTTACTGAAGCAATCAAACAACCATTGACAGTTGACTTTGTGAAGGGCCTGGTTTTGCTAATAAATTAATACATTTTGGCAGTGCGATCTGATTGGACTGGAGCCCGGCGATGGTAGCATCTTTTCAGGATGCCAAACGCTTCCTGTTCCTGTCATGAAGACAGAGCGCCATCAAGTGGTTGCTGTGAGAATCACACTATTTTTGTCTGCACTTCCACAAAGAAATTGTAAACCAAAGTTCAGTAATGAACCACTTGACAATAATTCTGTATAAAATGTGTTTTTTTTTATTACTTTGATGACCATAAATCAATTATGGTTTGGGTGTTGTTGCTGATCAAGCACATTAATAAACAGCCATGACGGTTAAGTTATAAAGAATACTGACTCAGAAACAGGACAAAGAGTGCCTATTTATAACATGAAGAACTTGTTTTAGCACAATAACCAGGGGGAAGACGGTAAGGTTAGTTCCTCTGAACTAATGTGCTAGTTGCTTTGACACAATTTCCTGTGGATGTTTTTCTTTGACTATTTCAGTAACTTGCCTCTAAACCTTTTCTGTAAATAGGTTAGGGTACAGTGTTTTTTTTTCTCCCCAACATGACCCTTTAAAAAAAATGTTTTAAAGGGGTTGTTCATTATGCTGTTAAGGACCCTTTGTATAGCATCCATCCCTCCTCACCTCTCAATGCCCAGCTCCTGGTTGCTCATCTGTTGGACTGTCACCACCACCTTCTTCTGAACACCCTGACGCAACTTGAAGTAAAACTTGTCTCTGTCCTTAGGAACCGGGCTGAGGAGTAATAACGGGAAAAATAGAATTAGAAATTATATTTCCATCAACAATCGACCTCATCAAAAATGGAATCTCCTCAACTTGGCCAGCTTTATGAATAACAATGGACGGTTTATTTCGGGAAAAGAGGTCAAACACAATCCTTGAGATAACAAACATGATGGTGAAATATTAGTAAACGGCATGCCCCTTGCCAACTATTTCCAAATCCATTAGCAAGGTAAAATCCAGTTTCTTTCATAAGCTGTGGAAATATATGCGCGTGTCTGTATAACTGTGTATCGGGGAGGTGTTTGTGCGGTCTGTGGGTTGTGTCTGACCTATAGTTGCCCTTGCTGTCGTCCTCGCGCACCTCCAGGGAAACGGTGAAGGTGAACGTGTCGCTGTCTGGGGAGAGGGGCAGGGCTGGGTCCCTCACGTCTGGCACTGGCCTGGAGGAACGCCTGAACGCCGTGGAGAAGCTGTACAGGATACGACTCACCTGTGATTGGAGGAGAGCATAGGGGAAAATCTACAAGGCTGGTCTTAAGAGCACCCTCACACAGCCTCCTGTGTGCATTATGAAGGGAATCAATAGCGGATGGGCTCTCACAAACCCACAGGGCGTGGCATGAACATTTAGCTTCAACCACAAATATTTCAGATGGCATTTGGGCCCTGTCTCAATACTCCAAGGCCCGCATCCAATCATTATAAATGGAAGTCCCTGATGGGATATGACTGGACTGGTATCACCTGCTTGGAGCAGAACATGATCTCGTCCATCCCAGTCCAGTTAGCTTAGGAGTTCCTCCCAGGGAAAACATCTGAGAGAGATAGGTAGTTCAGGGGTGTCGTTTTAGGGCAGGAAACTCACAGCCTCCTTGATGTGGCAGGAGAACACGTGGATCTGGAAGTCCTCGGAGCTGCGGTAGCTTTCCGTGAAGGAGAAGCAGTCGCTCTCCAGGAGGCCCTCGCGGCCGCGGGCGCAGAACAGCACCTTGTAGATGGGGAAGGAGGCGATCTCCGTGCCTGACGCCTGGTCCACCACCCTGATGCACAGCCCAACAACAGAGGTTTCACCTCACCACTCCAGTTACCGTGCACTTACAAGATAGTGATGAACACTGCAGCAGTGTCTGAATCGGATTCAGTTGAAGTGGTAGGGATTCTGTATCTAACAGGTTTCTGTATTTTTCATACTTTATTATTTTTTTAAACAATGGGATAGTAGTGGTTCGGCGGTGTGTTTTGATGTCATGTCACTATAACAATTCTGTTGCAATCCTGTCAAGTGTATGGAGTAATTTCTTCAAAATAACGGTCTCAGTTTCAACCTTGCAACTCTAGTTAGCCCATTTCCTCTTTTAAAAGGTTACAGCTGATGCACAGTCATTTAAAACTGACTGTGAGAGGGTTGTGGGGTTTTGCACATGTTTACCAAGTGCAATACTCAGGCTGCCAAATTACATGTTGCGGTATTCTTGAGCTACAACCTCAGATTTGATGTGTGTGTGTATAACTTGAATGACAGAAGGTTGGTCAGACTGTATTGAATGAGTGGGTATGTGTCCATACGCGTCTGTAACATTGGTACACAGAGTGCTATGAGGGAAAGGTGGATGTGTGGATGTGAGCGTGTGCATGTGTGCGTGTTTGTGTGTGTATCTGTGCGTGTGCACGAGGCTATGAGACTGACCGGACACAGCCGTCGGACACGTTGGGCACATGGAGGGTGACGGGGATGGGGATGGCACTCTCTGCACGCAGGGTGGCCATGGCCTTCTGGGCCTCCGACTCACTGCGCGGGGCCTTCACCCAGGTGCAGCCCAGGTAGGACAGCTTGCTGAACTGGACACTGTCCTCCTCCTGGGCGGTGGGGCTGGCCACTGGACACACCTCCGCAACTGTGGGGGTGGGGGGGTCAAAGGTCAAAGATTGTGAGTGTAGAACGGAGGGTTAGATCGCAGCAGTTACCTGACATAGAAAGGAAGCGAGGAAAATGTTTTCAGGGGAAGTAGAGAAACAGCATGCCGATTCATGCCTTGCTAATGAGAAGAAGCGCTATTTCAAAGTTTCACCTCACTTTTGCAGCCAGGATAATAATGGAACACTATCGGTCGGTTCCAAATTAGTTCAGCGTTGCAGAGGAAGCAAGTTTTGGGGACAGGAAGTTGGGGGTCAGTCTAACCTACACTTTCGCACTCTACAAACAGGAAGCAGAACAATGAAGAGTGCAGCACCTGCAGCTGCCTAGCAGTCGTCAAACACACAGTTTTGCGCTGCCACTTCTAAAGGAGGCAGCAGAAATGCATTGATGTCTGAAGAGAAGCGCTTGCTCAAAACAGGAAAAATCCTACAGAGTAAAATGTTTGTGACATAAGCAGTAAATGAACCTTTTCTTAGTCATTTGATTTCATTCTGATGAGTCATCTGGTGGCGTATGCTGTGTGGAGCAATCAACCAAGGTGAATCATGCTATGGAAAAACTGTGTTGGTAGCTCTTCTACTCTGCACTCCTCTGCTTCGTGTGGCATGGCTTGCAGCATGTGTGGTAAAGATCCTCTTCACTCATAGGTTTGGGTCACCATGCATCACTAAGATCAGCGAAACTATCCTCGTAATTAGTAAAACACAATGTACACCACTGTTCTGTGACAATAGGGTTACCCTAACCCATATTTTATTTATTTTAGGAAAGTTGTAATTGAGTGCAACTTTTTCCATCAGGTTTATCTATTTTGGTCATAGTTACTCCAGTATCAAACCATTTATCAAACAAACTATTAAGAGATCCCCATCATGTCATATCCTGTCTCTTTGTCTCTTTGGGCACCAAGCCCATGTATCTTTTGAGTGGGATGCTACCATACCTGCTGGTGTTGGATCCAGAAGCAGGCCCAGGGGCCGGGCCTGAGGGGACAGGCCCATGGAGGGCTCTGGGTCTTGGGTCTTCTCTGGCTTCTCCTCTCCACCCTTCTCTTCCTTCAACAGCTCGTCGTCCAGCACCTCCTCCATCGCTCGTTCTAGCTGCTCGTTACCGTTCCACGACATCTGGGGCATGGAAGAAGAAGACGTTACAGAGAGAGAGGGGAGAGAGAGAGAGAGAGAGAGAGAGAGAGAGAGAGAGAAAGGGAGAGAGAGAAAGGGAGAAAGGGAGAAAGGGAGAAAGAGAGAGGGGGGGGAGAGAGAGTGAGAGAGAGAGAAAGAGAGAGATCACCTTAAGCCGGGGCTTCCCTTCGGACCCTGAAGGGGACCCTCCGGCGGTGGGCGGCACCAGCACAAACTCCTCGCTGGTGACGGTGGCCACCGATTCGGTGGAGCCGCTGACTTTGCCCAGAGAGGAGCTGTCCTCCATAGTTGGCTAGTCTGCTAGCGGAGACCAGCCCGGGCCAGAGCTCTCCCCCTCGACTTTGCTTGCCCTCACGCTCAGGGAACAAGGCAGACTGCAGCCTTCACAGCCCTGACGCTGCAGCCATGGGAACATCAGGGGAGAACACAAATAAATGTATACTTTATACACACAGCCGTAGGGAAGTTCGAAACTAGGCTTATAGTCCAATTGTACAGCTTGTCTCTTTGGTCCAGATACATTTCCTTTTACAGTACCCAGAATCCATAGTCTACTTTAATGTACTGATTCTGGTGATTTTTACGTTCTTAAAGCATGTGTAAATGGTACATTAAACGTCAACACACATCAAGGAAACAGAAGGTAAGAGAGCCAACAGGTGTGATCTCGGTACTGACATGAGCTGGTATGCTCCAGAACAAATATACTGCAGAGCCAGAATTCCCCTTATGAATTAAACTGAGTAAACAGAAATGCAGCACCCCAAATGAGTAAAAGCTCTCCAAGCTTTAGGAATAAGCTGGTGAAATTCCCACCAGGTTCTCATGATGTCTTTGTAGACCAACGTGAAAAGCCATTAGTGTGAGGAAGGAGAACCATCTTGCAGTCCATCCCACACACAGGCCAGTCTCTGGTGCTAATGCACAGACAGAGGGCATCCAATCTGAGCTGACAGCAGAGTGCCCCGAAAAGATGCCAACCTAGACATTACCCGTAGCCTCTATTAATACCATGTCATCTGAAATGAATGCCAGTGATTCAGCAGTCAAATTACGCCTAGCCTAGGTATGCTTTCTGCTGAACGTGCTTAAAGCTCATCCTGGCAGTTCTTATAATCAAGTGATTTTGTTAAGGCAGACTACAGTTTAGATTTTTGACCAGTTTTATAGATCTGAGTGATGTAGCTTGTCTGGAGTCTTCTAAGGGGTAGGTTATTTTTGATCTTGCAATCATAGTTAGTTTTGATCTGTGTATTACTGTATCTAGTTAGGCTACATGATCCAACAAGTCCAACATGTTTCATACTTGCACGTAGCCAGTATAACCATGCCCCATAAGGCTAAGATGGGGGTCTCCTAAATGATCTACACAAAGGTTTCTGATTCATGTAAATGTATCATCAGGTGATACATTTACCTTGAAATTCAACAAAATTCAGTCCCACAGAAAACAAGGAAGAGCAAATACCGGTAGGTGATTGATTGGTTGCCTAAACTAACGCTCGCACAGTGCGACACGTGGACAGAGCGACAGAGCTCCCACAGAAAGACAGGGACACACAGACGGCTTGTTGGGCTTGGAAACTGTGCCCCACTTAAGAGATAGAGTTATGAGTCATGTGCTCCTATCACACTCATTCAATCATGCCCATTACAAACTTGCAGAGGGAGGATTATTATGAATGTTCCCAGTGATAAGTGCATACTGGTCTGTGAGAGAATTCAGATCCATTTGCTATGGGAAAGTCTGTGCCACAATGACTAACTGTGCTACATGCAGAACTATCAGGATGATCAGGTGGTCTAGGCCTGCATCTCTACGTTACATTACATTTTATTCATGAACCAGAAGCTTTTATCCAAAGCAACTACAAATAGTGCATACAGAAAGTGAGAGAAAAATAAGGCTCAGAAGTGCATAGTTCTAACACTATTTCAGTGGTCCGAGTCAACACAATCATACACACCTTTCTAAATCCTAAATCAAATAGAACGATCTGATCCAGTAGGCCTGTTTCAACATGATGTCCTAGTCATTTGTTACCAAACCTTTTTTACATCCAAAGCGAAGCCCGTTCCACAGGCCCTTCTCTCACTGCAACCAAGCCTGTCAGCTAAGCAATGGTGATAGTTAGGATGGGTGTGAACACCAAGTCATAAAAACGTCTCTCTAAACACAGAGACAATACACTAGGTCCATTACAACTGGTTGTGCAGATCAAGGTTAGGCAATTTACAGTTCACCACTGTCTTACAGGTGTAACTGGCTCCCAGGCGAACCATTTGGACACTGATTAAAAGGGCCCCTCATTAAACCAGGTTAATGACACCCATTAAGCAAGAATAAAGCTAATTTGTGACAGTGTTGTTAAAGTGATTTCAAAAGACAACATCGGTGCACAATAGAGTATTTATTTGACTTCATTGTGCTCTGTGGTGGGAGAATGAATTCAAGGCAAGTTGTTTTGTAACTGTCTGACAAAGGAAGGGTGGAGCATCCATGATCTGACATTCCCAAACCTAATATCCCTTCAGTTATGACAAAAAGATGGTGGAATGTCTGGAAACCTCTCATATAATATCTGCTGTGAATTGACACATTTAGCATATATGACAGGGCACACAAATGCCATTGTTGTGTGGTAAACCAAACTTGATTCCTTAAGTAAAAGATAATGCTCGACCATGATGTGATGGATAGCTTTTTGACTTGTTTTCGTTGGCAACAATTAGTATCTGCTGTATCCATTCAGATGTTCACCAAGCAAGACAGAAAAACCCCATGCTCCATATCTTTATGTTAAACCATACAAGTATCACCGTCAGTGTTGACCAGATACGCAAATATGCACACAGATATTATTATAATGCAATAACGTCACACACTGGCTAACAAAGCAATTATGTTCTATGGCAGTGACACTTGGTCCACCTTTCAGTTACACACACAGTTAGTATAACGTCTTGCACGTTGGGTCTACATCTGAATCCTACGAAATACTGTTTGTTGGCAGAATCTTAATGACAGTATTGAACATTTACAATGTCAGTCTGACAGACCAAAACTTCACACTAGTAGCGTCCTTAAAGTAGTCCTACTTCCTAACGATGTCTGGGTTGTAAAGCTGTTACAGTATGAAGTACAGGAAAGGTGTGGCAACAAAGCAAAGTATCCAACAATACCTTTTCTTGGCAAACCAATGCAAATGGATGATAAGTCTTCTGCGTGAACTAGTAGCAGTCGACTTCGATAGTAGCAGTCACATGAACAGACAAATAAAGACCTGCTATTCTAGATAAGCGAGCATGGCATGACTCGATTTTCTCGCTTGCAACATAACGTTGCTATTGCTTGACAACACCTAGTCTACCTACCTGCATTTGTCTATAAGCTTACTTACTGACGTTAACCACCGAAATCGTTTGGTATGTATGTTTCGTAGAAAACATAGAAAGAAACGATAGCTAGCTACAGGTATAGCCAGAGATAATAAACGTAACTAGCATATCTAGATAGCTTCAGCTAGCCTGTTATATAAAAAATGTCACACAAGCGAGTTTGTCATGCTATTTTATCGAGTTCATGGAAACATTTCTATCGGGTTTAAGGAGTTATCATCCAATGGAAAGGTTGAAACAGAGCTGTCACTACAAAACTAGCTGGGTTACTACATAGGCTAGCTAGCCATCTTTACAGCAGCGTGAAGCCAGTCTCCGTATGGAATCACATATCCTTTTCTTTCACATTCTCCAAAATAAAAGTATGGTAACAAAATGTAATTTGTATTATTTGAACCTTTATGAAACTTTATGTCCCCAAAAAGGTAGGAAGGGTATTAAGTTATTTTACATCTTAGTTCAATAAAATACACTTTTTTTAAACTTAGTTCTACTTGTCATAAAACCACGATAACGAACTAATTATTATTAATGAAATGCACTACAGAACATTGAACACGTTATGAGCACATCTCAGGTCGTGCCCTTATTCTGAAGGCAAATTCGCAGGACCGGAAATGATATTGAGGACTATAGAAGGCAGTTTCACGGTATCTTTCCATAACAAACAGGAAGTTTAAGTAAATAGCTAGGCTAGGCTGAGTTTTGGAACGCTCAAGTCAAGTGGTTAGCCTCCGTATGATATGCTAAGCTAACCAGAACAGCTAGTTAGCTAGCTGGCTGGCTTGCTCGGTCGGTAAACCAAAACAGTGAAGCACTTGATTTGCATCCTCGCCCAAAAATTGTAAAAAAAACTATTGTAGGAGAACCGCTAACGCGAACTGCACCACGCAAACAAGCCGTTCTCTTAAATACATGCAATGCATTTGCTTCATGGTGTAGGGTAATTATATAGCTATTTGTCAAACTTACTTGTTTTGAGGTATGTAGACTAGTCCGGACGACTTGCTAAACAGCAATAGCTGTCACTGAGTTGCAGTACACGAGACTGCCCAGCCACCAGCGGAGCCAGCGGTTCCAAGCGCGTACACTTCTCTGTGGGCTCTAGCTGCGGGACCGCGCTCACATCGTGTACTGTAGTAGTGCACACACGCACACAACTTTAAAGAAACGTGTAAATGCTTGATAAATTATTGTCAGATTAGAGATTCGGGTAAGCGTGTTAAGCGTAGTAACTACATAACTGTAAAACAATACTACACGGCAGTAACAAACAGTGACATTTATTTTTATGTATATAAAAATGTTTAATGTCAAAACGTAACTGTTAAATACTGCTTGTCTGCCTTTCATTAGATATTTGAATGTAATTTCTAACATGGTGGTAGGGTTAGGGTTAGATGAACTAATAGCTCTACATTAATACTGAATGTAGCCTACTGCAGGTAGGCAAATTACAGTATAACAGAACCATTAGTTCTGAGTTGTAGGAATAATCATGTGTTCTTCTTTAATATGGAGTTTAGCTATCCTATACCTGCATTGTTTATGTACCAAAAAAAGATCCATCACACAACATAACTTTCAGGATAACTAGCAAAATTATTATGACTATACGTTTATTTTTTGCTTTGCTGATTCAAACAATCTCACTTTAAAATCGTTTTTTACACAATATAAAAAGGGGCAAATTGAAATAATATAATGCAAGCAAAGTTTTCTAATATTCGTTAAAAGTGAGCGATGTAAAGTGATAGACTAATAATGACATATTCTAATTTCTTAAATATTGTATTTCAAGTTGTTAACATGTCAAAACAAACACCTTAAATATGGAAAGGAATGACATTAATGTACAGTTCACAGGCTCAACCATTTGGGAGAGTGCAGAGACAAAATGGCACAAACTACATCTAGATCATACAAGACTTACAAGAAACTGCATTCTTCATTTTAAAAACCTATCCTGAATAAATATGTAAAGTCAGCTCATCCAGGGACAAATATGCATCCACTGCTGATTTGCTAATATACTGTACATATCTCACCTTTTGCATCAATAAAGAGAAATACAACTTCAGTAAGACCTTAGTGTAAGTATTTTGAAGCTTGAAAAATACTGCTAGTTCACTTGATTACACACTGTATGGAGGACATACTTACCAGTTTTACTGTATCTTCATAATTTCATAATTGTTGTAAAATATGAAGTCCAAGTAGTCTTTGTACGGAGTAATTTTCTAGTTTCCCCCAAAACACTCTGGGTACAGTGGTATGCACTACAATAAAAGAGTTTCAGTTACATAATCAAAAAAACAAACATTGAAAGATAAACATTGAGAAGATGGACAGCTGCGTGGTTTGGCCTCTCTTCACACCTGTCTCAGGTGGTAGAAGTGCTACAACTTGCATAGAGAAAGATCTATAGTCAGAGTCTCTCTACTGGTGTCAATCAGTGAAAAAAGCTAAGACTGTTCCTCTATTCTTCTCCAGTGTCTCTCATTCTCAAAAAATGTTTTAGGTTTTCATTTCCTTTCCAAAATGAAACATTCAAGAAGTTCATACAGTATACAATATTATTATTTTTCTTAATATTTTCACTTTTGGCAGATACAGGACATAACAACAGTAGCTGTTGGTGATAGTAGGTAGCCCTCAATCGGTTACTGAACCCACACTATACCTTCATAGACAGGGGATGGGTCTCGTCCCTTAAACGCAAAATTCAGACTCTTGCTGTAAATGCCCTTTGTCTCCGTGCTGCAGGAGCCTCAATGGGTTTGGAAATACATCAAACATTATAGCTAAAGTGTCACCTACTTCTGAATAGAAGACAAAAATACTATTTCAATTTCCTCAAATATAAGTGGAAGCTGGTTGACAATTTTTTTTAGGGACTGGACTGGCATCAAGCAGGAAGCCCAAACCCAGCTGATTCTCCCAAGACCACTCAGTAGACATGTCCTCAAGAGTGCATCCAGGCGAGACAGCAACACTCAGAGAGATGAGCGCAGTCTAAACTCATCTCCAAGGTCACACTTCAGTACTGATGGCGCGGGTGTTCGTATAGAAGTCCGGCACCGGCTGCAGTGACTGACCAGCACTTAACAGGGACCCGTGGAGAGGAGGCAAGGCCAGTGCCAGGGCCTGGTTCTGATAGTGTGTGGGCATGTAGGTGATGCGTTCGCCCCCGTTGCGCATCTCGTCGGTGGTGCGGATGTAGAAGGGCGACTCGTAGGGCGAGCACGTGGGGCAGTAGCCGCGGGGGGTCTGGGCGGCGGAGGACGGCGGAGGGGGCTCGGGTGTGAGAGAGAGGGGGGTGATGGCCGCCCCCTCCAGCCTGGGAGCGCTGCAGGCATTACAGGCAAAGTGGGGCTGAGAGATGGAGCCGGTGTCAGACCCATTTTTCTTACAGCAGTAGTACTGAGAGGAGGTGAGAGATGGAGCGGGAGGAGGGTGGTGAGGGGAGGAGTCAGATGTCAGGGAGAGGAGGAGGAAAAAACAGAGCAAGTAAATCACAAATGTTGGGCAATTGAGGAAATACCAGGCATACGTTTAAGTACAGACATACAGTACAGTACTTGAGGGTAAATGACTTGCAGACAAATTCCACACATACCTGGATGTACAGACACAAGCATACTGTACACACAAACACATATGTATTGTACAGATTCACATGCAGTAGACCCACCTGGAGTCTACAGTAACAGAGCACTGCTATGATACACAGGAGTATCACCGTGGCGAGAATTCCTCCGGTTATGACAACAGTTCCAGCTGTCATCCGACCAGCTCTCCATCAAACTCTGACAGGACAGGAAATGACATAATCATGAAGCCAGCATGCATACAATAGACACAGAGTACATCTGGCAACAGTACAAATTATACTGTGTACTTTATGTGATTACAGGGAACAAACTTGTACTTACGTTCAATAAAGTGTGCTTTAACACCTGAAACAAAGCAGAACAGAGATAATTACATAATAAATAATAAACATGTAATGTTCACAAAGAAGACATTGCTTTTCTGTTGTGCAGTTAATCACACACAAAACACTTTTGTACTGACAGTTTAAACTGTCACATTTATAGCCCTTGTAACAACTTGGATTCAATGTCAGCTCTGAGGAAAGTATCTGACCACATAGAAGTACACAAACAGCCCTTCTTGACACCATTCAGTGTAGTTCTCACACCTCACCACATGGCCATACAAAGGAAAGAATTGTGGGGACCCTTCCACTCTGCATGATATGCTCTACAATGAAAACGTGTGTTTTGCCTTACTCACATCAGAAGAGTGTTAGCGGACAGGTGTGTGGAAACTGAGGTCAGCAGGTTGTAAATGATCAGGCAAACTGATGGACAGATGCTCAACACAGGAGGAAGATCAAACTTGAACCTGGAAGGAAGTAAGAAGCACTTATAATACAAACTTATAATGAAACTGAGGACTTTTGTCATAAATAACAAAGATGCTTGTGCACAAGTATAGTGTGTTGAAGTACCACAATTTACCACATGATGGCAGTAAAAGAATAAATATCAGTGAAGCAAAATGCAAAGCATGAGTTTGGTCCGATATCAGTATTTTGTGCGCAGGAATGACGATGTACAGGTGTCCTTTAAAACCGTATAAAGTGCACATGTTGCTTCCTTCAAACGACTAGTGCCAAGGTATGTCTCCTGCTCCTTAAGTACTACACAGACTCAAAAGATCTCATGGTATTTCGTTGGTCCATATTCAAGTCATAATCTGTAATTCTGTCAAATGTAAATTCTTCTTAAAAAAAAAAAAAACTTGCATTCATTTACATAGACGTATCATCCCATCGAGATTAGCCACATAGTGCTTGATATAACACACATAATACAGCACAATACGTTTTGTATGCTTACATGTTAAGTCAAGGCCAAAGATGGCCAACTGCTGCTGTAAGGTCTAAAGTTAGAATGACAGACGTTATGCCAGTGTAAGGGATGCACTGTATCTAGGAGTCAGGTGGCTGAGCGGTTAGGGAATTGGGCTAGTAATCTAAAGGTTGCCAGTTCGATTCCCGGCCGGGCCAAATGACGTTGTGTCCTTGGGCAAGGCACTTTACCCTACTTGCCTCAGGGGGAATGTCCCTGTACTTACTGTATGTCGCTATGGATAAGAGCGTCTGCTAAATGACGAAATGAAATCTAATGCATTCCCACAGACTCGGCCGGGATGCTGAGCAGGGCTTTAAAGTCACTTAGTGGTCTGTTACTTTGGTCTCCAGGGCCCATTTGTTTTCATAAGACAGCTGTTATTTGACACTGAATGTGCAGTTACTGTCGGCTACACTGAGCAAAAGGTACAATCCCTTCACACATACACACAGGCAAACACACACGCAGGGATACCGACACACACGCATGCATACACATTCACGCATACCATTGTGAGCCTTTAAGACACCGTCAGACCCATTTGGTTTCAAACTCAAACACACAGTACATACAAACAAATAAACACTCAGAATAAGAATAAGGATAACCAGAATAACCCAGATGTTGAGCCAAAGGTGTGACTGGCTGTTTTGCTACACGACAGGTCCAATCCAATAATATTCGATCAACCCTACCACAGTAATGTTTATTCAGTACCAACAACATCCCTCCTCACACACTCACAAACACACACATACCCCCACGCACACACACACACACACACACACACACACAGATGCACCCTGAAAGGGATGTGCCCCTTATTTTCTCACACAAAGCATTTTACATGACACCTGACCTACCCCTGACCTGGACAAAGACAAAGACAAAGTCTGTCACACCGTCGAACACAGCGTGACCCGCACAGTTTGTCACACAGGAGGACGCGTGCAGGGCCACAGAGTGACACCTCTTCACAGTGCGACACACACAAACGCAACACGACACGACCTTGACAGATGTCCCGTGGCGTGTCACACACACACCCGTGCACAAGGTGTTCAACTCTAAAATTGCACGTCTGCTCGTGTTAGCATGTCTGCACCGAAGCCTCTGTTGATGGAGTCAGGTGGCTGAGCGGTGAGGGAATCGGGCTAGTAATCCGAAGGTTGCCAGTTCGATTCCCGGTCATGCCATCTGACGTTGTGTCCTTGGGCAAGGCACTTCACCCTACTTGCCTCGGGGAGAATGTCCCTGTATGTGTCCCTGTACTTACTGTAAGTCACTCTGGATAAGAGCGTCTGCTAAATGACTAAATGTAAATGTGATGTGTTTGCCACATGCGTGCCCTTTCCCCTTCTTTCTATTGGTGCGTTTGTGTACGCAGCTGCAGTTTGTTACCAAATTAGGGTATAGCCTTTCCGTTGTGTGTGTGCATGTGCATTTTTGTGTGTATGTGCCTGAATGTTTACAGCACATGCCTTTCTGCCTTTCCGTTTGAGCATGTGCACGCTCGTCTTCGCATGTCTGTGTGCCTGCGCTTTTGTGTCGGTGCGTGTCACACTGCATCTTTGTCTTCTTGCGTCCGCAGCATGTGTGTGTGTGTGTCTGTGCACGTGTTCCTACGTTTGTCTGCACGTACGTTCCTGCATGTGTGTGTCCGTGCACGTCAGCTGTGTGTGTGTGTCTGTGCGCGTCCGCTGTGTGTGTGTGTGTGTGTGTCTGTGCGCGTCCACTGTGTGTGTATGTGTGTGTGTGTGGTTTGACAGAGGAAGTCCCAGTCAGCCAGACAGAATTGGGTTTGAGTAGCTGGGCAGATGTGATTAAGGACTCAGTGTAATGAGATGTAACCCCACAGCTGCTGCAGGTGGATGGCACCCCGCCACATCAGGGAAGTCTAACTAACGCCGGGCGCCACTACTTCCTGCCAGACAGGAAGAGGCAGGAAGAGACCAAACAAGTCTGTACTTTCCTCTCCTCACAGCACCACATGACAGAATCCTATTTCATGTCTTCGAAGTCAGTTACGTCCCCTGTAAGTTGTACAATCCAGTCTAGCCAGAGTCTTTTTGTCCTTTGTGTTGTTTATTCTCTGTAGCCTTGAAACAATGACGATAATAATCATACGTTTTATACTACATAGTGATTATTATCTTCTTCTTGTCGTTTTTAAATGGTGTATAAACACACTATACAAATACGTATAGCTACAATGTGAATATGAATAGATGTGACTTATCCCTCACACTATCTTCTGGAACAATCCAAGCGGAAGCTTTTCATCCCATCTCTTCACCCCGTGTCACTGTTGTCATCCTGTCATTATTTGCGAGCAGTGGGCAGACCAAGCAAGTGTCAGCTCTGGATTGTATTGTGGGACTTTAGGGCAACGTTTGGTATTTCACACTCTCACACACGCACATTTACACACACATCTAGGATCATCAGAGAGAGAGAGAGAGAGAGAGAGAGAGAGAGAGAGAGAGAGAGAGCGAGTGTGAGAGAGAGAGAGAGAGAGAGAGAGAGAGAGAAGGACAGATAGAGGGAAAGAGAGAGAGAGAGAGAGAGAGAGAGAGGGAAAGAGAGAGAGAGAGAGAGAGAGAGAGAGAGAGAGAGAGAGGGAAAGAGAGAGAGAGAGAGAGAGAGAGAGAGAGAGAGAGAGAGAGAGGAGAGAGAGAGAGAGAGAGAGAGAGAGAGAGAGAGAAAGGGGGGGGGGGGGGCAAGGGAGAGAGCTTGATCAGCCATTCTCACACACCACCTCTGGGCCCAGATTAGAGGAACAATAGCCGGGCCCTTCACTGCCTTCAATCCCTTCACACTGCCTGAAGAGCCCAAACACTGATAAGACACACAGTAACTGAGTGCCACAGCCTCCACAATGTGGCTGCTGTGAAGGCACGTGTTCTCTGTCAACTGTGGCATCCAGCTGAGACACGGAAAAGAGGTCATGTGACCAGACCAGGACAAAAACATTGAGCCTTACTTCAACATTTTGGGTCTATAGTTCTTTAAAAAGTGGCTTTACATGCACACACACACACACATGTATATTTAAAGACTATTCAAAGCAGCTATACTCTGTGCACTGCATCAGACAGCTTGTCTGGTCCTGGGCTTCATTGGAAGCCCATCCAGACAGACACACTAAATCGTCCATGGTTTGACCTCGGTTGTCATTAACACATATTCCAAGTATGGATGAAACGGCATATTACCTGCGATCCACTTTTGAGTTTGAATAAATCCGCCTGAGAAAGCCCTCTCTCCCTCTCTACGGATTCACCCCAGCTGCATGGCCATCGCTCTGTTCACCAGAATGAGCCCCTCATCCGTGGTGAGGATTTTTACAAGACATTGATTGGCGCTTCCCAACCGCAGCACCAAGCAGTTGCCTCCCTGTGCATCTCCCTCTATGAACCCCTTGCGAGAACGCATTGATTGGGCCACGTGGTGCATCAGTGCTGGGGTTTTACTGGTCATCACGTATATTAAATGAACAGCGCGTTCGGCGTGAGGCTAATCAGTATGCTGGACATGGGTGTGATGAGCACGGTGTAGTCGACTTCCCAACAGACTCGCGCCTGCCGCACATCCAACACGGCAGTGGGTCAGGGTTAGGGCTCTCTCTCTCTTTCTTTCTCTCTCTGTCTATCTATCCTTCTCTGTATCTATCTCTATTTCTCTCTCTCTGTTTGTCGCTCTTTATCTCTGTCACTTTCTTCACCTCCCTTCCTGTTGCTGTCCCCTTCTCTTCTTTCTTTTTCAACCGCTTCTTCTGTATTTGGGGATCCCTGTTTTTGGCTCGTTCTCCTCCCATGTCAACCTTTCTCTCTCACCCCTCCTCTATCCCCCTCTCTTTTCATGTCTCCGTCTAACTCACTTTGTTGCTTTTCCCAACTAAGGAGGGATGACAAAACAAACAACACGAGGAAACCAATCTTGATTTCAAGACCCCGCGCTGCAACGCACAGTCCAGAGGGCCTAACAGACAGCGACAGCTCAATGCATTTTGATCGACTAGATAATCAAGCCCCGTTCCATTTCTCTGCAGCATCAACATCCCTTTCAAACAGCTGAGGGGCGGAGCCCTCATCTTCCACAGCTTCATTTGTCAGACCCGAGCTGGAAGCCACGCACTCCAGCGGCGTCCCCTCCAACATCTCAGAGGGCACAGAGCACATCATGTGGAAACCCCCACAATCCTCCCCCGCGCACGAAACACACAGGCTCGTTATCCTCACCCCCCATTCCCCCCCCACCCCCCCACCACCACCACCACCACCACCCCTCCGCCCCACCCTACTCACCCCTCACAAAAAAAACACAAAAAACTGGGATTCATGGTCACAGAGTTAATGCAATTTGTGTAATTCTCTTATCAGAAGCTCCAGTAGGCTTTCCCTCTCTGCACATCTTCTCGGTCTATCTTCTTGGCGTGACGCGTAGCGCGTGTGTGACTGGGTGAAGGAACAAGGCTCGAGAGAGAAGAGGAGGCTGAGAGCTTCAAGGGTGGACTCTTTAGAGAAGGACACCAAGACTAACAGCAGGTTTCCTTCTGCTACGGTAATAGCAGACTAATCGTATGAGAAGCGAATAAAGAAATGTGTTTTGTGACTGTCACAAACAAAGACTTGACTAACCCTAACTTAAAGACAGGAACCTGTTTGACTAAAGCATTTAGGATCGGGTTGGGCTGGTTCTGTCTGTGAACTGACATTTACATTTAGTCATTTAGCAGACGCTCTTATCCAGAGCGACTTACAGTAAGTACAGGGACATTCCCCACGGGGCAAGTAGGGTGAAGTGCCTTGCCCAAGGACACAACATCATTTTGCAGAGCCGGGAATCGAACCGGTAACCTTCAGATTACTAGCCCGACTCACTAACCGCTCAGCCACCTGACTCCATTTCGCAAAGCCAAGAATCGAATCGGCAACCTTCAGATTACTAGACCGATTCCCTAACCGCTCAGCCACCTGACTCCGGGACATGGGTCCTCCTGAGCTCCCCAAACAGGAAGTTCAGGTTCAACCCTTTCAGGAACCCTTTTCCCCCTGCAAGTTTTCTATAATCAATATGTTAAATAATGGCAGTATTGGTTTGGAGCAGGGAACAACAATGGATGTAACATCCATGACCAGCACTGACAGCCCTGACAGACACACATGGGTGAAGAGCAAGCTGACCTTCCAGTGGATTACAGAGGTCAGGGATATAGCACACTGCACACAGCCTAATGGCTCAAGGGTCAATAGACACAAATAGACAATATTGAGTATTCTTTGTTTAACTGCTTGATTTAGACGTAGAATGTAAAAAGCAATCCTTTTTTTTCCCCCTCGTGAAAGCCATGGATCAATAATGACGACAGAGTACTACAGTATGGATTGGTCTTATGAAGTAGAGATGGTCCTCCAATCCCCTCAGCCAATTTACAGTCTCTGCCAGGAAGGGTAGTCAACAGAAAACTGCAGAAGCATCATCGGTGCTCTACTCTTGGATAAGCTTATGTTCCGGAACAAGGTCCCATTCTCTACATTTACATTTAGTCATTTAGCAGACGCTCTTATCCAGAGCGACTTACAGTAAGTACAGGGACATTCCCCCGGGCAAGTAGGATGAAGTGCCTTGCCCAAGGACACAACGTCATTTGGCACGGCCAGGAATCCAACTGGCAACCTTCATATTACTAGCCCGATTCCCTAACCGCTCAGCCACCTGACTCTAGAACATCATTCAGACTCCCACGCTTCGGTATTCTTCCAGGGAATTCAAACTTGCTGCCCAACACATCTTTCCTCTATTTTCTAATGATACTCTACTATGATCTACTATGCTATATACTTCTATTGTCCTGCACTTCTATTCCTCAGCAGTGGTGCAGAGTCAACGCGCTACTGTTACAGCTGCGCGGTGATGGTGCGGCACAAAGCACCACATGTTGAAGCGTTGATCTCACAGCGCTTCTCTGCAGATCTGTATGCAAGTAGCTCAGCTGGACTCGCACCCCTCTCCTCCTCCTCCTCCCCCTCCTCCTCCTCCCCCTCCCCCTCCCCCTCCCCCCTCCTCCCCCCTCCTCCTCCCCGCTGCCTCCTCCTCCTCCCCCTCCTCCTCCCCCTCCCCCCCCTCCTCCCCCCCCTCCTCCTCCTCCTCCCCCCCCTCCTCCCCCCCCTCCTCCTCCTCCTCCTCCTCCTCCCCCCCCTCCTCCTCCCCCTCCTCCTCCTCCTCCTCCCCCTCCTCCTCCTCCCCCTCCTCCTCCCCGCTGCCTCTCCCGCGTGTCTCACTCCAAGGACAGACGGCCGGGCGGGCAGGCGGACAGACGGTCAGACTCAGATGTCGTGCTCAGGCGCTGGGGCAGAGCTGCGAGCAGCTTATTCAGCGGCGCCTCGGAGCGGGACGCGTTTCAGCTTTGTTTACATCAACAGCTCCCAGGAGAAGGCCTCTGGGCTTAACTTCACGAGATGGGGACCGCCTCTAGGACAAAGCAGTGCTGAGATTCGTCTCGTGTCCAACCACCGAGCGTTGTCGTTCGTTTTACAGCACCACGACCTACAGTTATCTGTCTGACGGTGTTGTGTGTCCACAGCAAAGTGTTGGTCAGCAGTACAGCCTTTCAGTAAGTGAATCATGCCCTGCAAAGTGTGTTTAAGTATGCATTCACACAACCAATCAGGAGTTTAATAATTAGCTTAAAAAAACAGCCACTCTAGAGCAGAATCTAAATGATGAAACCGCAGGGGGATATAAAGGATTGGTTTGGAAAAACCCTTAATTAGCAGAATACAAATCATCTCAATGCTGGCTGCTACTGTCCCAAGACCGAGGTTCTGGGAGGTTCTGGGAGGCGCAGTGCCAAGGATATACCTTGGCAGATACACTGGGCTGACAAGCGTCGCCTTGGCAACGTTTCAACGCTCTGACCCCTTCACACACAGCATGACATCGGCTCAGAACGCCTGGTTGAGCCTATGATGCATTCAACAACTCCGAAACCACTGGGAAACTCAGTAAAGATAGACATGCAAAGAGATCCTACACATCCTTCTACACACCTATTTGTTACACCCACCTACTGATTAGGCATTAGGTCTTCAAAAGATGTGAATGCTGTTCCTTTGTGAGATAACCCATGAAAAACGTTTTAGAACCAAGACCAACATATGGATGGAGCCTTTCTCTGCCACTTCCTCGACATACCCGAGCCCACATGAAGCACTACCACCACAAAAGTCTATTCAATCAAGCAAGCACTAAATATGCTAAATGCCTGAACAATCATCCAAGCTGACATCCCAATCCCTACAGTTAAGTAAATGTAATACCACTTTCAAAACAAACATCCTATCAGGGATTATTTTCAACAGCTGAAGATGGCTTCTTGTTCCAATTATACTGTATTTATGTTTCCACTCACTGTTCGTCAAGTAGTCCAAATAACTAGATAACAGAAATGATTTGTCTTATACAATTAACTGGATTGGGAACTCTGATTGGAGAACCTTGGGTCTCCAAAATCCTCTCATCTCCTCATTTATCGCAATCCTCTCATTCACCTTTCATATTTTGATGGAGCTGCCTCAAACACAAACACAGCAACCATTACAAAAAAAAATAGCTTGTTGAATAATTTACCACTCAGCCCTGCAATGCTTCTCCCATCTCAGGGTCAGTTTTAGTTATATGCAAGTACAGTATACTGGGCTTGTGCCTGCGAGGAGTAGTCATGTTAGGATGTTCTCAGACCAAACAGACCCATGTTTCTGTATGTACAGTGCAGGTTGCACTGACTTGACCTACTATACAGGAGAACACAGAGCATGCCTTGCCTAGAGATTGCCTTTGGGAGTCAACATGCATACTTTTTACAACAGCATCAAGGAGTAAAGAGCCTATAAATATAATTAAGAAAGTGTACAGGCCGACAACATACAGCACCTGCATTAGAAGTAAGGATGGCCGAACAGGACAATTCTTTGACTCGATTCAAAAAGTCACTTCACTTACAACATGAAGGTGAATTCTTCATTAACTCAGAACATCACATGTGAATGATGGCTCCTTGATGCCATAAAAACTTATGGCATCAACTTTAAACTTTTATAACACTTTACATTCCAAAACCACAGATTGAAGTTTGTTATGAAACATGGATTGTCAAACCCTGACATTATCCATACTTACTACAAATTAACTACCAACTACTATTATATTTCTCCTACAGTAAGGTATACCATCATGAAGTCAGGCCCTCCCAGCAATAATAGTAGTTATTACTAGATGACCTCAGTGGGACAGTTCTCAGTAAGACCAAGTAGCAAGTATGTAAGTATGAGAGAGTGTGGTGGGGTGGTGTGTGTGTGTGGTGGGTGGTGTGTGTGTGTAGTGGGGTGGTGTGTGTGTGTGGTGGGTGGTGTGTGTGTAGTGCGGTGGTGTGTGTGTAGTGGGGTGGTGTGTGTGTGGTGTGTGTGTGGTGGGGGTGATGTTTGTAATGGGTGGTGTGTGTGTGTGTAGTGGCTGGAGTGTGTGTAGTGGGTGGTGTGTGTGTGTAATGGGTGGTGTGTGTGTAGTTGGTGGTGTGTGTGTGTGGTGGGGGTGGTGTGTGTAGTGGGGTGGTGTGTGTGTAATGGGTGGTGTGTGTAGTGGGGTGGTGTGTGTGTAATGGGTGGTGTGTGTGTAATGGGTGGTGTGTGCTTCCAGCTCCCTCCTACTACCTGAAAGAAGTAACTAAGGCTAGCTCAATATTAGCCTCCATCAGTGGCTCCTGGTTAACGCTACATCCAGTATCACATGGAATAATCCCCCATTGTGGCTGTAGCCTACTGATACCCATATCCTGTTAGCCTGGCATGGACAACACTGAGCACTCATGGGAAATCAGGACTGATTGCATCACCCAGCCAAGAGGTGGAAGAACTGAGGCAAGATGAAGAGATATAGAGAGAGGGAAGAAATGGGGAGGCATTTTCTAGTGTATTGAGCATCCCCCTGTAGTATTAAGCCCCTTCGGTGGACATGGGTGAGTGAGTTTAACATCTGGAAATGAAACATCATTATGTGTGTGTGTGTGTGTGTGAGTGAACGAGTAAGTGACTAACTGATGGAAATAACATTGTGATTGTTATTTATTATTTAAGGACAGTAACTACAGTATAAGCTCCGCACCAGCTATGGGCAGGATATTCCCCAGCCACAGTGTAACAAAATAAGCGAGGTGTGAAAGACAATGAGGGGGCATTCGAGTTTAGGTCATTGTCAGCTATTCTACATCCACTTAATTTAATGCGTCTCAAGGTCCATTAACCACAGCCGATACACGCGAAAGGAAAATAACTGCAGAAAACAGCCCTTGGAGACCAACGTTACAGTTCAGGTCCTGACACATTTCAACTGACATTTTTTTTCCTCAACGCTGCAGCATTAACTAAAACCACAGTATATATTCCCTGGCAGTGTAGAACACGTCAAAGAGAGAGAATGACACGTGCATAAATGAACCTACTCAAAACAAGTGAATTTTTCTCATGGCTTGCCTAATCTCACGAATTTATCATGTTCTCATCAAATGTATATGAAACGAGCTAGACTGATGTTACACGTCGTTGACACTGGTCTATGTCTACAGAAATAAAGGAAAGGCTACTCACTCGTCTGGGCGGTCACATTGTTCGTTTCGTCAACTTGCAGTATTCCTCTCGAGTTGAACAGCGATACGGACAGCTGATTGTTACAGCATTATCGGGACAAAAGAGTCGAGAGCACTTGTAGGCTATGGGGAATGCGGTGCATGGTTCACATCGATCTAGTGAGAAGCTCAGCGCGCCGCCGATTTCCCTGAAAGAACGTAACGTAACGGTCCTGCTGAGGGATCGTGTTCGACAGAGGTCAAAGAGTACCCCAAAAGCCACGGTTACCTAGATGCATGTCAGGAAATACTCCATTGTGTTCTGCTGTTAGACAGAATCTTCTTTCAGTAGATTCTCCCGTTTTAGCGTTGTTTGTAAACCTTAATAATACAATCCAGGAGAAATAAGTAGCTTAACCAAGCCAACAAGTTATGTTGCAAGTTGCTTTATGCGAAAGGAGGAGTTAACTTGGAGGCGCTGCCCAAGCGGCAACGTTTTATGCTACAGGTATTGTTTCGCTTCATGGGGTGAAGTGTCTCAGCAAAAGACAACACTGAATATCCCTGTCGTTTGACAATACTAAGCTTTCTTTAGGTCTTCAATATTACTGACACAAGGTTCAAATACAGACAATTAAGCTATTATAATTGATTTGCCGCCAATTACGTCTGCCTCTAATCTCGTCACTTTCGAAATAAAGACTCCGCCAACACTGGAGTGGCTCTTAGACCTCCTCTTTATTGGAACTGGAGAGAGCTGTGCGGTCCAGAGATTTTCAAGGCAGCTGTCCAAGGTGCTGACGCTGGCCAAGGTGCTGACGCTGTCCAAGGTGCTGAAAGCCTGCAAGCGGTGCTTTGTGCTACTGTGGACAATGGACGACTCACTCTTTCGCTTGCCAGATAAACTAAACAAACAGGGAGCAGCCTACTACTAGACTACTAGCTCACTAAATACCACCTTACATCTACGCGGGGCTTATTGATCATCAGCATCTATGTGACTAAATTACTATAGCGGTACTAATGTTGATCTATTTTCTGAAACAAAATCTGAAATGTATTCTAGTTTTAGACTGTATGTACATTGTTTTTTTTTACCCACCAAACCTTTTTTGGATATTAGAAAACAAACAGTAGAGAATGTCATGATCTTGGAATGTGATACAAAGGGAAATGGTATAATTTTAAACCCAGAGAACCAGACGCGTACTGTCCAGACCGAAGTGGAGGTCACTAAAGCACATAATCCAGTGAAGGTTTGTGAACACGCTGGACAAACGGTATCGATGTGGTTGAGATGTAAGGACTAGCTTTGAAATCCGATCTCCACGTGAAGTGCTGGGTCAGTCAGTTCTCCAGACATAGGGAGCGTTCTCTCCCAGTGACCGTACAGTGAGACGTGACCTTAAAGACCAAACACTATGCATCAGCGCTGTCTGATGGTTATTAATGGGCCTCGGTTTGCCCATCGACTCTGATATTGCACAGATGCAAAAGGGTAAGATCAGCCTTGCATACAAGCAATCCATTTAAACTAACGACTATTCGGGCAACCGGCTTGCTCGCTCAAATTCCACCGCCCTAGCAACTGATGATTCAGTGAAATGGAGGCAGTAAAATGTACAAGTAAATGTTATTTGCTAAAGGACTTGATGGATAGGTCTATTAGAGAATACGGTTTAGATAGTTTGTTCCTACTAAGAGGACTCCACAAAAACGATGAAACACAGGCGGGAACAAACCCTGCTTTTAAACACCCGCTAAGACCAAGAGTGTGCCCCTGTCGGCAACACCTGGGTAGCTAGCACGAGTGGCTCCCACATCCTCCATCCAATCCCTTTTCTGTCGTTTCCTCCTCCCCCCCCCCCTCCCCCCACCCCCCCGGGGTCAGAGGGTGGGGTGTTAAAAGGCAGACTGACACAGAGCTGGATCATCTAGAGTCGTGGGGGTTGGAGTGTGGTGCGGTACACTGTTGCGGTTCGCCACTGTTAGATCTGGTGCTGAAGGACGCTGGCCTATCTCCAGCGTTATCTACGACTCTCCCCTGAACAGACCCCGTGATGAGATCCTGGGGCGGAATCCGTCGCATCTCCATGGCAACCGTCAGCTTCCGGCTGAGGGAAAGGTTGGTGTGCGTGGGTCAGCTCAGAGAGCTAATGTCATTTCCTGTACGGCTGGACGCTCTCACATGATGGCTATCTGGACCCACCCCAGGACTGGTACTACGTACTGTACCTTGCACATTTTCTCTCTTTCTCTCTGACAGAGCGAGGGTGGTGCTGTACTAGAATCATTCATAACTTTACCATTTCGTTCGAACAGAGCAGAGTGATCGAGATATACAGTCTGGTGTGTTTTTGACAAAGAGTTGAATGTTATGTTTAAGGTAAAAATCATTCATATTGTACTGTTCTGTGTGACAAGAGTCTATGCAGGAGACTTCATTAAATAACCTACACCATCAATATCCTCCTCAATAGCCTTCCCATGCTAGACCACGGACGACTAAGAATAGTCTTGGTAACTTATGAATAATGCTCTCTTCTTTTTATGCAAAACCACTCACCACATATTATTGAGACTGACATGAGGATATGAAGATGCAGAATGTGTAAGGGGACTGAATTACCTCAGGGACGGCTGAGAGGAGAATGGGAGATGATTGATCATGACTAAGCATTGTGCCGGCCTCACTGTAAGTGTATCCATCCGTCAGGTGATCACCGTCTCCGCTCCTCCAGTGGCTAAACCACACACACGCACACACACACACAGATTAGATCCAAACCACTAAGCGGTGACATTAGCTATGAGGATCAATCCTTCTTTGAATCAACAGTACATTTTCGGATGCCTCAACCCACATCTGTAAATAAGATGGGAGTTGATTTGTTGTCTTGCATTGGGGACTATTCTACTGATAAGGTTGTCAAGCATATCTCATATATCGTTTTTACACCACACCAATGCCAAAATAGATATCATTCCAATGTTCTAGAGCCAATCATGTTCCTGCTTACATTTGGGCATATCTGCATATCTATTATAAGAGCCGTCGTAAATAAGCTTTAATGGAACTGTCGTCTTGTGCCAACACATATTAACAGAGCTTCAATTCCAAACTGAGCTGACAGCTAATTGTGGTAACCCAATGGCACAACATCCATCTTAGCAAATACACTAGGACAAATGGGAATTATACCAATGTATAGTACACACTGCATGGTTTTTATAACTGCATGTTGTTGACAGGCAGGTATAGAACCAACAGACCCTATTGAGGGGAAAGTGTAAAGATTCCAGGCTCCAGTCCTCTTTCTCTTCAACACCCCCGCCCCCCATATCACAATCATGGCCCCTCTAAACATGAGCTGAACACGCCTATTCCATAATACTCTAGTTCAGTGGTCGAACTCCCGTTCAGCTCCGACCACTAACAGAGGGAGGGTTCCGTCCTCTTCCAGCCCATCCCTTCCGGCCAGTGAGGCTCCCCTTCATCAGGCTGAGCTGGAGGACTCTGTCCCCAGGGCCCCGTTCAAGGCCTGCATTAATTCACACAGCCATAAATTCTCCCTGAGAGGCCTGGACGTGGCTGCCCCGTCTGGCCCCCATCCTCCCGGGCGTGAGGCTTACCGCTCCCCTTCCTGCTGGAGTCTCCGAGGGGCCTCTCTGGGACTGACTTATGGCTCGATAGGTGGGGCTTCTGTCAACGGGAGGTTTTAAGAGGCAGCTGTAAAAGGACCGTTTCCTCGGACGCAGATTAAGCCTGACCCGACACTAGAGAGCCAGGGAGGGCAGCTTTCGTTGATTGCATCTCGTTGTTCCAAGATTTTGTTTTTGTAAATCTTAAGGGATACTGTTGAGGGAATATTGGTGGGGTTGGTGGTATAATGCCTCTATTCTGGAAGAATTTGGTGCAACTAGGAAATCTTTCATTATGGCAGTCCATACAATGAATGACACTGAAATACAGCTGAAATGCCTCTGGGTATTTTGAGGCCTCAAAGTGAAAGTGACTAGCTTCTCACTGGCTCGAGTTAATTTGTTCCTCAAATTCAGTAGCGGAGATAAGACTTTCAAAGGATGAAAATACCAAGGCCTTTCTTTTTCATGAATTATGCCGTGCAGCCTTTGCTGACTATACATACACACACACTCACATAACTTGAATATATTCGTATGCATCTTGATGAACTCAAATAAAGTAAATTAGAATTCAGCAGCCACGGTGCAGAGACAAGAGAACGGAAGGGCACAATCGAGCAGATGCACTGAGAAAATACCTTGTGGTTGTGTGTCAGGTCAGCACTGTCTGAATAGTACATTGGATTTCTGTAGGCCTGCAAGACCTTTGGAAAGTATTCAACCCCCTTTACATCCATCACCTTTTGATGTCTCACAGGCCTTCTGACGGCAAAAGCCTGCTCTGCTTTCCAGGATTCAAATGTAAAGGACGAAGCCTGGAAGGGCAAATGATCAGCTGTATGTACGCTCTCTGATGCTATATCTGGTCAGAGCTGATTACACCCAAGTTTCTGGGGCTAATAGGGTTTCTCTGCAGCTCGGCCCCCTCCCTCTGAGCTTAAATGAAGCATTAGCTCCGAGTTCTCCCCAGCTAAGGCCAGCTAAATGACCAGGCCCACTGGAGCAAGCCTCATTAAGACCCGTATGAAAAGACTAATTGGCTAAACGAGCCGAGGTCAGAGCCCAGCGAGTGAATATCCAAAAGACACAAAGCACGGGCGCAACCTCCCAGCCATGTGATCTGCGCCCAGATACATGCTGCTGATTTGAGAAATCCTTCTTTTCTTATGTTTTCCTGTTTCTATATCTATAACTCTCCTCCCTCCCAGCCCAAATGGAACATTTTGCTATTTCGTATGGAGGGACGGGGACGGGGGGCACGCAGGAGAGGGGGAACACGGCGAGCGGAAGGGCGATTTAGTGGAGGTAAAAACCTCGGCTCGCCACGGCTCGGTGAACAGCTCCAGCAGATGAGGGCTTACGTAAGCAGGGGCCCGGCTACTAACCGAGGTTGTTTTATTTATCGTTCCGGCGTTGTTATCATGCCTTTGGTTTGACTCGCTGTCGCGGCGTGGAGGCGTGAGCACGGCGGCAGTCCTGATCTGTTGTGACGCGCCGCCGCGAGTGAGGGAGCAGCACCGGCGAGGCCGCACCGACAACAGGATGGCTGCGGATTAAAATGGATGAGTCAGTGGGGTTGGTAGGAGGACAGCCTGCCACTGTGGCCGGGTCAGAGAGACGTCTCTGTCAGAGAGGATAGAGCGGCGAGGGCCTGAGGAAGCCTGGAGGAATATGACAAACGACAAGATGGAGGTTGTAAAATGAAGACGATTCTCATGTTTACAAAATAAGCAAAACTAAACAGTTCTCAGAAAGTTAAGGGACTTCACAGCTGAAGGGATACAATGAGATGTGTAAAAAAAATAAAATCAATGGCTGTCATTTTCTTAGTTGTTTCTGAACGTACAATTCGAAAAAAAAAAAGGTTTCTTCTCAAACCACTGAACAATTAACACAAACACATATGAAACACAATCAGTTCTACCAGTTTCCGACCATTCGGAAACACACAAGCTTCCCAGCTTCCCGAGCAGGTCTCATGATGTGGCACAGACTAGCCGAGTCTCCCAAACAGAGGGAAGATAAACTTGGTGGGCGAGCGGACAGGAGTGAAAGGCAGACCTGGAGAGAGAAAAACCATCAGAGTCAATCCAGAGTTCAACCGTGACTGTCATCAGAACATAATATACATTACAGTATTAACACCTACATATGACTGAATAATAACAGGATACATGAACTGATAACGCAATGGCTGATCTACTGAGTATGATAAACGAAGCACGTAAGAAATCTCCTTTCTTCCACTTTCTGAATGTGTGTCGCTCCAGATAAACACAAGATGATCATAATGAACGGTGTGAATCTGTGAGTGGGAAAGAACGCCAATGGACGACCAGGCTTTATACCATGGTCTGGCTGAATACTCGATTCTGATTGGCTGCAGGGGTGTCCATTATCAGGTGATATTGGACACCTCGTCGGGCATTACCCATTACTTATACAACCTTTGGATGTTTTTTTTTGTGTGCGAAGTGGGTGGTGTTCTCTTTGGATCTGAACTGGAACCACTGTGATCAGTGGTGTATCAATATCAAGGCCAATGCAATTAAAGAACACAACTGAGGCAGAGAGATATTGGAACAGGTCTAATTGAATCCATGTCAGTTCATCAGTGCAGGACTATCCAACACTGGGGCCGCAGCACTGAAATCAATACGCCCTGTATGCATCCATGGCACAGGCTAATTTCATTCGGTTTTGCTATAGCGTCATTAACGCAAAGGAAAAAGGCCTGCGCATGTCTATGGAAGTGTGTGAAGTGTGCGTTTGCATTTGTGTGTGGGGTGTTTGCTTGTGTGTGGGGTGTTTGCTTGTGTGTGGGGTGTTTGCTTGTGTGTGGGGTGTTTGCTTGTGTGTGGGGTGTTTGCTTGTGTGTGGGGTGTTTGCTTGTGTGTGGGGTGTTTGCTTGTGTGTGGGGTGTTTGCTTGTGTGTGGGGTGTTTGCTTGTGTGTGGGGTGTTTGCTTGTGTGTGGGGAGTTTGCCTGTGTGTGGGGTGTTTGCTTGTGTGTGGGGTGTTTGCTTGTGTGTGGGGTGTTTGCTTGTGTGTGGGGTGTTTCCATGTGTGTGCGTTGGTGTATGTGATGGCATTACCGTAATAGCAGCTCTGAGTCTCCATCAGTTCAGGGGTGTGGAGGCTGAGAGTCCTGATGCTGGAGGGCTGGGGGGCTGGGAGGCTGGAGGGCTGGGGAGCTGGGAGGCTGGAGGGCTGGGGAGCTGGGAGGCTGGAGGGCTGTGGGGCTGGGAGGCTGGAGGGCTGGGGGGGCGCCACGAGGGCCGGGCTCAGCTGCAACAGGGCGAGCAACAACACGTGAGCAAGGAATCCTGGGTAGGAGCATCACTGCTCTTTAAGGAGCTAGCTCCATCAGAACTCCATTCCAGGTGAAAGGCAGGGGAATAGAAACAGGAATACCAAGGCTTTAACTTCAAATGTGTGAAAATTAAACACATTTCCGTGGTTGGAACGATTGTATTTGAACATATGAGCCTTTTTACTCCCACACGCTTGTGCATAATGACTTGGCAAGTTAATAAAAACACCAGGGGTGAAAATTGCTCTCGTTCTCTTCCAATTAACAAATAATTAAGTCTGCCTTGCCGTGGGGTTTCCCGGGAGACTGGGCAGGGGTAAAGGCCTGATGAGTGACAAACAAGCCAACAAGAGGAGATGAGCTCAACTTGACACACACCCCAACAACAAGCTCCAGCTGCTTTCCCAAACATTAGGAACTCTATGGGACCAACAGCAGCTGTTTGGTAGCCAGTGTGCCTACTAGGCATGTGGCCAGAAAACAAGGCCAAAACTGTTATGTTTGGAATGTGGCTGGCTTGTTGATTGGACCGCGTTCATGTAGTAGCTTGGAGGGTGGTGTTTTTCTCTCCATTAACACCTAATAAATGTATTGGCTCACATTTATATGTATATCAAATTCCCAAACGACACCAGCAACTTGAGATCCAGTGCTTGTACACACCTGACCAAACTTGTTTTATATATATATATATATATATATGATATATCAAATGATATGGTTTAGATTGAATTTGATGCATTTTGCACAGTATTCGCTTTGCAGATGACAAATAAATGTAATCACTTTTTTAATTTAAAAACCTCAAATGATACGCAATGATTATCTTATCGCAACCCAAAAGACATGCTAAGCTCTGGTCAGCAAGTTTGTAATATGTAAATGACTTGCTACAAAGCAAGTGTAATCCACAGAGATCCCCCTCACTGATTCCATCCACAGCAAGGTCAGGCCTCTCACAAGCCTGCATCACATTACATTAACACAACCGGATCACAGATTTAAGCTGACGTTTAACGGATGTCAGTACCTCGGCTGCGTCTCTATGGTAACTAGGTTCCGTCTTGGGCTGTAAATACATACATTACGTTTGTATTTATTTAGTAGATGCTTTTAGCCAAAGCAGTAGTGCATATAGAAAGTAAAGTACAGTTATGTGCAGTATTTCTGTGGTTAGAGTCAAGAGTGTTTACTAGCCACATTGCCAAGTAGCCACATCTCAGCCTACAGGCACGATTAAAAAAAATACTAAAAGATTACTAACTCAGTGCAACAATTACATCTAAAATTGCTTACGTTTACACCAACAATAACATATTTATTCTAGTAGCTAGCTAAATAATGTATGGCGAATACATATAATAATACTAAAGTGCAGTAACACATTTCAATTCCTCAACTGCAGTCTTAAAATTACATCTCGATTCAACTTGACTAAATGACTAAATGTAACTTAGTGTCTAGTACAGGGCGGTGGCACCTCCCCGCTCTCCCCCACATCACCTCTCTGGGATCGGGGTCCGGTGTCCAGGCCTGGTCCCAGACGCTGCAGCACAGGACTGGCTCCTCCCTCCTCAGCACCTCAAACTGGTCCAGCTTGTGATCCTGGAGGAGGTCAAACCCACGAGGCATTACAAAAGAACCAGAACGTTCCAGAGTGTTCCAGCACTCATCTGTTGATGCACCCCAATACTCTCAGAGAAGGGATTTGTACTGTTTACACATTCAGGAAGATTACTGTTGAAGGCAGGGGCTCACTGTGATGACTGTACAGTGGAAGTCTACTCAATACCACTTGTGTCTACTCAGAGAGGTGTGAGAGGTCAGAGGTCATACCTGGACCTGGGAGTTCAGTTCCTTGAAGACCTCCAGTTCTGGAAGGTCGTCAAGGCCAGGATAAGGAGCCTGAAAATCAGTTACGTGCATAAACCTTTCTTTTACAAAGCATACAAATAGCAAAGGAATTCATATTATTACTGGTAATGATACCAAAAACGACGAGTTCATCAAGCAGATTCTTTTATCCTTGGAGACAAGGGAGGATTTGAACCTTGGATCTGGTGCTGCCCCAACCACTGAGCTATGCCTATCCTGAATAACCAATACAACTGAATATATTGGATAAATTCTAGCTCCACTGGGTAGCTTTTCTATTTTCAGTGGACCTAATACATTCTCAGGATTGATTCTGAAATGCATGGGCTGAACAGCCCCGAGGCCAGATCCTCCTCTCTCAGAACGTGCCCTGCTCTCAACACGGCTCTAAACTGGCCGCGAGTTATCCTCCCTGTCTCTGTAGAGCAAGTTTAACTGCCTCTCGCCACCACTCCCCCCCCCTCCCCTCCTCCCCCTCTCTTTGTCGTGCGCCTGGACACTAGTAATTCACCCAGGAGAGGGTGGGGCTCAGAGCTCCAGGGAGACAGAGAGGGAGCTAGGGGTAGTGGCAGCTAGGCTAGCAAGGTAGGAGAAAGAAAATGATGGGGGGAGGAAATGAAGATGAAGAGGAAAAAGAGGGAGCGTGGGAGAGAGGGTTTTACCTTCAGCGGTGGTGAGGGAGAGGGGCTGGGTTGTGGAGTTGTGGGGCTGTCGAGGCTGGGCTCTGCTGGGCCCGGCTCGTCCTCTATCTCCATCCCTTCATCAAACACGCCCTCCCCGAGGTACAGGGTCACGGGGTTCAACTGGCCACAGTGCTGACACGGACAAAACAAAAGGGCTCAGAGTGAGCAATATAGAACCCAACTCTCACTGGATGCAAAACATGCGTGTGTGTGCGTGTGTGTATAAACGGTATATGTGAAAGTGTGCGTGTATATAAAGCGGATGTGTGTAAGTGTGTATAAACAGTGTGAGTGTGTGGTGTGTAAGTGTGTCTAAACAGTGCGAGTGTGTGTGTGTGTGTGAGAGGCTGACCGCGGCGCTGGCGGCGGAGCTGCAGTGGAGGCCGTGGCCCTGGTCCTGCAGGGCGCTGTGCGCGTACACGTCCTCCTCCGTGTGCGTGTCGCACAGGAACAGCTGCAGGACGTCCCGCTGGTAGCTGTGGAGGGCGGCCACCAGGGTGCGCTCACAGCACAGCTTCTGGAAGGAGCCGGTGGCCTCGGCGCTCCACTCGGCCTGGGCGACCCGAGCGGAGCAGGAAGCGGCAGTAGCATTAGCAGCAGGAAGTTTAGCAACAAACTGCTAATCAGCCTTTGAGGTGGGAAGATTCTTCGGTGGACGATGGGTACTTACTCTGATAGGCTTGACTCCAACTAGACACGAGGGGACTGCTTGTGCTGGGAGCTCAGAATAACAAGACCTAGTAAGCACAACAAGATACAAGAAGGGCAACCACGTGTGATTGGTCAGGAGCATATAAATCAACGGCCTGCGGATAACCTGACACTAATGTGCCACGCAACATACATACAGACCCTATCGGTTAAATCATCCTAAGGGTTGACGCCTAGGGGAGAAGAGGTTTGGTCTACTAAACATGGATGGGGTTCCTACTTGAGGAACTTGAGGCTGGCCCGGTCCACGTTGGTGAGGTCTCCAAAGTCCACGTAGTAGACCTCGACCTGGGTGTCGCTGAGCACGCGGTGGATGACCACGCGGTAGAACCACATGTCCCTGGGCGCCACGCAGCACGCCTGGCCCCGCCGTACGTAGCGCGGGGGGAGACGGTAGCGCTCAGACACCTTGGGACAGGTGTAGCAGCTCCTGGAGAGGAGGGAGGGGTGAGACGTGAAAAGGTGGAGAAGGAAAGGAAGGAAGGGGTTGGTGAGACAGATGTCGAGAGATCTCATACTATCTGAGCAAAGCAGAGTACAAAATGACCTGACCAGAACATTCCCCCTCGCACCCCTCCTCTCGTCCCCCTGAGCTGTGCTTGAGGCGTCACCTCATCTCCATCATCATGTTCTCCAGGGCGCGGGTCTCCTGGTTCTCGTCGAAGCGCAGGTAGAAGTGGCTGGGCGACTCCACCCACTCCACCAGCACGGGCACCAGGGCCCGGGGGCTTCTGCGGGTGGGCGCCCGCAAGCGCTGCCCGCGCAGTGCGTCGGGGGGGACCAGCGCCTCGCCACCCGTGATCACCCGCATGGTGGGGTACGGATCTGCCATCTGGGAGCACACACACACAAAAGGTCTAGGAATGTAACACAGCACTACCATGGTAAAAATAGAAACATGCATGTGCACACCTCCATAGGTCAAAACATGGTGCAAAAAAAAAGAAAAAAAGGGATTCGACCCGACGCCATCAACTTTCAGTTCTTCCCTCTGTTGCCCTGAGAGACAGAGGCTCCGGCCCGCCCACCGAGAGCAGGTGAGCCTCACCTGGTGGTAGGTCTTGTTGGTGATGCCAAGCGCCTCGTCACACCCTGGGGGGTCATCGTCCTCGGCAACAGGGTCACTCTGTGGGCCTTCCCAGGGGGACTCCTTGGAGCTGAGGTAGTACCCTGCTCTGGACGGGTTGAGGCCCTCCCCACTCTCCTCTCCACCAGGACCGCTGGGCTCTGACACACACACACACACACACACACACACACACACAGAAGCTGAATGACACGTTCAACCCATTTAAACCTACTTCGCTCTATGGGCAAATGCATCAAACGCACAGCAGCACGACAGCACAAAACACTCAAGCTCCTTCAATAGACATCTATGACGTGATTTACATTCAATCCCACAAATGATTGAAATCTAAAGATTCACATAGGATGCAAGGCGCCCAGAACTAGAATAGCTGACCTGGCTGGGATTGGCTGACGTGTTTGATGTCCGCGACCATCCAGCGGACACCCTTGCCCTCCTTCACGGGTCTGAGGTGGAGCGTGTCGTTCAGAGCGCCCGCCATCTCCGTCACGCTCAGAAAGCCACTCTGTATCACGGGTAGCTCCTCCCCAAACGCCCTCTGAGGACAGAGGTCAGGGAGGGTTAAGGTCAAATACAGAGGTCAAGTTCAGCTGAGGAACCCAATGTAGTCTCACAACTGAAACACCATCATTGTACATTAACATACAGTACATTTTACCTTGTATTCTGAAGGGAGATCATGTACAGATATTCCTTCACTGTTCTGACTGACCACCTGGAAAAAAAGTTACAGGTCTATTTTAGGTTTCTAATATTAGAAACGCCATCATTGCTATGATGATGTACGACTTGAGCTTTCAATTGATGTCAGGGCAGACATACTAGTGCATCTGGAAACAGTCTCCTGCCTCCCATCCTTCATCCAGACTGATGTGAGAAAACAGAAAAATCACCGGAGCACGTTCCCCAAGGCTTCCCATAAGATTGCCTTCACCGGTGCTTGCTTCCAAACATCAATCAGGATGAAGGGGCAGATCGCTGATACACTTCCTTCTGTGTGTGTGCCGTGCTTATGTGTGCAGATGGACTTGGGTCCATGTCTGTGGACTTGGGTCCATGTCTGTATACGTGTGTGTGTGTGTGTGTCTGTGCAGACGGACCTGTCGGAGCCTGGTCTTCAGCTCTGAGCTGACTGTGCCTGCATGTCCATTCTCCAGGATGCACTGCTGCATTTCCTGCTCAAGCTGCAGTTGCCAATGGAAAATACAAATCATGGAATCAACTGGCAGGCAGGCAGAGCTGGATGGCAGACCTGAGTCATGTAGAATTATACATTCCTCATAAACTGCACACTAGAATCGATTTATAAACTGTAAATCTGTCTATGTATGCCTGTCAATCTATCGGTCTGTTCTCTCACTCAGTCCAACACTGCATTTTAGTAAAAGCAAAAGGCAACCTTGATGATACATTTCTGGAACAGCTGGTCCTTAGAGGAAGGCTGGGGCTCAGGTGCGGTGGGCTCCATGTGCTGGCCCCTCTCTGTGGCCCCTGGGCTGTGCTGGCCCCTCTCTGTGGCCCCTGGGCAGGGGCTTCTGGAGAGCGGGGCTTTGGAGAGACACGCCACATGGTTCTGAGTGCTCGGCGGCCTGGGGCTTTCCACTGGAGCTGAAAGGAGGGGGCAGATGGAAATGATGACCTCTTGACCTGCAGTCAAATGCTTCCCTACTGAGCATGACTATATATATTTATAGATCATCACAAATGTGAGCATACTTCCCTTTTAATATATGTATATGTATTATAGAATTTTACATTGCGGGCGCTCAGCAACTGCTGAAATTCAATAATCTGACAGTTCATAAAAAGAATAACATCGCTTGAGTTCAGTTTACCCATGGAAGTACAAGCTTGTGTCAACACGTTTTAGAAGCTGGAACGATGTATAAACCTTCCATCTGTGTTTTCAGTCTGCGACTATTCCTTCAGACAGAACATAAACATCTAATGTCGCCCGCGGTCCACACATCCCAAGGAAAAGCACCGACCCACCTTGCGAATTCACCGCTGGCCTCACGACCGCCTCAATTGTCAAGGCCGGCTTGGGAGGCTTCAGGGAAGGTGTCCTCGCCGGCTGGGTCCTGACCCGGGACGTGACCGGCGGCTGCCCCTTCAGGCTCAGCACTGAGCCCGACCGGCCCTGCTGGACCACCACCATGTCCGCCGCCGCCCCCAGCATCTCGGCGACGGAGTAGAAGCCGTAGTTGGTGACACGCAGCGGCTGTCCGAAGCAGCGGGCGAAGGAGACCTCCAGCGCCGACAGGCTGATGGGCCCCTGGGAGAGCAGCACGCGGAGCTGGGTGCGGAGCTGGGCGGGGAGGGCTGGGGGAGCCCATCCCCGCCTGGGCAGCACCATGGGGGTGATGGGACCAGAGCGGTGGAGGTAGCGGGGGGAGAAGAAGGCCATGCCTCCCCTTCGGTTGGAGGTCTTACCTTTGGCAACGCGTTGCCTGGCCACCAGCTCTTCAATGCCTCGGGTGCTGTCGTCTGAAATAGCTGTTATGGGGAAAGGCGGGAATGAGAGGAAGGGGGGAGAGAAAACAAGAGTAAGACATGACATCAAACATGAAGTGTACAGTTTGGTAAATAATGCAGAGTAACAGTCAACCGGGTGATCTTGCCTTTTAACATCAAGCTGCCATCTGCCAGGTAGTCCAAGGCAACCACATCAGGCATCTCCCTGACCATATCCAGCACGTTGCGGAACCCAAAGGACCTCAGAGGAAGTGGATGGCCAACCATGTTGGCGTAATCCCGTTTCAATTGGTCAGGGGCTAGGCCCATTTTAGCCGACATGAGGAGAGAGCGCACATCCTTCTTCAGCTCAGCGAGCATCTGTTCTTGGGTCATTCTTTCTATCGACTTCAAATCCTGTCAACACGTTTGGAGAGATGATCTGTCTCAGAAGAGATGGGGCATCAATTTTGATGATTTACGGGAGGAGGGAGGGAAGGGGGGGGGTCGTTGAAGAGTTAATAAAAAGGGTTAGAATGGATGAACGCATGCATTTACAAAGATAAATTGTGATTAAGGAAATAACATGTAACTTGGATGTCGGTACAATAACAAAGCATGCTCTCGATGGATGTGTGATGAAGATGGCTAGTTGGGTCAACAACTGCAGTATAATTGGCCAGCTAGCTACAGGTAATTAATTTGTGATTAAGACTTTCTCTCTAAAAAAAACTGACCAACAGGCCGACTGACCATTGAAACGACCAAGAATAATTTGGCCATTTCCAAATGAATCTGTTTGCTGTCTCTGAATTCAGAATAAGCCATGGCTATAGTACCTGCATGGATAAATACATTTAACATAAAAGACTGAAACTGGACTGAGTGTAGCTAGTTTACAGGCTAGCTAACAAACCCAGAGTTGCATTGCGTTTCATTCTTTTGGATCGGTGGTTAGCTGGGTTAGCTTCCCTTCAAAAATAATGCACGGTTAGAAAGTACTTAGACTTTTACTAGTACTTAGAAAATAGTCTGTAATGAACTTACCAAACTAGGTATTCAATTTCCAGTAAGGTTTATATACATTACGTTTAAGTGTGAATGTACATGATATCCCCAAAACAGGTGCACGTGCACTTTCAGTAACTGGTTCACTTAGTGACGTCATCATCAATGCCTTTGATAGAAAATAATAATAATAATAATAAAAAGCTTTTTAAAAGTAGGCTGAGGTTAGGGCTTTGGGCAAAATTATCACACATTGATATTATACATATAAAATGTTGCATTGAAAGGGTGCAAGCGCTATATAAGTACTCAGCTCTGCGATAATTAATGTTTGGCCACCTTCAGCAATCCATGTGTATTCATAAGATATTTCGGTGTAATTAAGGCCATAACAAGAGTCAATGATCTTCTGTTCCGCAAAGAAAATGTGGGTCAAAGACTTAATTTACAATTTAATTAAATTGTGTAAGGGAGAATGTGTATCTTTCCTGTATTTAAAACAGAGGAACCCTGACATCAGCGCTTTGGAAGAGATCAATGTCTGAGTCTGCACGTTCATAAAAGAGGCACTGAGCGACTCCCTAAAAGTAACTGCGTCATTGCCTGTGGCACATCACTTTAACATTAGCCAGATTTACACCAAGACATGTAATAAAACATATTAAATTCAAAAAATTTAAAGCAACACGTTTTGTTATTGTAATTTGTCCCTCGGGAAATGTGTCAACTAGATAAAATCCTAACCTCTTAACTACATGTTATACTTGGTTGAATCATACAGTGTAAAGTACTTTTAGCTTTGACATTCTCTCTTGTTTGGTTGTGCACGTTTGTGTTTGTTTGGTGCTGAAGATCCTCCCTCCATCCTTACCTCCGGTCTACACTCCCCCACCCTCCCCTTTCTCTTTCCCAGAAAAGAGCTTCCTCAAAGAGGTCCTAACCAACACTTTGCATAGTTGCTACATCTGCTCCCTCACAGCCACTGGAGCTTCCACCAGTTGAATGCTTCTTACCGATGAGATTCCACGTGCGATGGAGAAAAGACCAGAGCCTGTCTCGGCCTCGGCCCCTACCTCGCCTCATCACTCCTCCAAATCTGGCAAGGCGGCGAGGAGGGAGCCCTCCCCCGCCTCTAGGGGCCACCGTCCCAGGGCCAACAAGACGGTGAGACTGACGGAGTCGCGTGAGAAAAAAGACAGGAAGAAGAAGGTGACTCTGGAGATCGAGGGAGCGAAGGCAGAGGACGAGGAGGACGGGGCAGTGAAGTCCAGCTCCACAGTGAAGTCCAGCTCCACAGTGGTGGATGTGGACGCTGTGAGAGAGGACGACAGGGCCGGGGAGAGTGAGGAATCGTTGGGGCTGCTACTGGAGAGTGGGTGGCAGGAGGAAGGTGAGATTCAGGGATGGAATCGAAGTTAAACTGAGCATCCATGGGGTGAACATAACACGCGTGAGGTCAAATTGGAATGTTTCATACCACGTCTCACCAGGTGTGAAACCGAGGAATCTAGGCTTGTGTGAGTGGCTGCTCATGGTGCTGGCTTTGACCCTGGTTCTCCTCTTCCTACCCCTCTCCATCTGGTTCTGTGTCAAGGTAATGCATTTATTTCCAGTTGAAGTCGCACTAATTTAAATGAATGAAGATTCATTTTCACATTGAGATTAATACAAACTGTATCGAGCATCTCTGTGCATTAATTCCAAGGTGTTAAGGGACGGTGTGTGTGTGTGTGTCGATTGACAGGTAGTGAGAGAGCATGAGCGAGCTGTGATCTTCAGACTGGGTCACTTACTGCAAGGCCGACCCAGAGGACCTGGTCTGAGTTTATTCTACGAATAATTTATTTCAGTGTTATTTGTCTGATCACATCATAAGATTGAGGTATTTTGCTCAAGACAATTGCTTGGTTATGAGACAATCAACACAGCAGATCAACGAGTATGGACTGTGTTTTACTCTCTCAAGGTCTTCTTTTCTACCTCCCATTCCTGGACGTTTGCCAGAGAGTAGACATTCGACTGAAAATGCTCAAGGTCCCACCTCACACAGTACGGTAACTCCTTTGACAAGCCAAGACCAAAACACAACACACCATAAAATATTCAGATTAAATTCCTCTGAGCATAGAAAAGGCATGAATATTTGACTGATGTCAAACTATAGGTTGAGGGCTGTGTACAGTAAATTGTATGTGTGCATTTCACAAGCATGTACAGTACTTTGTGTGGGCCACAGAACATGCACGGTAAATGTTTGCTGTGATATAAATATGATGGATATGCTTTGCAAACAAAATAGGCTACATGGCTGTGGAAATGTATGAAGCATTGCACTAATCAAATGGATCTAGGTGGTGACTAAGGACCTGGTGAGCACAGAACTGGGAGCGGTGGTTTACTACCGGATAGAGAACGTGGTTCTGTGCTCCGCAGCCCTGTCTGGTCTGAGCACTATGCTGCAGGCGGTGGCCCAGGTGGCACTCAGAGATGTGCTGGCCCATCACAACTTCACCCAGGTGCTCCTGGACAGGAAGAGGATAAGCCGAGAGATCCAGGTTTGATATGTGTAGTCTCATCTTTAGTGTACAGTACATAGGGTCAGAGTTAGTACATATAAATCCTCTCCATACTGCCATACTTTGTTAGAAGAAGTCAAATGTTTGAGCCTATGAAGGGCATGTAAACGTTTTTTTGCCATTCCTGTCATCCTCATGTTTTTCATCTTCGCAGGTGGCCGTTGATTCTGTGACCTGCCAGTGGGGGATCAAAGTGGAGCGAGCAGAAATGTAAGTGTGGAGTCAGTAACAGAGTTTTACACTACTGAAGTCACACAGGGCTGAGCCCCTGAAGTGGTTTGTATTCCTAAAACCCCTGTAATGGTGAAACATTTGCCCTTGTTGTGTTTGCGTTTTCATTCTCTTTGAAGAGAGGACATTTGTCTACCGGTGGAGTTGCAGCATAGTCTGGCGGTGGAGGCAGAAGCCAAGAGGCAGGCCCAGATCAAGGTGTTTCGTCAAGCCTGATTTTGATTCAAACCTTAAAAAAAAATGACTTTTCATAAAACACTTCACGAAACATGCAGCATCATTAGCTTTAGATGTAATAGTGTTCATGGGATTTACGTTTTGAATTAATGTATTCGGTGGGAAAATATACCATTTAGCCTGAAGCGTATTAGTCTGTGTTGCTTGTCACTATAGTAGGGAACAGCATTAGCTAGCAGCACAAGTCAAGACGAACGATTCTACTTCCTGTCCTGTCCCAGGTGATCGCGGCCGAGGGAGAGAGAGCGGCCTGCGAGGCTCTGAGGGTCTCCCTCGACTCCCTGACGGGTTCCCCTGCCGCCGTGCAGCTGCGCCTGCTGCAGCTCCTCCAAACCCTGCGCAGCGACCGCCCCACCATGGTCCTCAACCTCCCGTCGGACCTCCTCACCCTGCCCCCCGACCTCTCCCTCCTGCCCGCCCGGGCCGGAGGAGGAGGGACCAGGGAAGGCCGCGACTCAGACTCTCCCATGATGTAAGGGACTAATGGAATGTTGTGACTGGGGAATGGAATGTTATGACTGGGGAATGGAATGTTATGACTGGGGAATGGAATGTTGTAACTGTTATGAATTTTCAAATGGAGAGGATGGTAGAGTGTGTGGACCTGATTCTAGGCTGGTTTGCCTGTGTTAGCGTGTCCATGTTTGTTTGTCTATTATTGACAGCAATCACAAAGGAAAAACAGTCCATGTGACAGTTTAGGTTTTTACATCAAAATAAATCAGTTATTTTCTTTGTATTTTGGGATGTATTATTGTCATGATATGCTGCAACATCACCCGATCATCATCGGATGTTCCACACATCAACATAAGATAATAGTACACGCCACTCCAACTATTGACTCCAACTACACTCCAACTATTTCAATGACATGACAAATGCAACAAAGACCAAACGAAAAACAGAACAAGAGGCACTTAAATAAATAGTCATAAGGTCTGACCTTTTAAGAATTCAACACTTCAAATACTAATTCATCAGAGGTTTTAGTCAAGTCGTGTATCACACTAACACTATGAATGCTGGTCTGGGATCAGCGTTTCCTGGGCCTGGAGGGTTTAGGGCTATGTTCGGGCTTCTGATTGGCTGGTTTGGGAGCAGGAGCGGACTCCATCTTTTGGGAGGTGGCAGCCACAGGTTTCTTACTCACTGAAAGGCAAACACATTCAGGATGATGATGATGATGTGTGCATACTGGGCATAAAACAACGATGCTTGTTAATATGACAAGATCCAGATCTATGGAGACGGTTCTCTTAAGTACTGGTAACAGTTACGAAATAAATAAAGCTCTTTATAGCATTTGATTGCTTGTACACGGTTAATGCTGTGTGTCAGCAGTGTGTGTCACAGAGGCGGCCTACCTTTGGGCTCCAAGCTGGGCCTGCCCTGCAGCTGCCTCTCCATGTCCTGGATCTTCTCCAGAGCAGCCTGGAGGTCCTCCTCTGCCTTCTGAGCTCGCTCCTCAGCCCCCTGGGCACGCGCCTCCATCTCCCTGGTACACACACACACACACGCAACGCACATGCACGTGAATACACACACACAGAAATACATACACACATAAATACATAACACACATACATACGTACACACACATCCACCAATAGTACACTCTTAAAAAAATTGTGTTGTTTTTGTGTGTACTTTTGTGTGTTATTACCAATCAGACACATATTGTGTTGTTTTCTACAAATTGTGTGTTGTTTGATCTTACGATAAATAAGTAATAAACATACATCTTTTCTACCCGGTCGCCCACCCACACACACACGTTCAATTCCACACGTTTTTCACGAGACCCCCATGTGGAGTCAGGTGGCTGAGCGGTTAGGGAATCGTGCTAGTAATCCGAAGGTTGCCAGTTCGATTCCCGGTCATGCAAACTGACGTTGTGTCCTTGGGCAAGGCACTTCACCCTACTTGCCTCGGGAGGAATGTCCCTGTACTTACTGTAAGTCGCTCTGGATAAGAGCGTCTGCTAAATGACTAAAGGTAAATAACTCACAGCAACTCCGTCTGTAGGAGTCCCACCGTGGCCAGGGCATCGAAAGCCCGCTGAGCGTTCACCGTGTGCGGACTGATGACCATCTCCTCAGTCTGACCAACACAAACAGTTCACACATCAGCGCTTTGGCTAAGCAGCAACATACATACACGGTAAGGAATTAAGACAACACATTGGAAGGGGTGTGTGGGGATCATCTCCAGACTGACCTGCCCCAGATGGACCCTGTCCTCTCCCAGGGTTTGTTCAATGACGTAGCCATCGTGTCCTATCAGCTTCATGATGCAGCCTCCCTGACTGCCTTCCTGCACAGCCTCCTCTTGGCTCTCTGACTCCCCCTGCGGGTCAAAACATACAACTACAAATACATTCCAGCTCACTGGCGATTTGTTTATCAGACGATGGTTCCAATACACTATGATTACATCATTTTGTACATGAAGCATTATGGCCATATCATTTTCAAGAAAACAAACTGAATGATTATTACCTCAGGGTTGTTTACATCAGCTAGGCGACTGGTCTCTGCCACCTGTGACCTTCCAGAGTCTTCCCCGTCTTCCTCAGTTCTGTGGACCTGGCAGAATAATCAAAACATCACTGGAACACCAGAACACAACCATGTGTGTGCTGGATACCAGTCTAACATGAACTCCCAGTATCACCCCAGGTCTGAGAAACATTTACTTTAGTTTGAGACACTCCCAAAAATTGAATTCCATATCAAGGCCCTGGTAGAAGTTAGAGTGCAGACCGTATCCTTACATTAGATTCTACGCTGGCTGACGGGGTAGGAAGTATATCAGTGGCGGACGTGGGGACCAAGTTGGAGGTGACACGCAGGTCCACGGGGCTGCCTTTGACATCTGACAGCAGGATCTTACAGGCGTCCTTCCACTCGTCACACTCCCTCTGAAAAACACACACACACACACACACACTAATGACTAAAATACACATCATGCTCACACATGTACAAACACTCGCACACGTGTTCCATCAATCCAAAAGAAAGAATATACATGAATAATGAATGGCCTCGAGCATGCATTAAACAGCGTGTGAGGGCACAGACGTGTTCCTGGGTGTACCTGCAGCTTGTTGAGCTCGTACAGCTCGTTGTCGGTGTCGTCGTGAGCCATGGTCCTCTTTTGGATGTCCTCTTCCACGATATCCTGACAGGAGCTGACGCAGAAGGGAGAGAAGGAGGGAAAAGAGAGATAGAGGCGCTCGGGTTTCAGGAAGAGCGTTCTGTCCCGTCCCCTCGACAACAGACGCGCGCTCCCCGCCACTCCCTCCGCGCGCTGAGCTTTGGCTGACCTGGTGATGTACTTGGAGAAGTAGAGCAGCTCCTGCGCCAGGCTCCTGGCGTCCTCCTCCAGTTTCCTCATGGAGGCCTCCTTGAGGGCTTTGGGACCGGGGCCAGTCACCGGCAGGGGCTCCTGTTCGTCACACTGGTCCGGAACCATCTGGAGCAGTAGGTCCACCATCCAGCGAGTCAGAGCTGTGTGGATGGAGCTCACCTGGGGCGGGTCAGGGGGACATGCACAGACTTTTTTGAAGGGAGGCCCGTTCTGGAATCATAAGTAGACTGTGTTTTGCAGTTGCAGGATGTCTACTATGGTAGGTTTAAATAGTGTTGGACGCCGTTTCAAACGCATTAGCTGTGCTCGATTGAGTGTGTGCTCAATCATCGCTCAATCATCGCTCATATGGTACCAATATGACCATGTGAAAATAATGGTCATAGTGCCAAACATCAACGCATATGAGATCATGCGTAGAGAAGCAATGTCCAAAATGTCTTGCCATGTGCATATTAAACAATAAAAAAAATGGTAGCTACAAACAATAACACAATACTACCTTTATAAGTTAAACATAGGCCTATATCAGGTCATTGATGCAACTCATTGAGGGCAATGCCATCAATAAGTAAACAGTACCTCCTCACAAAGCCTCTGGTTCTCACAGTCAAAGAAGTTGGACTGGGTGGAGACAAGCTCTCGGATGGAGTTGAACACGTCGTCGATCTCTATCCTATGGAATCACAGAAAGGCAAAAGTCTCAAAAGGGAACTTTTTCAAGTCAATGCATGATCAAGAGTATCAAAAGTAATCAGGGTCATTTTGAAGCAAGGTTGCTTTTAATGCCTAATAAATAACTGGTTGTCCAATAAGATCCATGTCATGTGTTGTGCTAGGACCTCCCAGTCTGTTGGTAGGTCCTATATGTAATATTTGGAGAACCAAACACAGTATCTGTTAGCGCTGGTCTCACTTGATGTGTGCTTTCTTCTTGATCCCCCCACTGTCTGGCTGGGTGCTCGCCACTAACACCAGAGCCTCCTCTCCCACCTTCATCCATCTCTCCAGCTCCTTCTCTAGCTTCAAACAATCACAGTGAGGCAGCACCTCCGCACGTCCAATCAGGACCTTCAGCTTGGTGGCCCACGAGTCCATCACCCCGGCCAGGGCCATCAGTTGCTTGTGGATGCCTGGGAATGCCGCATGGAAAGAGCCTTCAACATTAGAAGATCCACAAGATCTACATTAACCTGCAACTTGAGAAAATGGAGCAAAAAAGCTTTTTCTTCATCTTCATTCTGACAAACCAAACTGCAGTTAAGCATCAGCTACAAAACTCCTCCAGCTCTACGGCCTCAGTAGCTAGTAGCCAGTAGCTACTCCTCACCGCTCTCCCCGTTAATGCGTGTGTCGAGCTGTTTGTGCAGCTCAGACACGTTGCTGGCCAGCTCCCTCATGGCCTCCTGGCCCCTAGGGGGCTCTCCGTCCGGGGCTGGATGTCTCCTGAAGAGCCCCAGGCCCACCTCCCCCCAGGAGTCCTGCAGCTGGGCCAGCAGGCTGAGGTTCTCCTGGCAGGAGATGAGCTCCTCGCCCCCATAGCGCTCGCACTGCACGCTGAACTCCTGGGGAAGGGAGGGGGTCAGAGTCAGAACCATCGACATGGGTTTCTTGTCATGCATTTCATGGACCCAAATTCTTCTATTAAAGAAGGACATGTCACTTAGAAGACATGGTACAGCTAAAAGTGAAAAGTACCCTTTATATACAAATATTTCCAATCACACTGAGTGTTTTTTTTTCCCCCCACAAAGACAAAAAAGCATAACAGGAAGTGTTCTTACGTTGGACCACTTTTTCAAGTTATCATACATCTCTTCTTCGAAGGATTTCTCTAATTTTGGATCCGGAATCCTTAGAGAAGAAAACAGACAAGCCGTGATACAACATGGCTTGAAATAGCCGATCGGAGTGTGACAACATGGCTTAAAACATGTCTAAACACGATCTGAATGTGTGTGTAATACACACTTGACGTTGGTGCTCAAGCAGGCGTGACATGTGACGATGTCGGCCTGGACTTCCTGGATCTTCTCACACTGCCTGAACTCGGCCTCGCTCAGACGCTGCACGAAGCCGGTCATCAGCTCCTTCCACTGCTCTGTCAGCTGAATGATGTGGTTCATGTCCTCAGAGTCCTGCAGCACACCACAACATGGCTCGTTATGTCATATGTTCACTTAGCAGATGCCTTTAGTCAAAGGTATATCCATGCCAGCTATGTAGGTCAATTAGTCCAGATAGCACAACATTCACTTCAATTCAGTACACTTAATTGATCCCGAAGGAAATTCAAGAGTCGAGATAGCTTTGTAGATGGCACAGACCTGTACCTTGCCTTCACTATCGTTAAAGACAGGGAAAGGTAGAGGATTTTAAGGTTATTTCGGTTTACTGAATGGTTACACGATATCCAGCGTCAGGGTTCACCTTCGACATGAGGAAGACTGTGAAGTGCTCTGCGGTCTTGGTCCAGGTCTGCTCACTCACGTGGAGCTTGCTGGCTAGGTGCAGATTGTTCACCTTGATCACCTGCAACACAACAAGCGCTAACTTAACCATTCCAAAACGGTGTCCAGGAGTTGAGGTACATAGCTTGATGCTATCCTTGTGAACAAGATACACATTAGCATAGCATGACATGAATGGTAATAGATATCATACTGTTGATCACCTTGAGAGCCAGGTTGTAGGTGACCTTGCTCCAGAGGTCTTTCTCGTCGGTCAGCCGGTCCACCTGGTTCTCTAACCGGCGCCTCTGCATCTCGTACAGGTTGTGGTACTCCCCCACCATGCTGCAGACACGCACCAAGAGGAAGAGCATGGCAACAAAAAACTATGTTTAGGAAAGTCATATGAAGTATGGGCTGCTTTGTTCTGACTAATGTTTTGCCTTTGTGTGAATTCGAAAACTGCAGTTTTGTGGTTGAGCGGAGAGATTGTACATATTTTAGACAAATGCCAGGACCAGCAGATAAGTGCCTCAACCCACCTGTAGGATTCAGAGTATCGAACACTCTCTGTGTGTAGTGTCAAAGGTAACAGCAGCTTTGCAGAACTTACTCTGAGTTCTTCTGAGATTGTTCCAGAGCTTTGGCGAGCTGCTGCTGTGCCCTCGCTCCCTGATTGGTCACATACTCGTCATGCTCCCTCATGCTGCACAGCTCTCTGACATTTCATAGACACACACACAACCATTAACACACACACACAATCAAGTTCATGCATAACACACAAAAATAAAACTGAATGGAAAAAGAGAAGTATCTCTAGCCCTTCCAGCAACCAACAAGGTGGTTATAACTGTACATATAATGTCAATAACTGTCAACAACCAGAAAAAAAAAAGAAAAAAACACACAGCCTTACTTGTTAAGCTGGGTCAGGGAGCCCTTGAAGCAGATGATCTCCTCGGTGAGGCGTCGGTCCAGCGCTCTCTGGGCCAGGGTCTCCGTGTGGAGGCCCTTCAGTTGCCGGGGGATACGGTCCAACAGGGCCACATACCTCTCTCTGGGGCAGGAGAGACACACACTCATGGAACATCCCGGAACGTGATGCGTTCATAGAACCTGTTTGCATGTTGCTTTGGATTAGAGCTAAACGAATACTACGAATAACTCTATTCTATTTGACCATTCTAAACTTCACTGCCGCCTGCACACAGCACTGACCAGAGAATCCTTTCGTAGACAGATCTCGGAGGAGTGTGAAGGGGGCTTGGTAGCAGTACTGACCTGAGTTTGGCGAGGAGATGTCCTCTCTCTGCACACTCCACACTGACCTGCCGGATCAGCTCGTGGAACACGATGTTGTAGATGTTCTGCTCCACTCGCACCAGCTCCAGCAGGCCTTGCATCTGCGGGGGGGACACAAAGGGTGAGGTACAACACACATTCAAACAGTCTGTCGGATCAGGATGTTCAAATAAAATGTTGTTTTATGATTTAATGGTGCAGTCCACAGCTTAAATACCGTTTCAGTGTAAACAAGTTTGTGTCTTTAAAAAATAGAAAATATAGTTTGATTACAACATCTGTTTTAAAGTCAGCTGCTACAGATTAGACCAAAAGCAAATGTTAAACAATAAGAACTTCTGTTTAACGTCTGGTACTGAATAAACTCTAAGGTATCTTTATTTAATGCCTTGTAAAACAAGCACTTCCTTGCTTTGTTTGCTACAATCATTTTCCCCATCAAAAAAGGAATTGACTGAACCTGAATCATTCAGTCCATGGTTTCCTAGTTATCGAACCTGTGAGAGTCCAGTCAGTTCACTGTACTCCTGGTTGACCCCTGCTCGGTCCATCATCTCATCCATCACCTTCATCAGTTGGACAGCCTCCAGTCTACCACTGGGCTTCCTGTTCACACATAGAGAGACCAGTCGCACACCTAGGACAGTCACACGCCTATGCTTCCTCTCAGCTAGAACTACAATGACAGATACAGATATCGCTGTGGATCGTCTTGATATTTCTCCACAGAGAGGACCATAAGCTGGACATCTGCACACACAGTGTGTGTTGGAATGCAGAAGGCCCGGGAAAGATTGATGATCTGCAGGATTGATATTACTGAAGTATTTGTGTTAGATGTTACATCTTTACTCACATTGATGGGAAGACTTTAAGCATCTTTTTATCGTCCTCCAGCAGTACTGTGAATTTACTGAGAAGAGAAAGAGGAGAAGTTAAGAGGAGGAGTTAAGAGGAGAAGTGATTTGGGGGCGTGGACTAGGGGTTTGGTAGGGTGGGGGTTTGGTACGGTGTGGGTTTGGTAGGGTGTGGGTTTGGTAGGTTGTGGGTTTGGTAGGGTGGGGGTTAGATAGGGTGGGGGTTTGGTAGGGTGGGGGTTTGGTAGGGTGGGGGTTTGGTAGGGTGGGGGTTAGATAGGGTGGGGGTTAGATAGGGTGGGGGTTTGGTAGGGTGGGGGTTTGGTAGGGTGGGGGTTTGGTAGGGTGGGGGTTAGATAGGGTGGGGGTTTGGTAGGGTGGGGGTTTGGTAGGGTGGGGGTTAGATAGGGTGGGGGTTTGGTAGGGTGGGGGTTTGGTAGGGTGGGGGTTTGGTAGGGTGGGGGTTAGATAGGGTGGGGGTTTGGTAGGGTGGGGGTTAGATAGGGTGGGGGTTTGGTAGGGTGGGGTTCGCGCTGCACAGCAGACGTGACTTCACTCACTCGTCAAAGCATCCCAGGGCCTGAACCCCTTTGTTTTTCACAATGTGAAACTCTTCAGGGATCAGAGTCTCCATGTGCTTCAAGTCCTGCGGAGGGAAGCGGTTGTGAAATCAACAACTGGGTCACATAAACACAAACACACAGACACTGTGGCATCTCCAGGTCATTTATAGTTTTGGGGGAGATTTTGGTTCATCCCATTTTCCTTTCCTCCCGGTTACGCTTTGCGCTTGCCACAACACACACCCAGACCCCCCCACACACACACATGTACACATCTTGAGGTTCTGCTTGCCTTCTGAATCCCCTGTGTATTGCTGGAATTCCTCTCAGCCATGGGTGGCAGGGGGATCCTCTCCCTCTGTGATGCCATGGCGTCACACAGGAAGGAGATATCTCTGTGATAACACAGAACGTAAATAATAATCCAAAATAATGGAAGAGTACAGTTTTATTTGCATTTCAAACCATAAATCAAGCTATCTGTAATCTAACCTGCCAGCTCCAGTCAACGATGTTGGTTGGTCAAGAAAATATTTGTATTTTTTACGGCCAACAGCATGATGCCAAACAGCATCTGTGTGTCGTATTCCATGGATCTAGGGGAGACAGAAAATTAGTTAATGACAAGCACAAAACTAAAGAAGAAATAGATTAGTGAAGACTGTGACCGTTGCCAACATAGAAAAGGGTATGATATAAGACATGCCAAAACGTTAATAAATCACACCTTCACCTTTTTCGGGGGGGTCTTGCTTCGCTTTGAGGATCCCAGTCTGTTTGGGGGATAGATGGTTGAAGTGAGAGTGTCCATGAGTTCATCTGGGATATAATCATTCTGCAATGGGACAAGCTGCATCTTGGACCGATCTGTCCCTTTCTCTCTCAGCACCGGCAGTTCTGCCACTGAGTACAAACATACCAACGAAGCAAAAGTTAGACCCATACTTTAATATAGAATGTAACATTTTATCATGTATTTACGCAATGTGTCCATACGTAAATTGCTTAGCCTACCTCTATCATCTTCCCCAGTAGTAGGCATGACAGTATGACTTGACTTTATCCGCCCTCCCTCCGGCTTTGGTAGAACAGGCGGTGACGGACTTGCTTTGAATGTAGTCATACTGAATACTAACACAACACCAGCTGGCTAGTAAACTGTGATAGCTAGCTACAGTACTAGTGCTAATGAGCTACCGCGCAATAGCTAGGCTACTAGTAGCCTAACTAAGTAGGCTGAAGTTTACCTTTCGGCTGACAAAAACGCATTATATGCATTTCCAAGCAACTTTGTGCTGGATAGCGTTGATGCAAATGTGAGGCTTCGGAAAAGAACGACAAACCTATTCAATATGTGAACAGTAGGCCTATGTCAAAACATATCCTCTCAACTTTGTGGATTTCTCCTGTCATCTCAAATTCCTTGGTCACCCCCCGATGAGTTGTTGCTAGGGACGCTGGACTACGGTCTTGCGCTGCAAAAATGGCAGTGCTTGTTCTTGGCTCTATTTAATGTTTTTTTTTTTTTTTTTTTTTTTTTACATTGACTGGAGCCTCCTTTGAAGTGTAGCCTACATAAAGTTATAGTCTCTGACGGCTTACTTGATTCATAGTTTTGTTTATTGTCTTTCTTATCCCCCACCGCCCAGAAAAATAATTATAAGACCGAAACAGATGTTCACGTTCAATTGTATGTGAGCGTCTGTGTGGGTGTGTGTGTGTGTGTGTGACCTGAGCTTTGTGAATGTTTTTCTGAACTTTTAGAACTAACAAGGAATAAGAAGTAATCAAGGAATAGCAAATTATCCACAAAAGAATTGAGAAAGTCACTATTTTAATTGAGCGATGTGGGTAGCATGTCGGTGACATTAATTGTAGCCTAAGTAAAGTCACAATAAAACACAATTAAAACAAATTAATTCAAATGACATACTGCTTTATACATCTAGTGGTTATTATGGGGTTCTTGTTGTGAACTCTTGTCCATCGACATGATCAAAATGTTGTATTGTTGCGTCACAATGCCTATGCTTCTATACATGTAGATTCTCTGAGAAATCAGATCATTTGCGGTTTGACATCTTGAAACAAGGTAAGGAAAACGTCCACTACACCCTCTGCCCCTTGGCTTAATTGAACAATTAATAACTGTTTGGACATTATTTTATTTTTTAAATAGATGTAAAATGTACTCGACTTACTTTAGTATTTTTTGTTGCAATTATGTTTGACTTCGTGTGTATGTATTTGTACATGTTGTATTACATGCAGTAGTAGTCTTTTTATTGAAGATACCTGTGATTGTATATTTGGTTTGTATGATTTAGTAGAACAAAAGTAATTGTCTCTTTCTTCAACAGTAATTTTTAGCACCTGTCATTTCACCTAGAAGAAACTATAGTTGGAGGTGAGGATAAACAATTTTTTTTATATGAACAATGAACTGGATTAAACTGGAATATACAGATATAAAGAACACAAACCAAATGATGTATTATGATGTATTTATCAGATCTGAGCTTCAGTGCCTGTCATGAATAGAAGACTCCCCAGCCTGAATGGAGCTGGGCCGAAGTCCAAAGGTGGTCCACTGCCTCCTATCAGACTTCCCCAGGAGAGCGTAGGAGTCATTGATGCCCTAGACTCCTCCTCAAGGCCCTCTGCCCTCCCCTCCCTGACTGCTGTTCCCCGGCCTCCTCCATCTTCTGATGCCCGCCCCAAGAAGCGCACCAAGGAAGCCCGTCGAGACAAGAGTGACCGGCAGCCTCTGGCCCCCCTCCAGACGGGTCTTCCTGCTCCATCTGGATCCGACGGCATCAAGACCAGGAGCCCTATGCTTCTTCCAGGCCTGCTCCCCCAGCTCGGTGCACCGAGCTGCAAGGAGGTGCGCGACCTTAAGAAGAAGAAGAAGAATCTTCAACCTGATTCTCGTCCCAACAGCCCTGGGAATATATTTCCACCTGTCGCACGGCCTAGCAACCCAGTTGCTAAGCCTGTCGTGAAGCCAAGCAGCCCTGTGATGATGTGCCCTCCTCCTGGAGAGCGACCCCGAAACACAGCGCGCCGTCCTTCTCGACAAAAGCCTAGCCATCCGGTTGGCACCTCTAAGCCAGACGTGCGACCTCCGAGCAGCACCACCTTGTGCTCCTCTCCGCCTGGACGTCAGTCCAGCAGTCCTCTTCTGGTTCTGGACGAGCTGGAGCTGGACCTGCCGAACTCCAGCTTCAACAACGTCATGCTGCTCTCCATGCCGGAGTCTGGCCAGGCTGCGGCAGAGGCACCTGCCAAAGAGGTGAGCCCCAGCCCCAGCCCCAAGCCCGTGGTTCCCACAGGGCCCCTGCTGACCAAGAGGGCTGAGAAGAACGCGCCCATGCTGGTCCCTGCCCCTCCGCCGGCACGCCCCTGCCTGCTGCCTGCCCTCGGAGGCCAGGGAAGCGTGAAGCGGAGGAAGGTGAAGAAGGTCCAGAGTTCCAGCCAGGGCCTGTCAGGGGCGGTCTGCGAACGTCGGTTCATGCTGCCTTAGGTGCAGCAGGGACCGTTCCCTCCCCCCCATTCCTACCCCCCCCCCATTCCCCCACACTATCACTATCCTCCCCACTATCACTATCCTCCCCACTATAACTATCACTGTCCTCTCCACTATCACTATCCTCCCCACTATAACTATCCTCTCCACTATCACTATCCTCCCCACTATAACTATCACTATCCTCTCCACTATCACTATCCTCCCCACTATCACTATCACAATCACTACCCCCCCCCACACACACACACACACACACACACCTTGACACAACAAGGGAACAGAATTGTACAGGGGCACAGCGCCAGTGAGCAGGACCAGTTCGCTTCTCTGGGCCCAGACAACCAGACCAGAGATCTGGAGATCCACCCTGCTGCTGGAGCTGGGTCTAAGTCCAAGGGTGGTCCACTGCATCCTAGCAGACTACCCCGGGAGAGCAAAGGAGTCATCGATGCCCTAGACTCCTCCTCAAGGCCCTCTGCCATCCCCTCCCTGACTGCTGTTCACCAGGCTCCCCCATCTTCTGATGCCCGCCCCAAGAAGCGCACCAAGGAAGCCCGTCGAGACAAGAGTGTCCGGCAGCCTCTGGCCGCCCTCCAGACTGGTCTTCCTGCTCCATCTGGATCCGACGGCATCAAGACCAGGAGCCCTCTGGTTCTGAAGAAGAACCAGCTGGTCCCTGCCCCTCCGCCGGCACGCCCCTGCCTGCTGCCTGCCCCTCGTCCAGGGAAGCGTGAAGCGGAGGAAGGTGAAGAAGGTCCAGAGTTCCAGCCAGGGCCTGTCAGGGGCGGTCTGCGAACGTCGGTTCATGCTGCCTTAGGTGCAGCAGGGACCGTTCCCTCCCCCCCATTCCCCCCACTATCACTATCTGGTTCTGATGGACACCAACGGACCTCTGCCGTCACCTTTGTCATTAACATAATTACCTGATTTTAATAAAGTGGGCAACACTCTCATAATGACTATATAACATGTATCTTGTGCCGGTTAGCATTTGGTGTCTTCCTGTACCACTGCTGCAGTGCTGAATAAACCTCTCATCCATCTTGGCTTTGAAAGATATTCCGTCTCAGTCTCTGTTTTTGATCCAAATCCTTCTGAAGTAAATGATCCTACAATACTAAATACTTTTAAATAAGGAAAATACATTTTGCCAAACATTTAACCTAGTTCCCTTAATAAGTAGTAGTCAGGACCTTGGTTCTACATTCACTTTTAATAAATATATACATTTGAGTTGATGACAGGTTATTGATTAAAACATGCCAGTCCAGTGGTTAAAAGGAAGGAGGTAGGGATGACATTTTAAATCGAAAAAGATCATGACGCCTTATCTTTCTCCCCTCTGCGCAACCTGTCCGTTAAAACAATACAACAAAATCAACTTAAAAGTACAACACTGGCCACCATTTTAGGTCTTCGTCACACACAATGATTATTTGGATTCTATCAACAAAATCTTTCAGCCTGAAACATGTATATATAAACCCTGATGAGCCATTATCAAAATACAAGTTTCTTCCAACATGTTACATCTGTTAGTGATACAGTGGTCAGTGATATGTAGTTCAAATACATGATTGAAAACCAAATCCCTGTTTCTTTGCTACTTCTTGTTTTTCTTATCCCTTGTTAACCCAACATCCTGAGTTGTTAACACATCAATAACGTTCTATCAGGGGGCACTGGCCAGACAAACTAATGACGAAATACTGGAGACCCATCAAGGTTTACCATCTCTCCCGACAACCGGTTCCTCTTTGTAAAGTGGTCTTTGCAATTATAGATACTGACCGCTGTGGTCGACCCTTTATTATTTTGATGGAGAGAAGAGAAAGGAGAAAGGGGAGGGAGGCAGGCAGGAGATTCCCTTCTGTAGAAGCCACATGGTACCAGGGCCTTGTCATCCTGAGATACAAGACGTCTGACACCATCTCCCACTCCTCCCAAGGTCGGGGGTGTGTGTGTGGGGGTTTACTTGAGGATTTTGTGGTAGGGGTGGAGGGTGAGGGAGGAGGTGAACGCGCGGATGTCGGTGATGAGGGTGACGTCGGGGAGCGCAGGCGAGGCCGGCAGGAAGGTGAGCCTGGACACCTCGCCGTAGGAGGAGGCGTTGCCGGGGCCCTGGCCTGCAGGGCCGGCAGGGCTGCAGGAGGGCTGCTCAGCCGGCCCGTCCTCCTCCTCGCCAAAGCCCACCACCTGGGAGGGAGCGAGGAGGGAGCGAGGGGTCAGCGAGAGGACACGGAGGACTGCCCTACAGTCTCTCTCCCATAGTGAGTCACGACCAATGACTCACTATGTTAACATGTTGATATTCTCGGTAAGATTTCCTTTTCAACACGCTCTAATCGAGACACTATTATTCTAACCACCGCGTCTGACTCACTTTTCTCATTCTTGCCCTCTCTCTCACACACACACACACACACACACACGCACACACACTTACATGAACACTGAGTCTCCTGCTTGAGGAATCCCTGTGCTCCATGAACCAGGACACCAGCTCTGCTTTGGTGATGATCTTCAGGGCTTCAATCTGCAGACCACACACAGATAAACAGGAGTGAGACACACCTAACTAGTCCTGTAAAACCCACATGGCGCAACGATAAGATAAGGGGATATCTGTGGATGTGGAACTGTCTACGTAGCCTGAATCAGTGTGGACCCAATTCAGATATCGGATGAGAGCAGTGATAAATGAACATAACAGACATCATACATTTACATCAAGAAAGGTATCATATGCTTCTATCCAAAAGCAACATGCAAATAGTTACTATAGACAGTAGGTCAGACAGTCAAGAATCAGAAGTGCATTGTTCTAACGGCATTGCGGTGGTCAGTCATGATTGGTGCTGCTGGGGGTTGGCGCCCCCTGCAGGGCCGGAGGGGGGACACACACACGCACCTCTTTGCTGAGCCTGTCGAAGATGTACTGCTGGGTGACCACCTCGAACCAGTTGCGGTCGACCTCCTCGCCCAGGTGCGTGTCCTCGCACTCCTTCAGCTTGATGAGGGCGGTCACCTGCGTCCGGAAGCCCTCCTCCGTCAGGCTGCTCATCTTCTCCCCGAACGACACCAGGAACTCCTCGATCTTGGACTCCACAAAGTCAGTGCTGGGAGGATGGGGGGTGGGAGAGATGTGTCATGGTTGAGATTCCCTGTTTAGCATATCTGATTCAACTGACTAACTGTGTGCCTGGTGGACTTCAGTGAGATCAGATTGGCTCAGACTTCCCTAATTCTCTTGCGGTGCTTTCTGTATGCACCATTTGAACCTCCCTTTGGATAAAAGCGTCTGCTAAAGGAATACGTGTGAAACTTTACTCGTGAGTCTTACGCTGCAACTTTCACCTTTCGGTTCTGTTAAAACCAACTTCAGAGACAACCTATGAGCACGTATGATGGCTGTGCAGCCGATGGACATGCCTGTGGTTCTAACCCTCTGTTCCGTCTAACCTGCATACGCTGCTGAGATCCTTCTCCTCTGTGCTGCCCCTGACAACACACGTTATCCATCACTGACCCCGTCACCTCATCAGTTCACTGTTGCTAAAAATCATCCCAGAGTTTGTTTTCCCCTGGGCTGCGTTCAAGAAAACTAATCCCAAATGCAACAAGGTGACGAGGACTCACTTGAACTTGGTGGCCTGTGTTTCCACGGTGATGGAGAAGCCAAGGACCCCGGAGGTGTTTCTGCAGGTGGGGTACACCTGGTACCTGCAGACAACAAGGTCAAAGGTCACCCCCACCCAGCTCTGGAAGCAAAACTTGCTTTAATGTCAGTTACTAAACATTGAAACATTAATTTATTTCCCCCCACAAAATGTACTCTTCAAAGGACTTGTAGGGTTGTCCTCTAAATGATGCATGACCTCAAATATAAGGATCATATAGTATATTATAATAGACTTTTATATTTCCCATAATCTACAGACCCGAGTGTCTCCTTTGTTCTGAGGAAATCGAAGCAGGGCTCCTCCATGTGCATCTGAAACAGGAAGGAACAAGAGCGGCTCTTATCTGTGCTGTTGTGCCCTGTGCTTCAGACTCAGTCAACTGTGTTATTGGAGCAGTTGAAGCTGTGGGACGCAGGGCTGGTGTCGACACATAGGGAACACGTTCCTGCTGACTGCACTGAGTGGATGAACAAATGGCCTTCTCGCATTCGTAAATTCAGCCATTCTGGTTTGTAAACCCTCTACTCTTAAAATAGTCCTTTCACTCGCAAGGATTACAAGGATACTTGTCAAATAGAATGACAAATTGCGATGTCAGTCAGGGTCTCTTAGCAACAACAACACTCACCACCAGTAACTCCATCAGAGTGTGATCCCTCAGGTTCTTGAGGCCGGACTAGAACAGAACACAGACAAACCATCATCTTCACTGTTGTACTAAACAACCACCACGTGCTAACCCTGCAGCAGGGCTGCTCCACCGTGTGACAGGCGCAGGGTGCGCCCCTACCTGGTAGTAGACGGTGACCTCAGAGTTGGCGTCTCCCTTGTTGAGGGACTTGACCTTGCACAGGTGGTGCTTCTGGGGCAGCTCCACCACTCGGAACAGAACGGGGACCTCTACTGACAGACGCTTGAACTGCAGCTTGCTGGGGAAGACGGGAGGAGAAAAACACGAGATGTTTACCGCCCCTCTTGGATTCTGACACGGGTTTACAGATGTGAAGATTTCCCAAGGAAAGGGCCAAGGAGATGGGACACCTACTCAATGAAATACTGCAGAAACTCCATGGACTCCTGTTGAGGGAAAATTGATAAAACAATCAGTATATGTGGCAGATAAACAAAGAAATAAATTCCTATCATTCATTAAACAGAGACAAATGAATGAAAATGAAATATATATATATATACAAATATTTTTAAGACTGGAATAGTTGTGTGTGTGTTTGAGATTGAGTGCGTCGGTGACTCACCACGCTGTTGAAGTTTCCCTGCACCAGCCCCTCGACGTACAGCTCGGCCTTGAGACCGCCCACGAACGTCATGAGGTCATGCACGGTCAGGCCCTGCATGATAGCCTGGTACTTCTGGATGACGGACCAACGGCAGTGCTCCAGGATCAGGAGACGCACATCCCTGAGGGACGAGGGAGAGGACACGGATGAGGGATGGATGGGTGGTCGGGAACGGGCGAGCGAGAGAGACACACACAAGTCAGACGTTGCACTCAGGACTTTCACCACGAGGCAGCCTCAGACTCACCACAGCGAACGAGTGGAGGAGAGGCACAGCAAGAGAGAGAGAGAGCTGAAGAGTCACAGGCAGTCTGGGGTTCTGCCTTAGTGACAGGTCAGGACAGCTGGAGAGGGAGAGAGAGAGAGAGGGAGAGAGAGAGACCTACTTTCCCAGTCTCTCTGGCTTGATGAGGATGTTGAAGTAGGTCTTCTTCAGCTGCTCGGCGAACATGGTGAACACGCCGGGCTCGGCCGTGAAGTCGGCCAGGTGGTCCACGATCAGGCTCAGCAGCAGCTGGGAGGGCGAGGAGGGGAGAGGGGGGCGTGAGACACACACGAGGGCGTCCAGAGACAAATATGTTTGCATACAGAGCGGCCCTCGACTTTGAGGACCGGACTGTGTGCGTTTCAGCTTGTGGTTGGGAGCCCTTGACCCTGATACCCACACACACACAAGCCATGGTTATGTGTCCCTTGGTGTGTGTGTGTGTGTGTGAGAGAGGCACTCACGGGCAGCTTGTGGTTGAAGCCCTTGACCCTGATGACCATAGCGTGTGTGTGGGTATGTGTCCCTGGGTGTGTGTGTGAGAGAGGCACTCACGGGCAGCTTGTGGTTGAAGCCCTTGACCCTGATGACCAGGCCGTGCTCTCCTGCTATGAGTTTGTACTCCAGCTGGGCCACGTCCGCCTCGTAGGCCGGCTCCGCCAGGTTGTGAGCCAGGATGTTGATGAAGATGTCGAACAGCACCAGGCTAACAGGGGGAGACGGCAGGACCACAGATCAGCCGAGGAAGCTCAGGGGAGCGTTTGAACGTCTCTCCCCAGGTTTTCTAGTGTGACTTGCTGATGCCGAATGACGACGGGTGTGTATTTGTGTGTGGGTGCTGCTTACTTCTCTGGACACTTCTGAATCATCGGGGAGAGGAGGTTGAAACGAACGTAGGCTGGGAGGGAGGGGAACGTGGACGTGTTAAATGTTAGTCACATGATCACAAACACACATTCACACACACATTCACGTTCACACCTTTGGGTATTTTGAACTTGTTGTCCTTCTTGAACCAGAGACAGCCTCTCTCGTTGTTCACTATCCTGACAGGGACGTCTGTGTCGGGGCAGTCCGATGCCTTCAGAGTGAAATCCGTAGCTATGGAAACAGGACGGACAGCGAGTTGTAAAATCATGGGCGCCTTGCTGAAATGAATCAGTTTAAACTGAAAATGTATTTAACATTTACATCTATGAATGAAAATCTTGTGATTTACATTCTTATAAATATCTTACCTTATAAATTGCTTCATTAATTAAAATACTCAAGGATAAAACAACCGATGATACTAACCAATGAACTTGTTCTCTGCGGGCAGATGGAGGTCAGGGTGGAGGTCAAAGTCTCCTGCCCAGCGCTGGGCCCACTCCTCAGGGATATCTGCCGAGACAACCACACCACTCACTCCATCACCACACAGCACTTCAAAGGACCTCAAACAGCTTTGAACCCAGAAAAGGGACGGTCCCTGTGTTGAATCAGGAGTGAAGTGTAGCAGAGTGCTGGTGGAGGTGTGTGTGGGGCCGGTGGAGGAGGTGTGTGGGGCCGGTGGAGGAGGTGTGTGGGGCCGGTGGAGGAGGTGTGTGGGGCCGGTGGAGGAGGTGTGTGGGGCCGGTGGAGGAGGTGTGTGGGGCCGGTGGCCGTACCCTCCATGCTGTAGCTGGTGCCAAACCACTTCTCTTTGAGACAGCAGTGTCCCTCGTGCTCAGGGGACGTCAGCAGGAGGTTGGCTCTCTCTGGGGTCAGCAGGGTCACGGCTGCAGAGATCACCTACGGGGGGGGGGGGCATTATTACATTTGCTCAATACTTTGCCCTTGAGGGTAAAGCTGGGAGTTGGTGTAGCTTGCAGGGGCTCAATTGTAAAGCATTTGACTGCAGAGCCCAGGTTCTCCTCCTTACCTGGGGGTTGAACTCAAACATGAGCTGGTCTCCGGTCAGGAAGTCCTCTTTGGGGAACAGCTGCATGTTCTCACAGATGTTCTCCACGTACTCAATGGGGTCGGTCTGTCAGAGGAACACAGGAGGGTCACACGCCGATAAAACACACACACACACACACACACAGAGAGAGACTCACGATCAGAACCGTAGTCACTACCAACAGTGATAAAAGTTACAGGAATACAAGTTAAGTTCGACATCAACCATGTAAAGATTAGTAGAGTGAGCGCACCTGCTCCTGATAGTGAAACTCATTTGCTTCTATCTTCTGAATTTCTTCATAAATCCTGAGACACAAGAAACGGGACAGTGAGACAGAATGAACATGTCGGTCTTTAAGGGGGCAGGGATATCTCTCGGGTGCGACAGGGTGAAGGGTTAGAGGTTTAGAGGACTCCAACCTCTGTTGAGGACCGAGGGTCTGGAGCATCTTCAGGTACTGGAACACCAGATGCACCACCTGCACACAAAAGTTAGTGTTAGTTTGTGACACTTGTGAGACGGGGGTGTTGTGTGTGTGAACAGAGGGGGGAGGAGGGTGTGGGGTGGGGCTGACCTGGTGGAAGTTCTGGAAGCCCTCGTTGGTGAGCGTGATGGAGATGGAGAAGATGGAGTAGGTGGCGTTCTGGTCGAAGCCCGTCTCGCTGTTCCCCCCAAACAGAGCCAGCGCCCAGCATCTGTGACCCGACACACAAAACAAACGGCTTGGGCAAGGCACTTCACCCTACTTGCCTTGGGGAGAATGTCCCTGTACTTACTCTAAGTCGCTCTGGATAAGAGTGTCTGCTAAATGACTAAATGTAATGTAACACACACAAACTATTTTGAAAGACGTGCCCACCAATGTTCACACATACACACAATGCCCACAGATTTACACAACACACTGTTGACACGTATACACTCGCACAACGTTGACAGACATACGAAAGGGACAGTTAACCCACTTTTTGCGGAGCAGAGATAGGATGCTTCCGGTTCCTTCATGGCCGATCAGCCAGGAGAGGTAGTGCAAGGGCTTCACCCTGAGGGAGAAGAAACAGCAGGTCAGTCATCCAGCTAGTGCTGCAGGGAGACAGACCCACAACTCCTGGATATTCTGGAACATTCACCTGTAGTGCTGCCCCTGAGGTGGCAAGGCCCAGGTGATGGTGAGCGCATGCACCTTCCTCACAGGAACCACTGTAACACACACACACCCATATATAAACGTTGAGATTGTGACGTGCAGGTGGAAATGAAGAACTGGGAATTGAATCTCACCAGAAGAATTCAGAAAGTGAGATTTGATTTGATGTTTAAGGAGGTCTTGGTGGGCAACGTTACCTCTGTAGAGCTTGTTGAAGGCCGGCGTGTCGAAGGGATCCTGGAGATCAGAGAAGTCTGGTATCGGCTGACCGCTACACAGGATGAGGAACAAAGACCGTTACAAACCAGACCACGGTTGTAGACCGAGTCCATGACCAGCCAGCCGGTCAGTCAGAACTTACTTGTTGGGAACATTGCTGAAGATCTCCCTCACCCACTCCTCCAGCGTGTCCAGGGTTTCTAATGGTCAAACAGGACATGTTACAAGTCAGCTAATGTGATTAAAAACCCTTAATAAAGCACATAACACAACTGATAGAGCAGAGCATACAACCAATAACGTCATGCACACATTTCCTTCAAATCGAGAGATTTGTTCAGTTAATTTGCGTTTGTTAACTTGGCATAGCGGTTGTGGTTGTGACCTTTGGACTGTACAGTGAGGGTCATGTAGTGGGCAGAGTAGTATCTCTTCCAGAAGTCTCTGAGACGCTGGTAGGTGTTGATCTGTTTCTCTCTGGGTTCGTGTTTCAGAGTCTGGGCGTTGCCTGCGGAGGATAACAAGGAAAACAAGGATATGGCTCGTTGCTGCTCTCCAGAGGCAATGTGTATGTTGAAACGTTGCGTCTTGGGCTCTCAAACATTTAGGCTCAGTTTCCTAGACATGGATTAAGCCTAGTACTAGACTAAAAAGTTTTTCAATGGAGATCGTGGAGGTCAGGCCATTGTCCTTCTTGTTTGGGGACTAGGCGTATTCCATGTCTGGGGAAACTGGCTGTTAAACATTTAAAACCAATAGTCTCTGGAGTCCTTACCCCAGCAGAATTTGCCCATGGGGTGACTGGGCTTGGCCAGGCTTCCAAACAGCATCTCCTTACGATGGGAGTCTGAAGGCCTGGCGAGCTGGTACTCTACATCAAAGAAACAGGCGGAAAATCAATTACAGGGCCGGAGAAGGACAGTATGGGAGACAGAGAGGGATGAAGGAAGAGAAAGAGGGAAAAGAAGAAGCAGCAAAAAAAAAAAAAAAAAAAAAAGAGAGGAAAGTCATCTGTGAGAGAAGACGACCTGATAACTTAAAGGCAGTTTTCCATCAGGTCTCTCGCAGCAGGACATATTAAATAATCTCCTCTTGGTTTATACCTGATAGACTTAGGTCACAGATCTGTGTTACATACACTGTGCCCCTGAGAATTAAGAATACCTGACAGACGTTTCAGATTAGAAGAACAGATACATTAGGTAGATTAGAGGATCTGTAACCGGGATAGCGCCAAACCACGTCAGTTTGAGCTAATGGTCCACAAACTGAGACTCACCACTGTCCACAGCTTCCACTTCTCTGTCGATGGCGTCTTCAATCATCAGGGGACAGATGAAGAACTGGGCCCACCTGGGAGAAAAGGAGAACATCCCAGATCAGATTGAAGGCCACTTGCAAGTCTTAAGACAACAGCTTCTGAAGACAGGAATGAGATGATTCCCTCTCACTCAAAAGAACAGACTGTTGCCCTTTCCAGCATTTAGTCACAGTGGAGATGAAATATCTGTTTATACATATGTTAAGTCAAGGAGGCTACATTGGGCAGCTTTTCCTCTTTACCAAAAAAAATAAACGTTTCACAAAAATAACTTAAACCTACTGTATCTACACAAGATGTGCTAACTATGACAAACATTACAAGTATTATTGTATCGGCCCCACCGGTCCAGGGCATCGCGGAAGTACTTCCTCTGCACGTCAAACTGGAAGATGGTCCTCTCACAGTCTGTGGAGGCATTGTCACTGCCACCGTGCTTCTTCAGAAAGGCATCAAACCCGTTTTCTGCTGGGTACTTCTCACTGCCCATGAACACCACTTAAGAGAATGAAAGAGAGTGGGAATGAGAAAGAGAGGATGAACAAGAGAGAAACAAGGAATGAGAGAGAGACATTGAAAAGCAACGGTAAGGTCCGGGAAACAGACTAAAAACGTAGATCTGCGGCTATGCCACAAAAGGAGGTCGACTGATAAAAAAAACCCTCACTGTGCTCGAGGAAATGGGCCAGGCCAGGCAGGTCCTCAGGATCGCTGAAGCTGCCTACACTGATGCACAGAGCAGCTGCCGACTGGGACACACAGAGGGGCGGGGTGGAGGGGGTGAGAACCTGATATCAGGCCTGCACAGCAGTGTGCACACTGCAAATCTGAGATATGCATATATATACACACACACTCACCTGCTTCTCAGAGCAGCTTTTCTTCTGTTTCCCCTCATGCTCCTCATCCAGCTCTTCAAAGTCACTGTCGTGCTCCTCTTCCTCCTCCTCGTCCTCCTCCTCCGTTCCTTCGCCCGAGTCCCCCTCCTCTTCCTCCTCGTCGCCACCCCCTGCTTCCTCCTCATCATCCTCCTCATCATCATCCTCCTCCTCAGCGCCTCCCTTCCCTTCAGCACCACTGAAGTCTGACACAAGAAGTGCTCGTAGGCCATTGCTTAACTCGATGTATCTGTGGAGTAGAGTGGTAAAAGACTTTTGGTCTGTTTGATTGAAATATATTAGACTGTGTTAATCAACTCATTTTAGGATAATATCCCTTAATAAGGCAGACTCAATGCTAAAAGAGACACATACACACAAAACAAATTATGAAGATGATCTTCATAGGACATTCATGCATGTGTGCTTATTATTGGTGATGGCTGGGTGTCCATACCTGAATCAGGGGCCTATACAGCACCATACTAACAACACAACATTGTGTTGTACAAAAGTGACGTTACTGCACTTCAAACACCTTTACCTGTACTTCTTTGGATCACTGGGAGATTTGATGATGTTGAGGTCTCCTTGATCCTGTGCTGTGGCTTCCGCACCATCCCCTGTTGCCAACGGATCTCTAGCGTCTGGGATTGGTGGGGGCTCACCTCGGTCTGGCGCAGAGGCCTGTCCTGGACCGCCAGGACAACTTATCGCCTTATTTGTCTGAGGCATTCTTGCAGCCGTTTTGAAACTAGAATTGAAAAGTATTTATTGCATACCCTGTGTTAGCCCAAAGCAGTTGCAAATCACAAACGTCTCAAGCGCTAAATTTTGTTGACATGGAGAAATCAATTTAGTTTAGCAACCTAGTTACAGGTTTGCAGCATACAGCATGCATTTCTTATAATTGTAAGTGTTTTCTTTCAACAGTTATCTAGCACCAGAAATGGCAAGGTAGTATCTACAGTAGCTAGGTAGCTAACTAACTAGACTTAACTAGCTAGTTGTACTAGTACCACCTGTATCACAAGATTACAGTAGCTATAGGACGTCAACATGTCAACTCGCTTGCTAATTTAACTACTGTAGTGTTACGTGCCATTAGTGGCTAGCACTACTAATACTATCTACCAAGCTAACTATATGCTGTATTCTAGTTTGTAAGCAACCATTAGCCTAGCAATGTCAGCTAGCTAGCTAGCTCCAATCCAGTAGAACAACCACAGCGTGCCAAACAATTTTGCTAGCTAGACAGTGGCAAGCATTATTGCTTCCTTTACCGCAGCACTACAATAGCTAACATTGCATGGGTCTTGTCTGGTTAATCCGAGTTAATGGAACAGCGAACTGTCAATAGGCACGAGATGTGCTACGTGCTATATAGCTAGAGCTAGCCTAATAGTATCCGCTATGAAAGTGTACTGTACAGTTAAAGTTTTCTTACACTTCAAACTATAACTACAGAACATACAATTAGCACAAATTGTAACATAAAACTCACCTTTTGAGATAAAACGGTGAAAATGACTTGTTTGAGGTTCTAACAACCTATTCAACCTAATCTGCGCCTTGGATTTGTTTAACAGCACTGACACTGCAAGACGCAACGTGATTGGGGGAAATGACTGTACCAGTACTAGAAGGGAGCATCTGATTGTTCCAAACTGATCAGTAATGATTGATTGGTCGGTGCAAAACATTTTAGAACTAAATCCGCCAAATGGCAATTGTGTGCGCCGTTATATACAAATATGCATGCTTTTGGACTATCAATGAAGGGTTTTGAAAAATTGACTAATTGATCCCTTATCCCATTGATTGTCTACTTACCATATATTGTCACAGCAACACAAAAACATGGTTATTTTTAGTGGTGAGAAAGATTATGAATTAAATGAAGAAAATGTCACTTCAAGCGCTTGCGCGTTTGACTGTACATTCAAGCTAACACATTTGTTCCAATCATCTCCGACTGTTATCAAAAAGACTGACGTATTCACTATTGTGATGACCGTTCTATCAAACAGGATGGACAAACACGTTTTCAGTTCTTGTTGATTTGCTCAAATCACAGCAAACATTCCCGTTGAAGTAAAGATTGTGCTTTTATTATACTAAATCGAATCTATAATATACAAACATTCACAATATTTTGTACAATCACGTTGTGCTTCTCTTGAAGTCGTTTAAGTTATAAATGGCAAGTTTACATAAATTCTCTAGGTATATATTTTTCCCATACAGCATAAAAATAAATCCATACTTGGCTAACACTATTATAAGTTCTAACTATTATAAGTTTTAACTATAATTTACAAATTAACTTATAAAATAATCATATCATCACATGTAAATATTTTTGTATTATTCTCAATATAAACATAAAATACACATGATGGGAAATTACAGTTAAATATCTGCTATTTAATACAGAATATATTCACATTTGCTGTCACAATTACAGTCAACAAGTTTTTAGCACTTTTTTTTTTTTTACGTTTCTACTTCTTCCCATTCACTAATTAAATGTACATGTATGTTGGCTGACATTATCAACATGTAACACACCTGTTAAAGATACTGCACAAAACTCACAACCAAACAGTCAATATTATGTCATACACAACAGCGTTTGCTCTTTAAACACGTTTGTGAAAATAAACACTGTAAACATGAAAGCCACATAGCTACATTAGCGGGGGGTAAGGAATAAGCATCCTCTTCACTGAACTTTTGAGTCCGTCAAAAGAGTCAAAACACCCTGATTTACTATATAATATACATTTTAAGAGTGGCAGTTGCAAGTTATGTCTTTGTGTGCAAACTTGTGGTTCTAGACATAATAAGATAAGTTATAACCTATTTCACTCCACTAGAGGCAGCTGGTCCCTGTCAATACACATTAGACAAAAGGTGTAAACGACTGAACTTCACGTTATGCAGCTGACAGCTATATCTAACCTGTAAACATGTGATGTTAAGAGCTGTGGTTATGTGTCTATTGTGCTATGAATCCACACTTTTTCAAGGAGAAAGGCAGTGCAGTGCTCCTGTTTAACCTGCTTGGAGTTCCCTGTCCTCGGAATCTGAAGGTCAAAGGTGACATTAAGGGTGCAATCAATACTAGATAATAGTAGTAAGCAGTTGTCCTAGTAATAACAGATGTGTAGTGCTCACTTTCCTTCAGGCTGATACAAAGTGACAAACAGGCCTTGTGGACAGTTTTGGGGAACTGCAGAATTGTGAGAGTGACAGGGTGACGGTAGAGAATGAAGGGACAGTTGTGGAATGAGAGAAGTTCCTGGTGAATCAGCAGCACTTCTGAGGCAGCTGGGGAGGCTTGTCGGTCAGTCTGGTCGTCTTGGTGCCAGGCGCCATGGGTGGTTCCACGTCTACACGCTCTGACATCTTCACACAGATGATGTCGACCAGGCGCTCGAAGACCTGCCGCACGTTGATGTTCTCCTTGGCGCTGGCTTCGTAGTACTCAAACCCTGCCGTTGGAAAACAGGAACACGCAGAGCTTGAAATGACTACCAATCCAGACACTGCCTAAAGCTAAAATTAAATTATTTAAATTTGTAAATTATTTAAACCTGATCCATGTTGTAAACATAAATATAATTTGTCATTTCATGAACTACAGATTAATTTAGGGTAAGAATAACAACTAAGAATACCCTAACGATATGTACATGTAAAGTAAAGTGACAGTTGGGTGAGATGGACTAATGGCTGCTGTTCAGGTTTGCTCACTAGCAACAAAAGTACAGTAATCACCATCATCTACTGCAGTTATATAGTCTTGTATTTAGACACTTATGGGCGCACCTAATTGCTCAGACAGATGTTTGCCCTTCTCAGGGGGCACCACCCTCTCCTCATCCATGTCACACTTGTTGCCCACCATGATCACCTGAGCATTATCCCAGGAGTAGGTCTTGATCTGAGTGGCCCTGAAAACACACACACATTCACACACACACAGGCACGCAGACACACAGATTTAAGCAAGCACAAACACATACATTACATACACAAACAATGCAAATAACATAATCTACCACATCTTGGAGATCAATTACTTATATAACAGTCATAGTCAGTCAAATCTGTGCAGGAACTGAACCCACAACAGTTCATGTGGAGCACGCTGCATGAATAAATGTTCCCTCAAACGTAACCATCTGGAGCACAGAAGGGTGGCATCTCACTGCTTTCTAAATATACTCCTTTCTTCATCTCCTCGCCTTCCCCGCCACTGCTCTGACAAGACATGACAGGGGAAAGACGAATGGACGACATCTATCTGGGCCTTCTATCTGGGGACAATAGGAAAGGCGGCCATTTGAAACCACCTCCTCTTCCTTTGGTGCAGCTCTTACCAGTCCTGCACAGCGTTGAAGGACTCCTCGTTGGTGATGTCGTACATGAGGATGAAGCCCATGGCTCCACGGTAGTAAGCAGTGGTGATAGTCCTGTACCTCTCCTGCCCTGCAGTATCCTAGAGACAAGAAACACACACACACACTTTTCTGACACTATTTCCATGGACATTTACGTTTTTCCTGACTTCGTAATGTAAGCTACAGGAATTGTGATGAACCAAATGCTGTGGGACAGAGAAATCTAGCCAAGTGCAGCATTTGGCCTGCGATTAGAAGATCTAGATGGTAACTGACAAGCAAGAAGAAGCAGGGATGGAAAGCTACACCAGCAGGCTTATCTTCTGTCGTTCCACATTAGCTTCATTCACTGAGGAACAGTTGCCTTGGCAAAGCGACACCGGAGCGCCCATCTGTGAACTACCAGGAGAAATCAGAAAGATCGACACCTTCTCACCCCGCCCGACGGCGGGGTGAGACGTGCGGGCACGTGACGCAGCTTCACACTGACAATCAAAACAGGAAACGCACGCACACCTCGCTGCTCCCATTCCACACTTATCATTTAATTATAGATTAAGCTGTGGTGTCTCCGCTGAGGAAGATCAGCAGCCAAGCTGGGAAAGCGTCGCCGGAGATTCAGATCGTTTGTGACATCTTACTTCCAGCGTCCCACCTACTGCACAGCATTTCTGAATGGAGTCTTTGTGCAGACCTATCACAGGATATGGTCCACCAAACAGAAATACACACACCGATTGAAATGCTTTGTACAGCATTTTGACATGCAAATGTTATATTGCTGGCTGTGAAGAGGGCTGTATCTCCATATTTAGAGGCATCATATTCATTGTACTCGGATGGCATGATGTCACTGTTTATCTGCGTCTGTGTTTTCATTAAGTAAATGTTCACTGGCAGAATGCAGGACACAGTGTAGCACTTTGTTAAAATCCAATTAATTATGACTATACATGCAACGTGAAATATAGATAGCGGTGCGAGCATTCGACTCACAGCAATCCACTCCTACCAGAGGACTGGTTCTATGTCCACACAGAGAGATGAGTTCCGAACCTTCACAATATATTATGAGTTAGGGAGGGAGGGAAAAGGGGAGGGATGGGTGTAGCTCAGTGGTTAGAGGAGTAACAGATCAAGAGGTAGCAGGTTAAAATCCCCCTCTGCATGTTTGTCAGTCAGTGTACAGGTGAAAACAACATGCACCTGTCTGTGTTTTCATAGTCTATAACCAAGGCATGGATGCAGTCTTGTAGCTTCACTCAGTTGCTAACATTCATAGCTCTCCATCTGTTTTGAAATGTGCTTCCGTGTTTGTTTTTACGTGTGTATGAAAGAGTGTGTGCGTGTTTCTTCGTGATCTATATTTATATCGCTACCGTGTGTTCAGGCAGGATCAATAGGCCCCGATTATCCCTCTCTCTTATCACAAACTGCAATTAGCTCTGGTCGCTCTGTCTGCCTACCCCACTTTGCCCCCCCCTCCCTACCCACCAGGCTCCTGTGTTCTACCCCTTCACCCGAGGGCGCCACTTTAATTGCCTCCGAGGACATCGCTGTTGGGGAGTGCGGTGTGAAGAGCCGCTGCCATGACAACCATCCTCGCCGATGATGCAAGCTCACCAGAAGCTTCTGTCTCCTTTTCTCCCCTCCGAGCAGATTGCTCTCTACATTTCACTTTCTTCAGATCCAAAAGACAGGAGGATGTCAACATGTGTTTTGGCTCTGGATTCGATGTGTGTGTGTGTGTCTGCGTTTGTATTGTACATGATTGTTTGTGGTACTGTATATATTTACATAACCATCCTCAGTGTTAACATGATGATACAGCACTTATACCCAGATGCAAACAGCTGGAAAACAAACATCATCTGTACGACAGAACTCACCCCAACCTCCAGTGTGGCATGCCACTCTAATACAGAGGAGAGAGGACCAAGCCTGGACTCACCCATATCTGCAGCTTCACCCTCTTCTCATTCCTGTAGACTGTTTTGACTTTAAAATCGATCCCCACCGTGCTCACAAACGAGTTGCTGAAGGAGTCGTCGGCGTAGCGGAACAGGAAGCTGGTCTTGCCCACGCTGCTGTTGCCAATGATGAGAAGCTTGAACATGTAGTCAAAGTTCTGGTCTGAGCCGTCTCTCTGCCCGAAGCGCTGGTCTGCTTTCGCCATCTGGGGACCAGTGATGATATGTGGCAGACTGATGAGTCAGAGACAGGCTTGGGAGAATTTGGGATCATGTCACTGAAGCATTTGTGCAATATTGATTCACTATCTGGAAGAATGTAGTATTCTGTGGAAAATAAAATAATCAGTTATTTAACTTTCTACTGAATACTGCATTCTGCCATGATCTCTGCTATGAGCTGTTAACCAATGGACATGGAAGCAGTACCAAATCCATGTTTGAAAGGACTGACTGACACCACAAAAACATGGACACAGTACAGCCATTTTCCGAGTTTACTGACATAATGTGTGTTTTTGACATAAGCTATTCAGGTCAATCATAATTATGTTCACGGTTAAACGATTTGCTCTCCTTTTTTCTATGAATAGGTTAGATAGAGTATATTATCAGACAACAATCACTATGAGAATGCATGTATAAAATCGTTTTAAGACCTGGTGCAAGCCTCTTTTTCAATGTGTGGGAATTCGATGCAAATAATTCTAGCAAACAGGTTTGCAACTCAGGTGTGCTTCTTATTTAAAATGGGTATTTTTTTAAACATCCAGTAGACTGATTTTTTTTTCCATAGAAAGAAATATCTGTGTAGAAATGTCTGAATAATAAAACAGTTATCAAGCCTACCATTATCCAATTGGCTACAGTCGTTATGCCTGAGGTACAGTTGTATTCAAGCGTTCCGGTTGTCGTGCGTATGACATGATTGTTTATTCATTCAGTTTATTTTTATGGGGACGTGAATGAAATCTTACCTCAAATAGGGTTATGGGTGGTTCTCCTCTCCTGTCGTTTTCAACTCGCTGATTTATCAAGCGGAGTGAGCTGTGCGTAATATTCTACTTGATGAAGAGATCTCGCTATCGGTTGTCTTGGTTATGAGGTAGTTGCTGTTCCGCGACCAAAAACGCTTAATAATGCACCGCAAAATATCTGAAATTTTTTTTGGACGCCGGAATGTAAATATTGCTTTTAAAAGGTAAATTAATAGATTACTATGTCCTGTAGCCGAGTAAACTCTCCTTTAAATTAATCTGCATTGTATACAACCCTTGGCATTGACGGCAATATCCTGCCAGGGGCATACAGTATGGGACTATAATTCTCAAAGGTGTCAGCTGTTTCACCTCCTCCCTCCTAGAAAGGCCCTAAAAATATCTACTGCTATGAATGAACCAATTTTGTAACCAGACGGTGGCTCTGTGTGCATGAGCAGTGGCCGGCCTATCAGATTGCAGTATAGCAGAACGCTCATTTTTATCAGTTGAATGACTCACAAGCGGGTCAGTGGCGCTTGTAATCATTTCTTAAGAAAAAATGCAAATATATTAATAGTCTCCGGTCTCTAGGGGTAAATTACATAACTAGATTGCAATATGCTGCACAGCCAACATATGTCTAAAATATGCCACATTAAAATGCCTAAATGGCCAGTTAGTGACATTGATCATCCTAACATGTTGGGTTTAACAAGCACACCCGAATAAACAAAGTACACATTCAAGAGACAACATGTCCTTCCACCAACTCTGTATTTCACATTTGACCATTTCTATCCACTAAGAGAGATGTTCATACTCTCCTTGAAAAAACAAATTGAGCTTGGACAGTCAACTTAAAGGTATTATCAGGTATTATCAGGTATGTACAGTATATTACACAGAATATGAATGGGTTAAAGCCATACTGAAACCGAATCTGTTCTGATAGCACCAGGTTTTCATAGAGACCAGTGGCAAAAGTACTACAATATGATGGACAGGGAATAAAAAGCACATATTTAATTAGACAAATAATGTTTGGGGATTAATTTCCATTCATCATTTTGACCATATAACTTAAAAGGATGATTAAGTATATTTAAGCCTGTGATGTCCCACCAGTCCTCAACAAGTTTCCAAAAAAAAAATTGTGCTAGCATTCCTTTGTGATTTCTTACGCCACGGCATATTGGTGCTCAATTTTACAGTCCTGATTCCCATCTTGATCTAGGAGTTAGCCGCGACGACCGTGGGACCGATGCCACTTAGCTCAAGCTCAGCTATCACAGACATGTGCCTGAAATCGGCTGGTTTGTGGTTGAAGCTCTCAACCAACTGGAAGGTCTGCTGCCGCTTGGTTGCGTAGAACAGTTGGAGTTGATTGGCCAGACACTGGGCCTGGTGTACGGTCTGAAAGAATATTAGGTTTCAAATATGTCAGAACCATATAAAAAGTAATATCAATATCACAAAGAGATATAAGCAATACAAAAGCCTTAAGAATGGGTATAGCTTAGTAGTAGAGTTCTGACAGATGAAGAGGTCACAGGTTCAAATCCCCCCATCCCCCTAAATTCAAATGTTCTAATTTTACATGAGTGAAAAGGCCTAGGCAGGCTCTACAGACAGATTTTCTAGGAAAGACTTACGATGAACTTGGGGTCCATCTCGGCTGTCATGAGCACCATGCCCTTGTCTTTCTGCAGATCTGGGTAGTGGTAGAGAATCAGTTGACTGGGAGCGTTCTCACCCATGGTCTGGGGAGGTCAACAAAACTAGAGTGAGTTCACACTCACAAGAGCAGTTGAACATTATGGTCCTCTCTGAAAAGGTATGGTTAAGCAAGTCTAGCTGTAATAACATAGTATCGATGTTAAGAAATAGGATCTACAAGATTACAACAAGAGTACCTGGCACCCAACCTGTTATGTCATAGTGCTGGTGTACATAAACAATATATGAGTAAACTGTACATTCTGTTGAAGTTGTCGGGCATCTACAATATTTTTGGAAGATAGAGGGCTGTATGATTACCTGGACATTGATCAATGATGTGAAATGGAACTGATATCCAGACCACTGTCCCAGGAAAAACTCATAACCCTCCTTCTGGGGCAACGCATACAGGAACTGCACACAGGGATAATAAGCTGCTTAACAACCATCTTTTTCAGAATGATTCATCAATTCATTGCTTGAATTTTTTTGTTGTTGTTTTGCTTATGAACATGTCGTCAAATAACACTCCTGTGAGAATGTTGAGTGACTGAATGCCAACTACACAAGCTAACCCCGAAGAGGAACCCGTGTAATTGCCAGAGATGGATTTATTGAATTAATTGACACAACCCTTAATGGTTGTGTCTTTCAAAAGATCAGATACTTCTGCATTTAAATACTCTCAGCCAATAAAGAAGATTACTGATGTTGAAGAATGACCCTTACCGTGGGGCATGTCTTGGCTCTGTTGAACATCAACTCAAAAATCTGATCCTTAAACACAAACAAAACAAATGACATACTTGACCTCGGAAGAGCATTAGATTAGATTTATTTGAAATGAACACACTGATAATGATATGGAAATAATTATAGTTTGTTATGAAGTAGAGTACATTATGATATGAAGTATATTACATTAAGAAAACTTACTGGTATGACAGCACTAATAGTGTCCTTTGTGGCATGATATCTCATCCAGATCTAGAAGGACAATACAAAATGGAGCACTTTCATGGCACAGCTGTGATAGAAAACAATAGAAGATTTTTATGATTTATGTGAAATATTTTGTCAAAACATGCAAGTGTACATACCTCACCAATCTCATCGCCTGAGTTATCCTTGATCAGCTCTAGATTTATGATGGATCCAAGGCTCTAAAAAGAAAAAAATATCATAAATGTCATAAAAAGGGGATAATTTATCTTAATATGTGGCTTGGTCGTAAAGCAAAGCAGAGTCACGCATTGTCTGGTGCTGAATGAATCAATCTTAAATGTGGTTGGTGGATGAGAGACGATGATCTTGGTGGAAAAAAGGAATCTGACCTAAGAAAAAAACAAGTTACCTTGTCTTTGGTGAATCCAGAGCCAGCTGGTTGCTTGTCACGTTTTTCCAGCTGTAAATAAAACATTTAGGTGATTTATTTTAATGTAAAACAAGAACAAATTCTCTTCTCAAGTGGGCAAACTGTAAGGCATCTCATCCAACAAGCCTAGTTCATTTACCCACTGCTCACATGCTATTTGTACACATTTTTAGTATTCTACTGCAGCGATACCTCGTCCTCCATGAGTTTTATGAACTCTGCTTGTTTGGAGTGTCCAAGTGGCTCTTTCCTGACTTCATCTCTTTTTTGTAGCCGAGTTTTGAACTCCTGGGGTTTGGCACTGAAAACGAAAGGTTAAATTAAGCTGATGTTACCCAGTCACATTCATTACACCTACACGAAACCGACGCCCATCAGAATCCAATATGCTGCAGTTTACCCTCGGGAACTACATTGTTACAGTAGGCTACACCCATGTTTCAAACAGTCCAATATTAAATCTAGCTAAATTGCTACCTGAGATAACATGCCATTGCCAACGCTGTATCTGGGAGTGACAACAGGACGGGGAAAGATCGAATGTAAGAACAGCCTCGCTAGATTTAGCTACCCTGTCGCATTCAATCGAGGCAGTTGACTTTGCTCACCGGCGCAGTTTGTTGATCTTTTCCTGATATTTATTGTAATACGGGTTATCCTCCAGGTCTGGTTCTTTCTTCACTGAAAAAGCTCTAAACTGCGAGGGCACCAGCCCTGGAATGAACGGTCTGATTCCCGTCGCCCTGACGGCTAACATCCCACGATACAAACATGACATTTGGACTAAGGCCGCCGCCATGTTTCCACTGCCTTTGTCGCACATCTATAATGTTCCGGGTAGAAGAAAACGACATATATGTTCCGAGGCGAGCCGTAGTCTACATAAGCATTGCGGTGCTACGAGACAAGGGATGATGTGAGAACTGAAAAAGTGTATAGAATCATCTTCCGACATGACAGCCGTTGAATCAAACGAGTAGATTGAACCGGCTATGTAGGCTATAATTTTGATGTGTGTTATTATTTATTTAATTAATTCGTTGCCACCAAAGGAATCTTGCAGTAACGTAAGTTATAGGTTTTTTTTTTTTTGCAATATTCTCATCGTATGGCAAATGGGAGTTCTCCACTGTCACCACTAGAGTGTAGGCCTACTGCTTAATGGCATTGATAATATAAAAAATGTAGATTATAAACAACTTAGGTGTTTGTTTCACAATGATCTCTATAGTAAACAAACAGAAAATCAAGACATTATTTTCAATGTGATATATTCAATTTTCCATGAACATTCATCAGGCAAATACTTTTTTTTGTCCACATCCAGTGTATTTACAACAGATAGCCTACATGCATAGGCCGACATTGTGTTTATGTCCCTTCCAATGGGTTATTTTTTTTGGGGGGGGGCCATCCGATTTAATATTAGTTTACTGTAGCCTACATCTTGTCTTTGTGCCATCCACTTCGGTGTAATAACGATACAAGGACTACAGAGGACGCTAAAGGCTCGATTAAACTACTGGGGTTACAGACCATAAACTAAGAGTAGGCTGTCCATGGCTCGAACCTAGGCTAGCTAGCCGGTGTTGTGCGATCAGATGTCTCACATTATACTTTCTTTGTTATATAATTCAAAAAAAGAATGTCGGTTATCTGTGTAAATGACAGATGTTATTCTCAACACAAAATCCTAATCGTATAGTAACGAACGCGAACCAACATTCTTGCTCCACGACTTTGTATTCTGAGTAAATATACACCAGCTATGATTAGGCTACCAAAGGAAATGTATTTTGTTGAGCAGGTTCAAAGTATTTCACATTGCTCTTCTTACTAATGTATAGGTTCAAAGGCATGAGATTTGAATGCAGTTAGCCTGCGCGTAGGGTGGGCTACTCAGACAACAGCCTTCTGATCCAGAATATCATCTGTCCTGAAAACGGACCAAAGGTTCACATTCCTATAGCCAACAAAAGACAAGTACTAAAACCTCTATGCATCAACATCAAAAGAAATATTCTCACCATCAAATCCTTTTTTAATATAGGAAATATTACTGTTATTTTTTAAGTCAATGAAATACATGAAAAAATTACATAATAATCCCTAGTATGAGTAACCACAGTAAGTTTTAGGCATGTAACACTTTCCTAGTCAGGGTTAGCAGGGGGTGCATTTCGTGGCAAGAAGGAATACAACAAGCCTGCCATGAAATGCACCCCCTCTATTGTCTGCTCTGTATATCCCATCATCAAATGATTCTTACTGTACACTGAGGGCACTAGTATGTGTAACCAGAGTAAGATTCAGGCATGTAACACTTTCCTAGTCAGAGTTAGCAGGTGCTACGGAGAGAGTTGAGCAGAGACCGGATGGTGGTCGTGACAGTATTTTATGCATTGGGGAGATAACCATCTAAGGAAATATTTGGCGTAAATAAAAAATGATGTACACGGTTGTTTACACAATCCCCAAAGAGTCGTGATGGATAAGATACAGTGTATAGGCCAACAGTTGATACGGGGTGTTTTCACTCCCCATCATCACCACCTTTCAAGATTTCACCGAGCAAAAAGAACAAAGTGATCTGACATTTTCCTTCGTGCACAGCCTATAAGGCAGGTTCATGTGACAGGCCTACTGCCTATAGGCTGAGAAGAAGCGTTTGATAATCGCATATCGGTTTCTCTATCTGTAAAAAATATATATAAATAATGTCATACCTAGGCCTATATCATAAGCGACAATCCCTACCGTTATTTTCCAAAAAATCAAAATCCATTATTTCACAATTCATTCTCCATTTAATTAGTGAAAAAGCAGCTAAAGGCTCATTTCAAAATAGCACAGGTTTATTTCTCTTAATTGAAATGCACATTTAGCTACATGTCTAATGTTGCATTATGCCTATAGCCTATTTTCAGGACCTTTAGATTTCAAATTTCCCGCTGAATTAGGCTTATTTATGTGCATAGCAATTTAAAATGTAAGTCTGTATTTTTTCCCGGCTCTTGCCTTCGTTAAAAAGCCTAATAATAATGAATTATTTAATAAATAATGGATTTAGGGGCTTATCGAATGAGCAGCTCCTGCAACTGGGCGCTTATCTCCCCTGGCCACATTGAAAACGTGTTCCGCTCCCCATACTAAGCAGAGCACTGGACATGATGTGGAATAATCTAGACCTCACTTCCCAGCTCCAAACAGCACTTCAGTGAATCTAAAACCTCGGACATGGATGACCATCGACAAAATGGCTCCACACATACTCCTTCAACAACATTCAAGCAACGGTAAGAAAATCATGGGCTATGGCCTACTAACAGCCTTTGGAATGTCAGGTTATTTTTTTGGGGGGGGGCGAGATTTTGTGATAGGCTATCCATTGATCTGATTATGAGCATAACCAATTTCCATCGAAAAAGCTAAATATTGTTTCCTATGTCGGAAAGATAAATGAAGGCCCATTTGTTCCATAAATGTTATCATTTTGGCAGCCATTTATGCCACTATCAAAACTATATGTTATTAAATATTAAACAAATCTATTAGGCCTATTGGCTGGCTATGACCATATGTGTTAAGTAGCCTAGAAGGATATTTCGACGTAAAACGATGAAGTGCAGAGGGGCTATATTATTGACATAATTAGCCTGAGGAACGTTATTTTCGTGTCACCGCCATACAGCCTATTTATTTTACATTCATGATAGGCTATCAACAGACAGATTTTAACAGCATGTCTGTTAACTGATAGCCTAAATATATTGTCAGAATCAGAATTTGTTCACTAACACGGAATTTATTGTCAGCTGCAACTAAATAAAACGACAACTAGGATACAAAAAGAAGACGTAGGCCTATTTAAAATGTTTGTTGGACATAGACCTTTAGGTTAACCAAAGGTATAATCTTTCAAACACTTAGCCTATTCTAAAATATTTCCCAACCCATTTGTTGAAAAGCTGCATAGCACACGGAGACAGGGAGATTGTTTTGAGCTATCAACATGCCTACAGGCAACAAAAGGATGCATAAACCAGGGGGAAAAAATACAAAATAACAAATCTACGAATGGTGTAGCCTAAATAAATGAGACTACCCGAACATAAAACTGAAAATATGTATATAAGTCTATCGGTTTACATTAACTATAATGAAATAACTTAACTAGTTCTCTCTAGTTTTGAAATATAATCTGCAGTCTTGGCCATGTTTAGGGCCCCGTGCAGGTTGAAGACGTATATGTGAGATAAAGGTCTGTTAAAGCAAAGGGTCGGTTCGTTCGTTAAACAGACCGACAATGTTGAGGAAGATGATAAACGCCTCCCCAAGACTGCATGATTGTGTAGGCTAATGATAAGTCACGACAGTTAATTTGGCCAATAAGATCAAGGTCAAGAAGGAATGAAACACGTATAACTAATTCTGGCGAAGTCCCCATAAAATCATTTATGGGGACTCCAGACAATCATTGATTGTCTGGAGTCAAGGTTTATGGATTATTAGAAAAATTGGACAGACGCAGAAAATGAATGAAATAGAAATCGACACAATCTTTTTATTTCATTTTTTTTAAACGATCAACAATTACATTAGGACGCAGGTGAAATGTGTATGAACAATCATGGTTTATAGTAGCCCATAAAGATTGTGGCGTCATGCATTAGGAGCATAACAAGATTTCCATAAAGTGTATAGTTTATCCTAAATTAGTTAACCGCATGCATTTTTTTTTTCATTCTGTGTGTGTGTGTGTTTGTGGGGGGTGGTGGGGCTCATAAAATTAAGCTACTGAAAGTACACAGTGTCACGCAAAGGGGGGCGTGCGCTGCAACCCACAGTTCAACACATACAAATAAGATAGCCCAAAGATGTCTTTCTTTTTCAGGTGACAATCTGGAATAGTAGGGTAGCTGTAACACTGGACAAGAGGAATTTGGCTTTATTCGTGTAGTAAACCATTGCTCTTAAAAGTTTACGCACATAGGCAAATCGAAAACAGCAGAAATGATGGACAAACTGAAACCAGAGAAGAGGCCGCGCACTCCGTCGGACGAGAAGGAGTTATCATGGCACGACAGCCCAACTTCCACCATGGGTCGTGTCAGCGCTGAGGGGCTGGCGGGTGAGACACAGGAAAACACGACGGCAGCTTCGGTGGAATCTGCTGTGAGTGAGCGGAAAGGGGAATATGTCCCCGGGGAGCACTGCAACGGGACTGTCATCATTAATGGCGTTACCAAGGAAACGGCTTACCACGCCAGCGACCTAAAAAAGGAAGTGCCGGTTATCGAATTGGCCAGGAGAGGAGGGAGTGCAGATATAAAAGCCAGAGAGCAGACGGCACACAGCATCCATAAGGTGCAGACCACCGAGCTGTGCAGACCACCGATACCTCTGCCTTTACCGCCCCGGGACCCTCTGAGCGACACTCGAATGGTGCAGTTGAGTCCACCCGCGTTCCCTCTCCCTGCACGAGCAATGCTGTACAGTAATCTTGCGCAACCGCTCGCCACCATGAACAGGTAAGATTTGATCCTTCGATTATTGTGCATCCTTGTTGATACTTTGCTATTCAATGGATGTTTGAGTTATTTGTTCAAAAGCCAGTTTCTATTTTTCACAGTTTGTGCAAAGTCCTGGTTTTGATTTAGAATATAGATGCTGCTATTTCACCAATGCTTATTATTTATTTGTATTTTTTCATCATGCGGACAAATATTTTGTTGTTATTAATTAATAAAGGCAATTTTGGTGATAATTGAATCAGGACACTCATTAGTGAAAGGAAGCGTGATAGTCAACACAATGTGTTAGTCTACACTCAGATCATTCGTTTGACATCACTAAGACTGTTTTACATTCAGGATCTCATCTGTCTAGTTGCCAACGCATTTTCTCATCAAACCATCTGTGGCCTATATTCTGCAAGTGAAAGCAAAATAAGAAACCGTGAATTTCATGGAAATCGAAGAATAAAATACTAGTGTTAGACAAAAGCATGTAAACGACTCATCTGTGACAAAATGGTAGCACCTTCCAACGGATTTCTATTTAACTTACTTACCCAATGTTATTCCTTGTGCAGTGGCTACAGTGGCGAACCGGAACAGTACGGCATGTACCCCAGCAACAGGATGAAACGTCGACCTGCTCCATATGAGGTTGAAATCAACGACGGTATTATACATTTAGATGTTTTAGACTTTTTTGTATTTATACTATCCTATTTGGCTCTTAATCCGATTATCTTAATTTGACACAAAATTATTACTTTCCTGTTCATACATCCAACAATAATGGGGAGCAACATTTCAGAAACCATAAATAGTCCACAAGAGGATAGGCCACAAAAGGAGGTACAAAAGAAATTAGGTAATTTATATATAGGCTACAGAAATAACATTCAAAACATTTCATATAATTCAAATGGTGCAGTTCATTTAATTATACAGATACTGTGATGTAAAAGATCATAGTTGGAAGAGGAGGTGGGCAGAGAAAAAGAGGAGTATAGAGGGGTAGAAGATCTCATAGAAACAACACATTTGAAACGAACAGCAAGAGGCTGTCTGTAAACAAAGTGTTTGCCTGTCTGCCAGGAAAACAGTGTTAGGAGAGAAAACAGAACCAACCCATGATGTTACCACAGCACAGCCTGCAAAATAGGTTTGGCTGTTGTCTGGGAGTACCCACCAGATACTGCATTCCTTTAGCTTTATAAGGAAGATATCTGTCGCTGTTCCTACCTTCATAAACATGCTATAAAAGTGCAAATTAATTTAAATCCTTACATACTTAGGCTATGGCACTAGTACATTTCGAACGTGAATGTTGTAACACAACCAAGATATGTGAAAATAGTTTAACTGTATGCTAACCGCATGAAATGGAAGACTTGACCTGACCCATGACCCTCCTCTTCTCCCTCAAGGCTCGCAGCCCAAAATCGTGCGTCGGATCTTCACCAACAGCCGCGAACGCTGGCGACAGCAGAATGTGAACGGGGCGTTCGCCGAGCTCCGCAAGCTCATCCCAACCCACCCTCCGGACAAGAAGCTCAGCAAGAACGAGATCCTCCGATTGGCTATGAAGTACATCAACTTCCTGGCCAAGCTGCTGAGCGACCAGGATGATGTGCTGGGGGGCGTGGACGGCCCGCCGGGGCCCCGGGTCCTCGAGGGCCGGGACGAGATGCTCCAGGGCATGCTGTCCCCCGACTCTAGCTGTGGGAGCCTGCTGGATGGGGACGCCAGTCCGGATAGTTTCACAGAGGACCAGGACTCGTCTGTGGAGACTCACCTGCCCGCCGCCAGAGGCCTCCACAATCCCTCCAGAATACACCTGGAAGGAGGCAACCAGAGATGATCCGCCATTTTGGATCTGGAGAGGACAAAGGCCGGGGAGAAGAGGACAAGTGGAGGAGGGCTCGGCTGGACTACTGTTGTGAGGGTTTGGTATTTGGAAGTGGATGAACATCCACAGTTTTGCAAATTCTCTGACTTTGATGGCTGTTTTGAGGCCAGAGGAGAGATTGTTCTCTGTTGCTTGTCTCTGCTGCTGTTATAAGTAGCTGATGGATTGTGATTTGTGGAAGTCACACCTGAAAGAACAAAAAAGGATTTCAGAAAATGTTTAAATGGAGATGTGCATAAAGAGAAAATATTATATTTCGAAAAAGGCATGGGGTACAGTATGGTGCCTTGCCATACAACAATATTGTATTATTTAAGGTACACTGCCCTGATTTAAGAACAAACTTTTTGCTCAAATGTAAACTGTTCTGTTTTCTCCTTTGTCACCTCAAATCTTACGTGGTTGTCCATTTAATTCATTGAATGTTGGGCCAGAAACAATAATATTGATCAAAAATGATGTTATACCTTCAGAGAGCAGCAGTTAGATAACTGGTAGAAGACCTCCATATGACTGTTTCTGCTGTGAGAGTTAAAGGCATTTGAACATTTGAAAGTGTACAAGGTAATGTGATATTCACAGAGACTGTATGGTTATTACAATAATAGTATGTCTCGTTTAGGAAAATGTTCATGTAAAAGGCACACACACAATAATATTTGTCTGTTTAGACATTAAGTGAGAGTTGCTTGCAATAGAAAAGGTACAAGTATTCTACCCCATGTGTACATACACAACAGTCCTGTAAATCTCAAATGGAACAAACGTTAATTTTGTACTTCTTTTCTCGACGTGTGACTAAGGTACATAGATTACTATGTTTTCTTCTTTTATTGTTTCCTCATCTCTAGATTCTAGAATTATATTAAATTGTATAAGTGTTTTATCACTGTATGAACACGATGGAATTCTGCTTCCTCAGCAGAATATTGAGTAACCACAATTGGTACCTTTAATTCTTGTATGTCATCAAAAACATTTTATTATTTTATTGTGATGATTGGTAGATAAATCTTTGTTTCGGTGATGAATATATCTATAAATACTTGCAGCATTATATCACAGATTTTTTAATTAAAATCACTAAATAAAAAGAATGAAAACTATTTATGACAAACCTGTCTATTCCATTTTGTAGATTTGTACACTACCAATGATCCATGCTTTTGTATCTGTCATTTTGTGCAGGACTGCTGTATAGTTTAAGTAATGCATAAATAATAATGTACTTATCTACAATTACAGCAGCAATAAAACAGCATATTGGCACACAGCACATTAACCTATAGCACATTTTCCACCATCTTAAAACCCTTTTCACCTTCATAATCCACAGTCATGAGTTAAGGTATATATGTCAGAACAGATGAAATGCTCTGAACCCACATAACCTCCCTCTTTCCACCATGAACACGTCATTGGTGCAACACCCAAATTTGTGATGAATCACATATTAGGGTGTTGCACCACTATTCATCACATGACCCATTCATGGTGGGAAAATGGAGGTTGTGTGGGTTATGTGGGTACACAGGGGACTGGTAGGTCACTATTATCTTTCCATGTTGATTGGTAGTGGTAATGGCTGATAACAATCTAAGCCAATCAAAAGGCCATTGGATAGGTGGCAGATCCCAGTGGAAGAGAGGGTTAATTTCCAATTCCCAGCACAGTCACGATGCTGTCTCTGTGTCTCTGTGTCTCTCACACACACACACACACACACACACACACACACACACACACACACACACACACACACACACACACACACACACACACACACACACACACACACACACACACACACACACACACACACACACACACACACACACACACACACACACACACACACAGCGTATTTGTATGACCATGCTAAAATCAAATTCGGAAAAGGGGAAGGAGATGTGTCATTGAGTGCGTTTATGAACACTAATACCTAGTAGGCGGGGTTTCTCATGGTCATGTAAACGCACTCACTGTCTGGTGTAACAGGGGTACTAACTGGAAGCATTAGGTGAGTGGTGTTTACAGTTTTTCACAATTGCTAAAACACATTTCTTGAAACAGTCACCCAATTTCTCAAAACTAAACACAAAACCTCATCTTCAAGCACGATTTACAAAACCTCTGAATCCTCTTGCAAAATGAAACTTTAGCCTCAAAACTGTTTTACCTGTGCTCAAAATAAAACACTACTCTCAAATCATAAACAAAGTGATCAAAATGATATACACTATCAAGCAGTCAGTAAACAATACACCAAAAAATAGAAAACACATTGTTCAAAACATATAGTTCTCAGGGAGAAGTATTTTTTAATCAAAAGTCAAAACAAATTTCATATTTATCCATCATTGTCTTTTGATGAACGAAAACATGTTATATCATAGCAGCTCAAAATTGATCAGAAATTACTACTCTACTTTGCAATTTTTGTGTTCTTTCTCCTCCTTGTACCCCTATACAGTACTGTACCCTGCATCTCACTACTCACAACTCACTCTTGTTCTTTGTTGATATGAACCTGCAACCAGTCAAAATCTATTGAGCAGTCAGTACTGTTATTGTAACAAATGGAAAGCACAATGTTCAGGGCCATACAATGTGTTCATTGTACAGTATACAGCCTACAATACACTGTATTACAATATACAATACTAAAAATGTGTTTTGAGAATGAGAATGTGTTTAGAGTTTTGCTGAAAAGTCGAAGTGAGATCTGCAAATTGTGTTTTACCATGTGAAATGGTTTAAGGTATTGACAACAGACTGCACAGTTCGCTACATGAGTTCAGGCAACTGAGAACTTTGTTCAGCCAATGGGCTTAAGGGTTTTAGCAATTGAGAAAAACTGTAATATCACAATCTTACCTCCCCCAACCGCTTAAGGGACTCCGGATAGATCGGGGAGTGATAGACTCTAAACGGCGTTTAGGATGTCGTGTGTATCGCAATAGGGCGGCCTTTATAATCTCCACTCATTTATGACCCACGAACACGAACATATTGTATTGCAGAACACACAATATTTGACCAACAACACGTAATATGACAAAAAAAGAAATGTAGGCTAATGTCATTGATAGGTTACCCCCAAATCTTTTTTTAAATCTGAGTGAATACAATAAGATGTAATGTAGCTATTATTGTGTCTTGCATTCAAACTCAATTAAACAGGCAGGCGTAAAGAGTTCAGGTTCACCCAACCCACGTTGATTTACACTTGTATCGTCGTGACGACCACTCAAGCGTACCGAGTTCTTTTCCCGCCGCCAGTTCCCACTTGAAAAAATAGGATTCAATCAGAACGAAGAAAGCGCAGTGCAACCGCGGTGTGACACGGCCTTGTCTCTTTTTAATTAACTCCAGCATCAATCTCCCATTTTCCCATAAGAAGAGCCTGGGAGGTTAGTGGGTAAACCCACACTTGATAGATCTCCGAGGAGAGCCCTTTGACAGAGGCTCAGCGTTACAGGCAGATAACAAAACGCCCCCTTATGGACGGAGATAACTAGGGGGCGGGAGAGCGAATTCAATTAAGGAGCCCCTCCCCTTCTCTCTATCCTCGTCTCTCTGTGGTGACACGATGGCCCATTGGGGAGTTGCGTGGCTCCAGAGAACATGGGATTGGGGAGGTTCTCAGCGGGCAGAGAGACAGTGGGGAGAGAGACCGCTAGTGGATCTCAGGACTGCTATCTGGCCCCTCCATCAGAGTAGCTCACTCCCCTGAGGCATATGTGTGTCTGTGAGTGTCTGTGTGTGTTGGGGGGGGGGGGGGGGGGGGGATGTGTGTGAGAGAGAGTGTGTGTGTAGGCCAAACCCACACTAAATTAGCAAGCTCTTTAAACCAGCCCTGCCCCCTCATTAACACCGAAGCCAACTTCTTCTCTCACGTCTGCTGTTCCTCTCACATAAACACCGTCTCTCTTTTTCTCATCCCGTAAACACCTTCTCTGTCTCTCTCTCTCTACCACACACACACACACACACACACACACACACACACACACACACACACACACACACACACACACACACACACACACACACACACACACACACACACACACACTCTCTCTCTTTCGTTCCCCCTCACTCAAACACTCAGAAAAGCGGTCCCAAGGGTCCAGAGGGGGCGTGCTCCACGCCCTCAGCCTGCCCGGCCCCCCTCCCTTCCCAGTTATCCTCTCCTCTCTATCTGCTCTTCCAATCAAGCCTGTTCACCCCCCCTCCCCCCCCCCCTCCTCTGCCCCATGTGGCCACCTCAGAAGCGCTCGGTACAGTCTCAGGGCTGAATAACAGCTAGACGGCTGATGTGTTGCTTAATGAGCCACAGTGCTTCTGATGACCACTTCTCCCCAGTTCTGCTTAGCCAGTCGTGTACAATGGCAGATATATCACAAAGTCTGAAAAATGTATAATGTATTAATGTATAATTATTACATGCACCTCTATCTTTATCCCAGCTAATATGCTGACAAGCGAATAACATCATCAGCATTGAATAGATGACTCTATAACTCAGGTCTGCAGTGACTTATTTGGAGATCTGTCCAGAGACTGACCCCCTAACCCAGTCTCATGAAGCACACATTTAACATGTTTATTTTGTCATCCAATCCTAGAACAATATGTCGACCTACTGTAGTCTGGTATTAATAAATCGTTATTAGGGTTTCTGTACTTTATTGATGTGATGTTATGAATGCTTTAAACACACTGCCTGAAGATGGAAGAGCAATATAAGTTATATAAGCTTATTAGTGCATGCATGGTCTATGAATGTGAATAGTGATTGATTAGTGTTTCCAGGTAACGGCTGAAACCTTTCTATGGAATCTTGGTTTGTTTGAGTAAGCATGGTTAACTATTAACTGGATTAACTACCATTTTGGTCAGGAGGTAGAACAGCACTAACACTGCGTTTAGTTGTGACACTTCATGTGAAAAGCAGATCACCGAGGTATTGTTGGTGTTTAGTTGATAATTTTGACCCTCTTGGATGTTCAAACGCAGACTGGACTTCCTCCGAGATCTAAACCATGGGGAGAGTGAACTCTGTTTTGTTTCTCATGCTGACATTTGGTGTGGTGACTGCCCAGACAGGTAGGGTTTCGCAATGGACTTATTATTGTAAAGAAACTTCACTGCCTCTGATGTATTCTTCAGCACCGTTTCCTGTTTACATTGTGAATGGTTGAATGACAGTATGGGGGAAGGATCGGGCATTATTTTTCTTTTAAAAGTCTCACCTTCAATTCCATCATTGCTCGATGGCTTTGGCATTTCGACTAAGTCTGAGCGCAGCCTATTTCATCTTTGAAGCTCAGCGTGTGCTCCTTTTAGAGGTAAAGCTGGTCAACAGCTTCTTAATCCTGTATCTGTACAGCGCTTCCTGCTGGAGGAAAACCCCTAAACACAACAGCCATGCTAGTAATACCATCCACAGAGAGAACGTCAATCACAGAGTACATAGACCAGGAAATTGGCAAAGTTTAGGATGTGGGATAGTCTGCAAGAGTGGAAGAATGGTTGATCATCATGTACTGTGGGTGTGGTTGCTGTACCAACGGTCTCTCCTCCATCCTGGCGCTAAGCTGAGGGCCGGGCGCTGCCACAGTGGCTGACGGGCTTCATCGCCGTGACTGGCTTCCTCTTCCTCGTTTTCGTGACGTTCCTCGTCAACAAGGCGTGGTGCGACCGCAGGTAGGAGAGGATCTCTTTTTCTTCCTTTCTCTGGTCTGAGACCTGTTTAGTATAACAGCTCGTCACAGATGACCTGAAGGAAGTTGGCATTAATATCATTCAGATGAAGCAAGCTTCTTACTGTATGCCATAGGCTCACCAGCAAACAGCATTTTTCAAGGACCAACATAAAAAAAATACTTTTGTTTTTTGAGAGGGAGAAACCCCGAATTATGAATTAATCAAGAAGATGAGAGGATAAAACTAGTGTTAAAATAAATAACTTTCTTCTGGTTTAATGTTCTGTCCATACGTTGGTAGTAAATTCGACCTAGATACACTCAAATAATCATCTCTCTTTAATACCTTTAGCTGTAAACTAATGTCTAATGAAGAAAATAACTGTTTCTGGATCAGTAGGTTTTACACTGAAGACACCTTTTTATGTATTGCTAATGTGTGACGGTAAATAAGCTGAAGAAATAACTGTCACTTACTTGACCTGTGAAGCAAAGAGATGAGAGCGGAGCCGGTGATGGTGGAAGACCATGCAACGACGAACGGAGCGACCTATGACACCTCTCTCAACGTGCTCAGGTAAGCTAAGCTGCCAGTCCTGTCTGGAATAAATGAAAGTCCTGATAAGATAGAATGGGGTAGCCATTACCGTACAACCTGATAACATCCTTAATTACAACCTTATATTAAAAGATAGTGCAGTATAATACAACTACTGTATTGGTTTGACCATATTGTTTTTTATTAAGACCAATATAGTTTACTACTGTGCTTATCTGAACCATTTTATTTTGTAATCACAGTGGTTGCTTGTGTGTGTGTGTGTGTGTGTCTGCGTGCGTAACAGGAGTGCTGAGCACGAGGGCGCCTATGAGAACTTGGCTCTTGATCACAGAGAAGACAAAGTCACTGTCATGTGACTGACGTGGACCAATCCAGTTCACTCCTTCGCTGTTTGGTTTTCGGCCAAGCTCTCTTTCACAACATAAAATGATAGGACAACAGAATGCACCAGATTACAACTGGATCTCCTAACTCCACACTTTTAACAACACTGCTTGAAGGTGATAGGACAAATGATTTAAGTAAGATACATAAATATTTGCATGAATCTGTATGAAAATCTAAAACTGCCTCAAGAAAATTTGTAAGAAGTGTATACAATTGACCCCATCAAGTGTATATGTGTTGGTGTATAGGAAGACTGGTCTTTGTTATTCACATTTAATGGGTAATCCTGTCAAATCACCTGTCCTTCTCCAGTCTAAAGTATCATGTGAGTAATTATTAATCTCACAGACACAAACATTGTCCCAGATGAATCATCACAATAATCATGCAATTATTCACTTCTGGCCGTATATATATATATATCCTTAGCCCAAAGTTAACATGACGGAAATTGTTTTGCAAATGGGTTGTACTTTTTTTAATAAAACATACATTGTTGATCTTAAGACAAATCATGAGAACTGAAATAATAAACATATGAAATTAAGCAACAAACACACACATACATAGAGGAGAAGACTTGCATTATTGATCACAGACTATATATTTGCATACCTTTTCCATAGATACAGTCTTTCTATCCATTTTAAGACGGCATCGCTGGTCACACACAGTCTACAAATGTAAGGGTTCTTTGGATTAGAAAATGCTGTGATACTCTGTGGATCAGTGTTGACAACGTTCAATAACCCAATTCTGCAGCTTGTGTCACTAACTCCATAAGGATTAAAACACGAGCATGAAGGCGTAAGGATGCACACACAGGTACACACACACACACACATTTACTGCTGACTCGCATACAGGGAGAGACGGAGAGAAAGAGAAAGGAAACAGAGAGGGAGGGAAAGAGAAAAGGAATTCAAGAGAGAGAGAAGTATGCAGTAGGGCTTTCAGCAGTGGGTGGGTTTCCTTTAAAGGGATCTGGCTTTAAAACGACAGCACAGCACTTAGCTTCCACAAAATAATAGTAGTCCTCCACAATCCAGGTCTTCCATACCCCTACACACACCTTCCACACACACACAGCATCAACACGCATACACACACACACACAAACATAAACACCATCCACAGATACACCAGACAGATGCAGTGTGCCTTACTCCGTAGCAATAATGGGGAGCTTCCCAGTGCATTGGCGGTCAGTGATGTCACTTCCTGTGAGTGTGGACGGCTTGGAGTGACACCAGCAACTGACCGTGGCCGAGACAGGATATCCTGTCATTGTTTGGCATGGTAAGCATCGCACAGCTGGACTGTGGGCAATTGTGAAACACACACACACACACACAAATGTTTGACTTTAACAAACTAAAGAAAAATCACAGATTGACTTGACAATCTACCTTTAGTACCTCTATGAAGCACAACACGAGATTACATATTCAAATAATAATTCCCATCGTAATATTTCCACGGGTAACCTCCGCAGGATCCTACCGACAAACATCCCATACAGCTCCCATCGCTAACCCACAGTACCAGCGCTGGGTGTGTGTGCTGCAAACACACACGCGTACACACACACGCGCACACTACTGCAGGTCCAGAACCTAAGCTGCCTGGTGCCAACTTCACCAGGCTCTCATCCTCCAAGTAATCTCCTTTCACAGGACTGGACACTAACTTGACACATTTCCCCCTCAGACAAAGCAACATAGGACATATTTGGCAACTAGTTAGCATCTAATATTGTTAGAGAACACAGAGACACAGAACTGAGAACAGACACTTGAATATTTTTCACCATATTCACAGACAAGGAGTTCTTCCTGAGTGTTACCTACATACTCTGAAAGTTCTACCGTGAACCACCTTAGTGGACGTAACAGAGCTTACTGAATAAACATGTTCAGATTGCCATTCCTCTCCCTGCTTTTCCAATGAGTGTTTTCAACTGGCAACCTTTGGCAAAAACCTCCTACAACAAAGTGGAACAACACTGAAAGCTTATGATAAATAACTGCAGTGTGACTTGGTGGCAGGTGACATACTGGTAGGGCTGTTTTATAAGTGGATGAAGATTCTGCTGAGTCATGCTAACGTGCTAAAATGGGAGGGTGTAGAGGGTGGAATTGTTTTCACTGCTTAATCCACTTCACGGGGCTTGCTGGAGGCCGACGCATGTAGATACTGAGACATTAGTTGGTTCAAAAACAAACTAAAAACTAAACTACTAAAAAGGCTTTGCCCTCACAAGCGTGTGCATTAGCAGTAGCTGCAGCTAATGTTGCTACCTCCTCACCAGTACTTTTCCCATTGACGCGTGCTAAGCTACAGGGATACAGAGCCATACCTTCCGATCCCTTCATATTGCTCTTACAGTCTTGCATGAAAAAAAAGACCCCCAAAAAAGTGCGTTCACAAAGACGGAGACAAAGTAATGTGGAGATTCGAGTCACAATTCCGTGACCTCACTTTCCCTTTTTGTACCTGCTTCAAGTCCATTGGCGGCCATTTTACATCCTGTCTGTCTGTTCGGCGCACTGTACCCAGAGGAGATAGAGCTCACACAAGTGATTAGGAGGCACTGGATCTGACGATGACTTCCTGTTCCTCCACGGTCTACAGCTGAAGTGGCACCCTTCCAGGTCAGTGCTAGGGCTGTGGGCAGGGCTGTGAGCAGGGCTGTGGGCAGGGCTGTGCACTGGGCTGTGGGCAGGGCTGTGCACTGGGCTGTGGGCAGGGCTGTGCACTGGGCTGTGCGCTGGGCTGTGGGCAGGGCTGTGGGCAGGGCTGTGGGCAGGGCTGTGGGCAGGGCTGTGCGCTGGGCTGTGCGCTGGGCTGTGGGCAGGGCTGTGCGCTGGGCTGTGGGCAGGGCTGTGCGCAGGGCTGTGGGCAGGGCTGTGGGCAGTCCTTCATGCATGGAGTTCTCTCTCTCTTTCTTCTAAAGGGGTGAAGATGGGCATGAGGTGCCCAACAGGTCCAGGGAGGACAGGAGTCACCTCCTTCTGACTTGGTTCTTACTTTTCATTATTATAAGAATTTTTTGCATGTTGGTAAGTTCAAATGTCCCTCGGTTGTCCTTTGCCAACTGATGTGTGTGTGTGTGAGTGCCTGTGTGAGTGTCTATGCGAGTGAGTTAGTGTGTCAGTGTGAGAGTCTGTATTTTTAAGTGAGAGTTGGTGTGCGTTTGTGAGAGTGTGCGTGTGAGTACTAAGAGTGTGTAAGTGTAAGAGTGTTTGTGTGAGTCTAGGTGAGAACTTGTGTTTAGGTGAGGGTGCGTGTGTGGAGGTGTGTGTGTGTGTGGAGGTGAGAACTTGTGTCTAGGTGAGGGTGTGTGAGAGTGACTTTGTTTGGAGGTGTGTGTGAGTGTCTAGGTGTGTGTGTGTGTGTGTGTGTGTGAGAGAGAGAGCTAGGACAGTATGTTCAGCGTGACGGCACCTCTCTGCTTCTTCAGCAGGGCCACGGCCAGCTCGTGGGTGGCCCCCTCCAGACTCTCCCCGTTCACAGACAGGATCTGGTCGCCTCGCTTCAGTCGGCCGTCCATGGCTGCTGCCCCCTGCAGGAGGAGACAGGAACACACACACCTCACTCTCACCACCGCCTCGGGCTGAAGGACATTTCTGATCAACATCAAACACCAGGGAAGTCCTTTCTAGTCTCTCTGTGTGTCTAAGTATATGCTTGTGTGTTTGTGTATATATATATGTATGTGTGTGTATATATGTTAATATTTATACTGTATATGTGGTGTGTGTATGTCCATGTGTATGTGTGTGTGTGTCATATCTGCTGCCATCTAGTGTCCAGTGCAGGATGGCGAGAGGGGGGAGGTGGGGTGGTGGGGGCTCGGGGGCGAGGCCTACCTTGCTGAAGACGGTCTTGACGTAGATGGGCAGGTCTCCGTGGGGGCTCCCGAACCCCCCCACGATGCTGAAGCCCAGCCCCTCGCTGCCCTTCTCCAGACAGATACTCCTGGCCCGGGGGGGCCTGCACAGGGGGCACAACCAGGGGCTCACATGAACGTGGAAAACTGTGTGTGTGTGGGTATGTGCTTGTGTGTGTGTGTGTGTCACTCACTCTGGCTCCGGGGGCAGGGACTCTGGGCTGGTAGGGAGACTGGAGCAGGTGGACAGGCTCTCCACCTGACTGGCTATGGCACTGATGTTGGTGTCAGCTATCACCTGAACGCACACACATACAGATGTACATAAACATATAGCATCTGTTTCGCTATAATAATATTTGTGTTCAGCAAGAGTGAGGCTACAGTATGTTGTGTCTGTGTTCAGTATTATGGTCATATGATGCGTGTTTGAAATCAACCTGTATGCTAGTCAGAACCTTACTGAACCTTACTCCATTAATCACAATAGTGTTAATGGACAAACAGTGGTTGAAAGTTACACACACCAAATCATTTCTAGTTGTCTCTCCTTCTCCATTACCCTCCTCGCCCACTCTCTTTCCCTCCGCCCTTCCTCCTCTTGCTCTCTCTTCCACTCTTTATCTCTACCTTCTTCCATCCTTCTTTCTCTCCGGGAAGGTAATCCATTCTAGGGATGCATTTTTTCCACAAGTTGTCTCTTTTAATATAATAGTCAGCCAACTACTGAGGGCACCCACGGTCGGAATCGGTTCATTTCCATATTTAATCAACGGAAAAGCAATTAAAAAATTATGAAAACAACAACAACAATAACAAACAAAGGCTAATGAAGCGCCGGCTCGCTGGCTGAACGCAGCCCAACGCTCCCCAGCCATCCCCTCTCCCTTATCTCGCCGACACACCTTCTCACAGGGGGAGGAACGAGGGGGGAGCCAAGAGGAGGAGGACGGCGGGGGAGAGGGAGGACGGCGGGGAGGCGTGGGGCGAGAGGAGAGAGGAAGAAGACCGTGTGAGAGGAGCAACGAGTAGAAAGACGGATGGGAAAGGAGTGCGAGTGTGCGCGTGAAAACACCGTGTTTTATTAATCCTCAGAGAGAGAGAGAGAGAGAGAGAGAGAGAGAGAGAGAGAGAGAGAGGGTGAGAGGGGACGAAAAGATGAAGGACAAAAAAAAAACCACTATTGAGGATTACTAGTGTCTGCAGTGTACGACACACTGGTGACTGTGTGTGTGTGGTGGGGGGGGGGGGGGATGCACGAGGGCAAGAGAATAAGAAGGGAGATAGAGAGAGACAGGGAGAGAAAGGGGGGGGGGCAGAATGACAGTGAATAGTGCGAGGGAGAGAGGTGGGCTAGAAAAACAGGGAACAGAGGATGATGGAGAGAGCATTGGGATAGAGAGACAGAGATATGAAGAAGAGACAGAGAGAACGGGAGAGAAAGACAGAAAGAGGAAATGACAGAACGAGAGGTGGAACAAGAGAAAGAGATGAAAAGGAGACAGAGAGAGGAATAGAGACAGAGGAGAGAGAGGCAGAAAGATAGAGAGGGAGGGAGGCATAGAGAGAGAGAGAGAGAGAGGCATAGAGAGAGAGAGAGAGGGAGGCATAGAGAGAGGGAGAGAGAGAGAGAGAAGGAGGCATAGAGAGAGAGAGGGAGGCATACAGAGAGAGAGAGGGAGGCATAGAGAGAAAGAGAGAGAGAGAGGGAGGGAGGCATAGAGAGAGAGAGAGAGAGAGAGAGAGAGAGAGAGAGAGGGGGGGGGGAGGGAGGCATAGAGAGAGAGGAAGAAGGAAAGACAGAAGAGAGAGAGAGAGGCAGAGGGAGGTGTGAGGAGGTTAGTAAACAGTAATTGCTGTCCAGGGTAGTGTAATCAGGAGGCAGCAGAGAGGGCGTCCCTGTTCAGCAGAGCAGCGCTGGTCTGCTGCAGCTCCCCTGATAAAGCCGCATTAGCATAAAGAACTGGGATTATCTGGCTCACCGCGCCAAACTGCCTTCCAGCTGCAGGGAGCTGATAACCGCACGCACACACATGTACACACACACACACACACACACACACACACAGGCATGTACACACACACACACACATATGCACGTACACACACACATTTTATATTATCACAGTCATACGTTTGGCATGTCCATACACACACACATTATGAATACCTCTTTAAAATATGTGCATATTAGTGTTTTTTCATCAAATGTATTCTTTTTTGTAAACACATATTCATAACTATGAACCCCTGAATATTTAGTAAGTATTAATATGACAAATTTTGGAGTATACTCTATGCATACAGAGCTTTTGATTATTTTATCTCAAGGTTTTCACTGCATTCAAATAAGCCCATGTAACCAGTCACTCATTCATTCAAATCAGCCATCAAACCATTCCTTCCAATAGACCCATCAAACATAAATTAATTAACGTACATTAAAATATTGGCTCCACATACAGTACAGTTTTGTAATGACGGTTCTGTAAGAACACTTAGGACCAGAGAATGGGTGTTTGAATCGAACAATATGACAGTTCTTTATTTATTTTGTCCACATTTGTAGATGATTGTGAACATACCAGTGTGTGTGACCATGCATTGATTGATGCAGTTGGTTAGTCACCTACCTGAATGTGTGTGTGTTCAGGGTGAATGTCTGGTTAGTGTGTGTGAGGTTTGTGTGTGTTCAGGGTGAGTGTCTGGTTGGTGGTGTGAGGTGTGTGTGTGTGTTCAGGGTGAGTGTCTGGTTGGTGTCTGTGAGGTGTGTGTGTGTGTTCAGGGAGAGTGTCTGGTTGGTGGTGTGAGGTGTGTGTGTGTGTGAGGTTGGGCTACCTGCATGGTGATGATGCCGTAGGCGTTCTTCAGGATGTTGACCACCTCCCCATGGGACATCCCATCCAGGGACTGGGCATTTATACTGACCATCCTGTCCCCCACCTGGACACACACACACACACACACAGGTAATAACAAATGGAGTAAATCTAAGATCACACCTTAGACTGACTGACTCAGGCGCATGCACCCACACGCACCCACCCACACACACACACGTCCACACACCTTGAGCCTGTGTGTTTTGGCTGCGACTCCGTTAGCTTGGATCATGGCCACGAAGATAGGGATGTCCCCCAGAGGGCTCCCCTTCCCTCCTGCTATACTGATACCCAGAGCATCACTGGGACCCTGAGGGGGAGGGGAGAGAGAGACAGAGAGAGAGTAAGAGGGACAATGGAAAGGGAGAAACAGGGTGGGGGCCGAAGGAGAGAGTAAGAGGGTGAGAGAGAAAGAGGAGAGAGAGCGGAGGGGGACAGCAATGGCAGAAAGACAGTGAGGAGAGAGAGAGAGAGGTAGAGAGAGAGAGAGGTAGAGAGAGAGAGAGGTAGAGAGAGAGAGGGGTAGAGAGAGAGAGGGGTAGAGAGAGACAGATGTAGAGAGAGAGAGAGAGAGAGAGAGAGAGAGAGAGAGAGAGAGAGAGAGAGAGAGAGAGAGAGAGAGAGAGAGAGAGGAGAAAGTAACAGAATGTATTGGTTTACTGACTTTTAAACTCCCAATGATAAATGTCTTTTCAATTTTCTAGTTTATTTGTAACAAGAACTGGTAGTTCAGTCCAGTGGAATTCTTAGGGCCTGCTCCTCACAGCAGTTCCCTAGTGGCTAAACCTATGATGAGGCAAAATCACAGCTGTCCAATAGGACAACACCAGAGTTCTGGAACAACTTACCCGTGTGATCTCCACAGTACGCATCCCTGTATCTGACCCTACACACACACACACACACGCACGCACGCAGGGAGATAACTTATTATTTATGTAAAAATAAAATATTGTCTCATGTGGAACCATTTGAAGAAAGAAACTGAAAGGACACTGATGAGGTCACGTCCTACCGGCGCTCTTTGATGACGTCATGCTCTCGGTGGTGGGCCTCCGGGCGTTGTTGAGGGGCTGGGGAGCGGGGCTGGGGGCGGAGCTGGGCGCGTTGTTGGGGGCGAGGCTGGGGGCAGGGGCGGAGCTTGGTGCAGGGTTGGGTGCGGAGCTGGGGGCAGGGTTGTGGGCGGAGCTTGGCGCAGGGTTGGTGGTGTGTGGAGGGAGGCTGGAGCAGCTGACGTGGCTCATCTGGAGAGGACAGGAGAGACACCATGACGCTCTGGGAACGCCCGAGCACACACACACACACACACCAACACACACACACGCCAGTCAGACACACTAACACACACACACGCCAGTCAGGCACACCAACACACATGCCAGTCAGGCACACCAACACACACACGTACAGACATGTGCACAGGCATATCGGCAAGCGCAGTTACACACATACACGCACACACACATGCACCAGAGGTCCAGGTGCCATGTTGGGCCACATGCATGTGAACAGATGAGATGAGTGGTCACAGGGGTGAGTCACGAGGGGGGGGGGGGGGGGTGAGCGTGGGGGGAGGCGGTGGCCAGGGTGAGTGAGCCTCTGCATGCAAGCTCCCAGCTGAGGTGAGAATGAACACTGGCCATGACACACACTCCCTCCTGTTAGGGATACGGACCCTGTTTGTTACTCTCTCTCTCACACACACACACACACACACCTGGCTTCCCTGGGAGGTGCGTCTGGAGGAGATCCAGGATGCGGCCTTCAGTCGGCCCAGCTCTAGGCCCACCGTTCCCCTGGCACACTGCGGAGGCAAGCCAGGGTGACTACCACAGCTCAGCCTGCCCCCTGGCCCCCCAGACCAGGGGCCCCCACCAGGAGCCCCCCTCACACAGCCCCTCTACCCCACAGGGCTAAGAGCACCAGGCTACGGCTAAACACCACCACCCTGGAGACAGGCTGCTAGCAGGCGGGGTGGTGACACACATCCAGGGTCAGGTACTGTGGACCCAAGAACCCCTTCAAATCTGAATACAGATTATATACAAAGACTGTTCCCTGAGTCTGAACAGGGAAATACCGTAGAACGATGCACTTCGGATGCCGGATCTTCTTCTGTGCTCTGTCTGCAATATTCGTACATCGCTTTGGATGAAAGGGTCTGCTCAATGAGTCAAATGTCAACTTCAACAAATGTCAATGTCAACATAACTCATTTAAATGGTCCGTGGAAGGCGGAGGACCAAGCTACCCTTCAAGTCAGGGAGTCAGGTGGCTGAGCGGTGAGGGAAGCGGGCTAGTAATCTGAAGGTTGCCAGTTCGATTCCCGGCCGTGCCAAATGACGTTGTGTCCTTGGGCAAGGCACTTCACCCTACTTGCCTCAGGGGGAATGTCCCTGTACTTACTGTAAGTCGCTCTGGATAAGAGCGTCTGCTAAATGACTAAATGTAAATGTAAGTCTGAAAACGTCCCTTCTCTTCAATTGTCCTTGAACCGTGACTACAGGTCAGCCTCCGTGGTACATGCGTGTGATGTTAATAATCACCGCTGCTTGGCACACACCTCAACCACACAAACTAAACACGTCAACATAGTAGAAGTACATTTATGTTTTATCCTTTTAATCCACAGGCCTCCTGGTTCACACAGTTCTATGGAAATGGAGTGTGTTTAATAACCATACAGAGGTTGTGTCTGATAAACACAGCCCAGATTCTCCACCCCCTGCTGCTGGAGCAGCTGTGCTTGTCTGTACTCTCCCCTAGTACCCCAGTATAGGCAGCATTAGCCTGCAGTCACATATTGGCTTGTAAGCCTTCTACAGTAGCAGCAGGCCTTGTGGCTGGAACAATGGCGCCCTCTGGTGGTGAAAATATAGGGAGCCCCTTGGCATATTTGATTCAAATCACGTTATTCGTTCCAGAGGAAATGTAAGATTCAATTTAGAGTGAGGCACAATGACTTTTAAGATTGGTGAATATTTAATGGTGGATTTGTATGAAAGTGTTATATGATTATTTTTCTGTCGGAACTACTGACCTACTTTCTACTACAGTGTTATCTTACAGAGACAAGACAACTTCAATCCAATATATTTTCTGTCTGTAGATGTAAATGTTAGGTTTAGAGGGTGTGGCCTGTCTAAATGTGCTCGTGTGACCTCTGACCTTGAGGATGGCGGCCACCGTCTCCTGCGAGGCCTGTTTCATGTCGTCCCCGTCGACCGACAAGATCTGGTCCCCCTGCATCAGACGTCCGTCGAGCTCTGCCGCGCCCCCCTTCACCACGTCAGAGATGAACACACCCGTACCGTTCCTGAGGAGGAGGAGAGGGGGGGAGGAGAGAGGAGATGGAGGACAGGAGAGAGGAGAGGGAAAAGAGAGAAAGAGCAGATTAGAGGAGAGGGCTTGGAGGATGGGAGAGAGGAGAGAAGGAGGAGAGGCAAGGGGGAAGCTGCTTATGTCCGACACAGGTCACTGGGCGAGCTAGCGTCCCTGGGCGAGCTAGCGTACCTCTTCCCCACGATGCTGAGGCCCAGGCCTCGTCCGCTCTTCTTCTGCAGCTCCACGCGGAACACATCCAGGTTCTCCTCGTCGCGGTACTGCGCCTCGTCCCTCAGGACGGCCAGCTGCACCAGGGCTGGGGTCTGCCTCAGGGCGGCGATGGCGTCCTCGTGGGCGGCGCCGCGCAGGTCCACCCCGTTCACCTGGAAAACGGGCACGCACGTTAATACACACACACTGGACTTTGCACAGGAATTCATGCACATACTGTACACACTCATGTACGTTCATTCAAACATACACACACCTGCTTTTGTTAACGTACACACACTTGTGATCACATAGGCCTTCATTCACACCCCATAACACCACCCACTACTTTCTCTAAACTACTGTCCCTGTCTGTATGCTGAATACAGAGCTACCAGACAATTATACTGAGATAAAGTAAATTGAACTGTTGTTTCCAAGCAGTAAGATATCCATTTAGTCCAGTAGAGGGCGTTATCGTCAAAGATTAGCTGGGTTGATCGTGGCGTGAAGAGCAATGATGTGAGAGCCAGAGGTGAGATCAGAGGTGAGATAAGCCCCTCTTTCACCTTGTCACACAGGTTAAAGACCCACTACAGAATGGGAATGGAAATTCTACAGAAAAAAAGGAAGGGAGGGAGAGAGAGACAAAAGAAGAGAGAGAGAGAGACAGAGAGAGAGAAAGAAATTCCTGAAGACTGACCTCCAGGATCTGGTCTCCAGCCCAGAGTCTGCCATCTCGAGCTGCCGCGCCCTCCTCATACACCTCATGGATCACTATGGCATCCTGGAGGGGGGGGGGAGGAGAGAGAGAGAGAGAGAGAGAGAGAGAGGGAGAGAGAGAGGGAGAGAGAGAGAGAGAGAGAGAGAGGGGGAGGGAGGGAGGGAGGGAGGGAGAGAAAAGGTAGAGAGATAGAAGTAGGGATGAGAGGCAAAAGAAGGGATGGAGCAAAACAAGGAGAGAGGGACGGAGAGAGTAAGGGAGGGATACAAGTAGAGAGGGAATGAAAGAGACATATATTCGAGAGAAATAGGGTAAATTTTCCGGGAGGGTTCAGGAGTGAAATCACATCACCGCTGACTGAGACACTGAAGGAGCTGAATCAATATGATACACATTATCCATAATGCAGCAGCACTGGCTTCCAGGCATTCGGTCAAACCCTTTGGACCGAGAGGCAGGGGACCGAGGGCAAAGGGGTAAGAGAGGGAGATGTGGAGGGTTAGGGGAGGATCTCACAGAAGATGACAGGTGCCTCTCAGTCCAGACCCCTCAGGAGCCCTGCATAACGCTGTGGATAACCCCAGCTTCACACACTGCCCTCAGGTGGTCCCTGTATGTGTGTGTGTGTCTCAGTGCAGGCTGGTCGCTGAGGGTTACTGGGTGTTTGGGGGGGGGGGGGTCTTACCAGCTGGGTGTCTTTGCCCCCTACGATACTGAGGCCCAGGCCTGAGCGGCCCTTAGCTATCTCTATCACCGTCTCCTGGCCTGCTACGATGGGGCATGTAGCCGGGTCTGCAGACAGGACGACAGCAGAGGGAGGGATGAACAGGTAAACATTCACAAAAAGGTTCGAAATCGATCACCTGGGAAGCGATGCCCACGCAAGTGGACGACAGCTGTTTTTCGAAGGGCACTGTTGAACCTGAGTAAATGTGAGTGTGACGCGCCTACCTCTGGTGCTGGGCGGGAGGTCGGGGCTGGTGAGGGGCAGAGGGGAGGGGGCCGGGGGAGACAGAGGCCCATCGGCAGGCCTCGCTGGCAGCTTGCTGGAGCTCCCAGAGACCCTGGGCAAGCTGGAAGTCTACACACACACACAAACCACAACCTTTTCTTTTACCTGCCTCTTTCGCTCGAAAGTGCCACCTTAAGATGAATTTTTTATGCTCTCATCCACTATTAAACTGAGGTGGTCTGACACTGTGAAGACACCTGCTCTCTTTTGGGAGCTTGTGTGAAAGTGGGCCTTCCTGGAAGGCTCCGGTGGGAGCTCATTTGAAGCGGAGCCCGGTATCTCCCCGGTCCTCCTCTCACCTTCTCCTGCAGGCCAGGGCCTGTCTGAGGAACACTCTCACTGCTCTCTGGAACCTTCTCGGACGACCTCAGCTTCTGGAGCGCACACACACAGAGGGAGGTACAGTATGCAGCGGCAGAGGTATAGGGAGAGAGAGAGAGACAAAGAGAGGAGGAGAGAAACAGAGAGAGGGAGAATGAGAGAGAAAAGGGAGGGAGTGGGATGAGGGAGAAAAATATGGAGAGAGGGAGAGTTAGGACAAGAAGTAAAGCCCGTGGCCCTATTCAGTCATACGTAGTAAGCAGGTTTCTAGGTTAACGGAAGATGAAAAACAGAGAATCACTGGGGGCACTAAACCCTTTTATGCAAACTAAAAAGACTTCACAAGACTGACAATGTTCTACTAGTTCGGAGACAACCTTGGGTGAGACAAAGACGAACTGCCTGGAAGAAGTTGATAAGTGTGTGAACTTGTGTTTGATAAAAAAAAAAAATTACACACACACAAAAGACACCTAGTGGATTACACAGTATTTGCTCGACTGTATACTAATACTGAGCTCCTAACCCTAACCCTCTCTTGTTTCTGTCCAGGAGCGGTTTAGTTTAAGAGGAACAGGAAGTTTAAGAGGGGTGGGAGAGGAAGTGACACGGAGGGCCTGACCTTGGACACCGTCTCCCCCTCTCGGAGGCTCTTGGGGCCGCTGTCTCTGGAGACGAGCTCTGTGGTGGACGCAACACACACCTGCTCCTGGGAAGCGGAGGGGGGGGGGGGGGGGGAGTGTGGGATGAAAGACAGTGAGGGGGGGGGAGTGTGTGGGATGAAAGACAGGGAAAGAAGGAGAGAGCGCCGTATGGAATGAGAAAGAATGAGAGAGGGAGATAGAGAGAGAGAGAGGTGAAAGAGAACAATAAAGAAAGAGAGGAGAAAACGAGAGAGAGAGACAGAGACAGAAAGAGAGTGTGTCAGTGCGATAGTCCAAAACCAGGGATGAGTTTGACTCCTTCAGTACCAAAGTGTGTCCTTGCATCGAGCCTTGAGGAACACACTAAACTACTATCGGCCGGTTTCGGAGACAAGGCTTAAGCCTAGTCCCAGACTAAAATGCTGTTTGAGCTGGCTTAACTGAAATTCACTTGCACAGACGTAGTTTAAAATAGTCGTGGATTAAGCCTGTTCTGGATTAAACAAAGCCGATTGCAAAATTTAGCATTAGAGCTACTCCAGGACTTAATTGGACTGAATTGAAGCTTAAACTAATCTGCCAAGGAGGCAGGTTTAACTCCCGCTTAGTAGGCTAGGCTACTGTTTGTGAAACTGAGCTAATATGTTCCAGTCTGCAACATATGGGATCCGGTCCTGTACCTTCGTGGGGGGAATCTCAGGGGTGAGGCCCAGGGTGTCTGGGGGCAGGGGCTTCTCTGAGGGGGGCTGAACCGCCGGGGTGGGGGGGGGGGACCTGGAGGGGAGAGTCACAATGCAATGTTCTAGAAATGACTATGGAACTGGACTCCAATATAAAAGCTTACATGGATAAGGAGGCAACGTGTATAGACTGGGTATGAATAGCTTGGAGAAAATTGAATTTTTAAGAGATACCGTTTTTTTTGTATGTGAAGGTCAGACCGTGTGTATGTGTGTGTAAAGTGTGAAGGAGTGTGCATGACTGTGTGTGTGTGTGTGTGTTACCTCAGCGACCGGGAGGGCAGCAGGCGGGTTAGGAAAGGGAGGCACTGCCATCTGGTTGATAGCATCTTCATTCCTACGGAGGGAATGGATGGGGAAACCAGGGAGCGACAGATTGGATAAAGGAGAGAAGAAATGGTCAGTTGAGGATTGGACCTGGTGTACTGCACTGCCTGCCTGACTATGTGCTTCCTATTATGTTGGTTGTTAGACAGTCACTAAACAACCAAAGACCATCATATATTCTTGATGTTTTTTGGGGGTGATCTCACACAGTAAACCACAGGTAATGTCTCTTCTTGCCGCATATATGTTGTGCAACCTGATGGACTATGCTGGACGTATGTCTCACAACCAGCTTTGATGTTCACATCAAGAGCCTCTATCCCTAGAGCAAGGTCTGTCTAGCAGCATGGGGCAGCTATAGCTAAAGGTTACCCCTCACAATCCTCTCGTGTCCAGCAGAGAGAAGCTACCATCACCAACAATTACACATCCACACGTAACCAATGAACCTGCTGTACTTGACATTTGACCATTTGAAAAACGTCTGTAAGAGTTTCAGACTTCCTCCATTCTCTCCTCCATCTCCTCTGTCTATGCAGTCAGAGCCCGGTGCAGGTAGCTGGTAGAGCTAGTCTCTGAAGTGCTCCCTATGTGACGGAGACACTCGTCCATATGTTCAGGAGACCTGTGACCACCACCCTTCCCTTCCGTCTACCTGGCAGCTGCTAATAAGGCTATTCTGGCGTGTGCACTGGGGGGAGGGAAAATAAAACATTTAGACGGTGTGTTAGCTCGCAGTGCCGTGGGGGAGACTAGCGCTGGGGGTGGGGGGGGGGGGGGGGCGGGGCGGGGTGTGTGGGGGGGGATACAGAACATATCAGAGCAGACAGATATTACATAAACCCTCCACTCCCCGCGGAGTTCCGTTGCGAAAACACGGGGGCGGCAAATCAACAACGGTTCCCACTTGTATGCTAATGAGCCACAGGCTGGGATCAGAGAGGCAGACGAGGCGACGACGACGACGACAACATTCGGCGCAAACCCCCCCCGCACCCTCACGGAGACACCTGCCAGGAGACGGGCGCCGGCATATGCCGGGGCTTCGCTCTCAGGACCCACGGAGAGCGCCCGCTGCCACATCCGACGCGGGCTCTGTTTGATTCACAAACTTGACATTCAGTCCAGCCATCTGGGTCTCAGCCCAAATTAGCATGAGTGAAGGTGAAAGGTAAAAGGTACACCGATATTCAGCTTCATTATCCTGGGCTCTGATCTGGAACCAGCCTGATATTTATTCAGCGAGACGAAGCGTGTGACAGGAATGATGAGATGGCATCAGCGGTTTGATATCCTCCTCAAGTACCTAGCATGGACATCATTTGGGGGATATTTTTCATTTCTAAATTCAGCTGCTGACAACATTCCAAAGCCAAGTATGTGCTATATTGTAAACGTACATATACATTATCATTTGTAAAGGTATATGTAAAGGGATTTTTCTAATGTATATGTTAAGTGCTATATTGTAAATGTGTATGTAAAGTGCTATATAAGGTTTATGTAAACAGTGAAAGACATATCACCCAGAGCAGCAGAAGAGAGTGAAGACAGGCATCTCTCCACAGCACGTCACAATCAGTCCTCAAAACTGATGTCACCTGTTGTCCTGTTTAATGACTCAACATGTAGTCCTGTTCGATGACACCACTTCCCACGTAGTCCTGTTCGATGACACCACTTCACCTGAGAGGGACTCACTGAGGACGGGGAGGTTAAAAGCCGTCAATAGCATTACAACTCTCCATCTTCTTTCACTTCCTGATCCTCGTCTTCCTCATGTCACGGGTCCCTTCCCTGTTCAGCAGCCTGTAGCGCCCCAGCCTTCACTCCTCCTCCTCAGTGTCCATCTGCTGTCTTCGCCTGGTCCTTCCTCCAGTCCCCCCCCCCCCCCTTCTCCTCTTGAGTACCGGCGCAGGGGCGAAGCTCCGAGCCCTCTCAGAAAAAACCCCCACAGGGATCATGGATGAAGCCCGGGTCTCCCGACATCAAAACGTTGAGCTTTCGGGGTGGTTTCCTTGAGAGACCTTCTCGATCCTCCTCCGCTCTCGTGTTGTTCTGTGCCGAGTTCCGTTTTCTTCGTTCCCGCCTGTCCGGTCCCGTTTTCCCAGGTGTGTACGCTCTCCCGGATAGCGTGCGCAGGGGGCTGTTGCTCTCTTCCTCCACTCCCTCGGTCAGCTGGCGTCTGGGGTCTCTGTGGAGTTCAGGTGGTCGAGATGTGGAAGTTCGCCACCCTTCTCTGGACAACGAGGTGCGCTAGGCTCTGCTCACGTTCTACCCCCCACCACCTCCTCTCTCCTCATCCTGTTCCTGCTCTCCCTCCCTCTCTTACGATTTCTCTCCTGCTCTCTCTCCCTCTCGCCTCCTCCTACTCGTTCATTGCTCATTGCCTCCACCCCCCATCCAACCTTGTTTTCCCTCTTTCCCTAGATCTCTCTTCCCTCCCTCCTCCCCTCCCTTTATTGTCTTTATTGTCTGACCAGTAAGTGACCCTTTTCCAATTACCGTTAATGTGTTTTTTTTTTTTTTCTTCCTCTTCCTATTTTGTGAATGTGAGGGCAGGCTGGAGGACAGAGACAATTTATAGATCTATCAATCTGTAGCATCCTTTCGACACCCAGCACAGACAGACCCACTGCGAACTGGCACGCAAACGTCTGCAGGAAGTACTGTTACAGGAAGTGATGCTACAGGAAGCACAGTTACAGGAAGTACTGTTACGGAAAATGCTGTTGTTTGGGACTTGTTTGTGGACCCCTGAGCACGTGTGTCACAGCGCTAACCTCCCCGAGACGTGCGGAGAGATCCGCATGGTGAGTCACACCAGCTCTGAACCGTTATCTTCCAGTCCCCCTTGCCCCCCCCCCCCCCCGCTTTTGTTTCCATGGCGATTTTAATCTCGGAGGCATCCTGTCTGGGCAGCGAGGCTCGTTGCCATCCCGACCCTTGACCAGGTATAAATCTTTCACACGCTGCCTCCGGGGGACGTCTTGTAATGGAAGCTTTGACACGCTCTGACCTGGTCCTCTCGTGGATAACAAGCGTTTCTCCGGCTTCACAGTAAAATCTCGAGGTGACTGACGGGAAGACTTCAGAGAGCTAGGTAGAAGAGGTAACGGGATGATCCCCAACAGCGTCCACTCAGGTTCATTATACACGGGTGGGACATTTTCAAAACGGCAAATCTGCCACCACCCCATCACACTTTATATCACGAAAAGTACATTTAATGGCCGCATCAAAAAAGTTGCCCCGACCACGACTGAAAACAAACAGACGCTCTTGCCTCAGCCCAATCAGAGTTGTACACTTTCATGAGCACTGTTCCAGACAACGAACCCCACGTCCTAACCCAGCATGACAGCATGCAGAGGAGCCTGTGCTGACTGAGGTTCTTCACGTGAAGGTTATCCTGTCACAGCTGATGTGACGGCTGTTGACCTCTGACCTGTGAGTGGGAGTTTGTTTTACAGGTCAAACTGCTGATGGGCTGCGTACTGGTGGACTGTTACTGACAGAGCACAGGCCTGTGAGATGGATGCAGCTTCACTGTCCAATCATTTCTGAGAAAGACAACAATCCCAGGTAAAAAAAACAACAACGACAAGACAACAATAAATACGAGTGCATCTTTACTTTCCAACACCTCACCAAAGAGTTCAGTTTCTAACTACCACCCTCCTCCCCCCCCCCCCCTCCAAAACCCCCCCACAACTATCACTATATTGTTGCAAACAATCACTTTAACCTGACATCCACCATTACGACCTCGCCTGTCCTTTCCTCCCGGCCAGATCCATTTCCCCCGTCTTTTAATATGACTGGCCCCACAGGTGACTGGCAGGGCCCAGCTGAGCTCAATTACAGAGACTTAAAGAGACTGCGTGAGGGGAGGAAATGAACTGGGCCCTGCGCTCCACAGTCGCCCCACTCCCCCTACCAAGACGTGATTAACCAGGTAGAGCCTCGGAGAGCGGGGGGATTGAGGAGGAGGGAGGAATGGAGAGATGGGGACAGAGAGAGACAGTAAGAGAGATGGAGGAAGGGAAAGAGAACGAATAAAAATGAAATGAGAATAATAGGCATAGGAAGGTAGTTTGACTTAAAAGAAACCTCTAGAGGTAAAGAAAGAGATGGAGAGGGTAGATAGGCCCTAAAACGTTGGTTAACGATATTCCAAAGACCTCTGTCACAAAGGGATGAAAACAATGCATTAAAAGCACACTTCATCTCTCCCTCCCTCCTCCTCCTCCCTCCTCCCATCTCTCTGCAGCCCACAAATCCTTCAGCTGACACCCAAACCACGGCTGTTCTGCAGTGAGTAATGGAGCTAGGAGGCTAATGGTGGCGGCAGGTGCTTAGATCTGCTCTGTGTGAGACAGGGAAGGAAGCTTGACAGTCTTCAGGAACACGGTGTCCTGACAACGCCTCATTACACCTTCATTTGAAGGACTCTTGATGGAAAGGCTGTATACGACAACAGCAGATGGAGAGAAGTACCGTATTTTTCGGAAAATAAGCTGCATCGTGTATAAGCCGCCCAGGCCCCCAGAATGAGCACTTTGTGTTGGTAAATCGGAGTATAAGCCGCACTGGAATATAAGCCGCACTTTGAAAGCTAACAACGTTACCGTTGTGCCGGCTAACGTTGAGCGGACCAATGCTCACGATTGATGACTTGCCCAGACACACTGTCTCAGCGGACAGCTTGGATAGCCATCTAACTAGACAACATTCCCAATCAGGGTGAACATTCAAAGTTTTTTGTTTGTTCTAAAACCTTACTACAAGTCGCTTCGAAATATAAGCCGCACAAGAACAAGAAAACTGTAAAATCGGAGTACAAGACGCGGCTTATTTTCCGAAAATTACGGTAGGCTTTGACACTTGTAAAACTACCTTAGAATGGGAACACTGTTGGATGATAGTTTAGGGTTGTGCTACTGGGGCACAAGCTGTAGTTTACTAGCTACAGTTTAGGGCAGTGTAACAGGGACACTAGCTACAGTTTAGGGCAGTGTAACAGGGACACTAGCTACAGTTTAGGGCAGTGTAACAGGGACACTAGCTACAGTTTAGGGCAGTGTAACAGGGACACTAGCTACAGTTTAGGGCAGTGTAACAGGGACACTAGCTACAGTTTAGGGCAGTGTAACAGGGACACTAGCTACAGTTTAGGGCAGTGTCACAGGGACACTACCTGTAGTTAGCGGGTGGTGTAACAGGGACACTAGCTGTAGTTAGCGGGTGGTGTAACAGGGATGGTGGGGCTGGTGTTACCTGATGAGGATGATCTTGACCTTGGAGGAGGCGCTCTTGATGATGGCGGAGGCGTTCTGGTGGCTGCGTCCGTACAGCACCTGGTTGTTGATCTGAGGGACAGAAACACCATGAGGCGATCACACACCTGGGGGGGGGTGGGGGGTCACACTGTGTGCACGTCCTCCTCACACACACACCCACACACACACACTCCCTCACACACACACACGTAGACGAAAAATTAACACACACACACAGAATAATAGCGATTCGCCGGCGCGTCTGATGCTTGATAACGAATGAATCGCTCGCCCAAAAGGTCGGCAGGCGTTTGGCTGCGCTGCTGCAATCGTCGCCTGTCAGGCCTGTCAATGGGAGGATCCTCAAATAACCATCACCTCCAAACGTGCAATCAATGGACAGTTTAGCTTCCGCGCTCAGAGATGCTAATCTACCCGGTAACAAGCAGACACACCCTATAGTCCGTCAGTGAAGCGAACGAGCCTTCGCTGAGCTGTGTGGCAGCTTGAGCCAGTGATAGGGAGATAAAGTGTGAGTGCAGACATGAGAGAATCCTTGAGGGGGTAAATTAGCGTATTATTGTGTTTGAGGATGTGTGTGTGGGGTGTGTGTGTGCATGTGTGTGGTGCGTACCGTTGCCTCAGCTGCAGCTTGTCGGCAACATACATTTTTCATGGTGTTGCTGAGACTGTTGAAATGAGTCGAGCGAGCATGACGGAGGAAGGATAGAGGCAGCAAAGGGAGGGAGGAAGGATAGGGGCAGCAAAGGGAGGGAGGAAGGATAGAGGCAGCAAAGGGAGGGAGGAAGGATAGAGGCAGCAAAGGGAGGGAGGAAGGATAGAGGCAGAAAAGGGAGGGAGGAAGGCGAGATGAAAGACACGAGGCTCGAGAAAGATTCATGTATCTGAATTCATGTCAGACAATCAGACTTAACAATGAGACCGTCAAAGGATCTGTGACGTTCAGCTCGACAGAGACAGCCTCCATTGTTGCATTCAGTTGTCATTGTTAACTCATGTTTGAAGATACTTCTCCAAGACTGCCATAAAAGGGTGTTCCCAAAAGCAAAAAATATTCCATAAAAAAAAAAAAAAAAAACTGTGTGCTATGAAGGTTTTGGGAAATGTTAATTTCCACTGCATTATGCATTGTAACTCTTCAGAAAAATTGTCTTCCAATAGTATAAAGAGCAGCTGAGGCAACGGTACGCACCACACACACACGCAAAAACGTTTCCTTGAGGAGTTCCAAAGGCTTACTGCTCAAGCCAACCAGATCAATCATCTGTGGTCTCTTTGCCCTGGTCGAACCCTCTACAAACACCACAAGAGACACTTGAACAAAGGGCGGGGGGAGGGGGGGGCAGGCAGCCGAAACACCCGACCTTGGGAGAGACTGTTCTGGAAGAGCCGTGGGCGAGAGGCAGTCAGGGGGACGAGCGAAGGCTTCACGGCCAAAACATTCGACCTTGAGACAGACTTACACAACTCCCCAAGCAGAGCGTGGATGGGCGGAGCACTGGTGTGAGGCGAATGAAAAGGCCCTTTAGGGATATGACAGAGACTCCCTAACCCCTGGGATCCCTCTGTCACTATATCCTACCAGTCGAGGCTTACACGTGAGTGTGTATGCAAGTGTGTGCGACCCCACCTCCAGCAGCTCGTCCCCCACGCGGATGCGCCCGTCCTTGGCGGCGGCCCCCCCGGGGTTCAGGCCCACCACGAAGATGCTGAGGCGCGAGCGGTCCCTGTTCCCAGCCAGGCTCAGGCCCAGACCCTGCTTCTCCTTCTCCAGCTCCACACACAGCAGCTCCCCGGACAGCTCCCCGTAGCGCTGCCTGATGCGCTCTGCAAGCAGGGAGGGAGGGAGGGAGGGAGGGGGAAAGGAGGGAGGGAGGGAGGGGGAAAGGAGGGAGGGAGGGGGAAAGGAGAGAGGGAGGGAGGGGGAAAGGAGAGAGGGAGGGAGGGGGAAAGGAGAGAGGGAGGGAGGGGGAAAGGAGAGAGGGAGGGAGGAGAGGTCTAGGTTTTAGCATAACATTTCGACAATTTACACACTGTTGCCTCCATGAGAAAAGCACCCAGTGCCAATCTCCATGGTGATTTCAGACTCCCTCCCCTCTCCCCCCCTCCCTTCCCCTGCCCCCTCCAGGGGTACAGTCTCTGGGAGACCCAGGACTCACAGACAACGTGCTGGGCTGCTTGTGTAAACGACCAGCAGGGTTCCAGTGATGGCTCAATTGCACCTGTCTGGCTTGCCGGCCTGCAGAGAGGTCCTGTTCCATATTACATGAGTGCAATTACTCTGCCATCAAGATGCTGAGCATGGGCTTATAGAGGGAGGCAGGCGTGTAGGCAGACACGCACGCACACACACACACATATTCAGACATCCACACAGACATACATATACAGACAGAAAGACACACACACACACACACACACACACAGACACACATTCCGACACACACACACACACACAAAGGTCTACACAGAGGTTCCGTGCACATCTTTGTTCTTCTTCTTTCTCCTTGATAAGAGTCAGATGGCTGAGCGGTGAGGGAGTCGGGCTAGTAATCCGAAGGTTGCCAGTTCGATTCCCGGTCATGCCAACTGACGTTGCGTCCTTGGGCAAGGCACTTCACCCTACTTGCCTCGAGGGAATGTCCCTGTACTTACTGTAAGTGGCTCTGGATAAGAGCGTCTGCTAAATGACTAAATGTAAATGTAAGAGTAAAGGTGGATGTTGTGGTGATCTCTGCCGGGGTGATGACGTGCTCCAGGTCTACCAGGAGTCAGGGGGAGCCTTCTAACTCCACAACCCAGGTGTGGACAGGGTGAGCTCAGGATCCAGAATGTCCCTGGATGCCAGGTACACGCGTTAGCTGCTCGCTTCACAGCCCAAATCTCCTGTTCTCCATGTTCGCTCATCTCCCTCCACGATATGGCCGTCGCTCCTCTGCTCTGCCCAGGGCTGGGAGTCTTCTGAAGTAACCCCCTGGGGCTCCAGGTCGTAGCCTTCTGAGGCTAGCTGCTACTGATTGGCTCCAGTGGGTCAATGTGATTTCTTTGATCTGTCTGTGTGTGTGTGTGTCTTTTCATTGAAGACCGAACAGTGTCTCATTTCCGAATCGTTAGATAACATCCTCAAAGGCAGCTGCCCATCAAAGGACAACAAATTAGAAATTTGAGACTCTCTACTCGAATGCAAATCTTTGTCTGCGCGTGTGTGTGTTTCCTTTGACACAACATCAATCATCCACACGACTATTAATCAACTCACAATCATTCAATACTAAAATATCCCTTTCGCCAAAAGGTTTGTATTTGAGTTGTTTGCCCAGGATGAATTGATGACCTCCTCAATCCCAACACCAGCGTTTAGTTGGAGATTGATTGAAACGTTTTACAAGCCCGTGACAGACCTCCTCACCTTGCATAAAGCCTTCTAGCTCAGACGCAAGCAGGATGACACATTCCCACCCTCACCCCGTCCTGCGGCTCTGAATCAAACCCTCCAGCCGCCAGACTGTAAATCTGACAAGGGGACTGCTGGGGTGGAGGGGCGCATATTTAGAGAGAAAGGGGAAAGAGAGAGAAAGAAAGAGGGGGGGGGGGGGGAACGTGGGAACGACAGAAAGAGAGAAAGTAAAAGAGAAAGAAGGAAAGGAGGTTGGTTCCCTGTGACCTTCCTCTGTGAGGCGGCCCGCCGCCTTTTATATTCCGTTTCATCATTTGTTTTTTCTTTCTAACGGCTTGTGAAAACGAGGGAGAGAAAATGCTTTTCATTCACCCCACACCGGCATGAAGGGTAATTAAGAAGCCCATAACATTCTGCAGATAACACGGGGGGGGGGGGGGGGGGGGGCGAGAGGGGCGTGGAAGAGAGACAGGGCAAAGAAAAGATGGAGAAAAATGGAGGGGTAAGACATGGAGGGATGACGGTTGGATGGGTTGAAGGAAAGGACAAATGCCAGAAGACGAGGGGGGAGGAGACAGGGTGGGGTGGGGGAGCGGGGTCCTGAGGGGGGAGGTGGCAGAGAGAGGGATGGTAAAGGGATGAGGTACATGGGTGAGGGAGTGGAGGGGAGTGCGCCGTGGTGTGGGCAGCACCTCTGCTCCTGGATGATAACACACCATGCTCCATTAAGCACTACAGCAGAAACGTAACCTCCACCTCTGATTGGCTCTCTTTCCAAATCTGGACCAATGACAGGGAGGACTCTCCAGAACAACCAATCACTTCATCCTGAGTTATCAACCAATACACAATTTGCCATCAAATTCCACTCGTAAAATGACGGTTTCCCTGCGTTCATAGCATACCGCAATTATGGTTGACCTTTGTTTTGGATGGAGTCAAATCGTGGAATATTAATTAAAATGTAGTTGATTGTGCCTCAAGGAAGACACAGACCACAGCAGATTCACAGCAAAGACACGAGAGAGAGAGAGAGAGGGGGAGAGAGAGGGAGACATAATAGGAAGAGAAAAGAGGCGGAGAAGTGGAGGAAGTGGAAGAGTGGAGAAGACGGAGAGAGAGAAAGAGAGAGAGAGAGAGAGAGAGATGAGCAGAGGAGAAGACAGGGTGTGGGAGAAGAGAGGATGAAAGGTGAACGCCCCTCCTCCTATCCCCAGCCGGGAGATGAGCAGTGATGGGGTAGCTGTTGTCATCCCTGGGAACGGGCTGTGTGTCAAAGAGCGGGTGTCTATGTGTTTGCGTGCGTGTGTTTATGTGTGTGTGTGGTTGTGTGTGATGAGGAGAGAGGGTAAGGATGGAGTAGGAGAAGGTAGAGTGGACATCTACGAGTAATGAAAGTCGTCCATCACTGTCCATGCCAAATGATACACACACAGACACAGATCTTTCAGCCAATCAGAAGGGGGTTATCGGTCTCCTCCCCGTCTCTGCCCCTATCACAGAGACATCTGATGAGTCTGGTTATTCGCCTTGGTTCTGTACGCATGTACTAGCTTTCCCATACAATGTCCTGTCCTAGCTACAAACCCTAGACCTGTCCTAGCTACATCCTAGACCTGTCCTAGCTACATCCTAGTCCTGTCCTAGCTACATCCTAGTCCTGTCCTAGCTACATCCTAGACCTGTCCTAGCTACATCCTAGACCTGTCCTAGCTACATCCTAGACCTGTCCTAGCTACATCCTAGACCTGTCCTAGCTACATCCTAGTCCTGTCCTAGCTACATCCTAGACCTGTCCTAGCTACATCCTAGACCTGTCCTAGCTACAACCTAGTCCTGTCCTACCTCCTCTAGATATCCTAGTCTGTCCTAGCTGGATGGCGAATGGTGGTCGAATTGGTTGTAGGAACGTTTGGATGTAACTTTGATCTATGAAATATTCCAGTGAGTTTTCCAATGTTGTCATGTTCTCCATAAGCATGTGTGTGAGGAAAAGAGATGATGTGTGTGAACGCAATCATGTACAAAGCTGTTGTGCGTGCGTGACGTGGTGTAAGTATTTGCACGGGTGTTTTTGAGTGTGTATGTTACGTGTGTGTGTGTGCTCGAGTGTGTGTATGTTTGCTCGAGTGTGTGTGTGTGTTTACACCCTGCAGCTGGTGCTAATGTCTGGAGGAGAAGCAGAAGCAGCCAGCTGTGACAAGGTGGCAGCAAGGAGAGATGGGTTTTCATTAACGATTGTCTGATCCTAAATAGCCCTGATACACACACACACACACACACACACACACACACACACACACACAAGCCAGAAAATATATATCATATAAAACACGTTTTAGGGGCATTGGTAGAATAGTCGAAGATATGACTTCCACTTTCTCTCTTGAATCTAATCCAGGTGAGATAATCCTGTTCAGAGGAGACAGCTGGATTAGAGGAGGGAGTCTGGACATGTGAGGAGCACGATGGCCCGGAGGAAGAAAGGACGAGGGGAAAGGGATGAAAGACAGAGATTTAAAATATTCTTTTTCGGAGGCAGATCAACAAACGTGTTCGCACGGACTCGCACAAACACTCTCCCCCCACCGACACACACACACGCGCGCGCGGTTAATCAATGCGAGTGATTACTATGGGGTGGTTCGACTAGGTCACGCTGTCACACACTGATGCTTCCATTATTGCTGCCCTGTTAGAAACAGCTAGCACGCACACACGCACATAAACACACACCAATACAGATACAACACACGCACCACCGACAACAAAACAAACACGCTAAATAAATACCAAGCAGTTCCTGCTAGGAGAGTTAATGCACTCTGACAGGTCACCTTGCTGGGAGCACGCACACACACACACACACACACACACAGACACGCACAAACACACAGATTAGATATTATTCTAGAACCTTTGACGGACTCTAGACCTGTCAGGTGATATAGCTGCTAAAACTCATCACTCACCTACAGAACAATATTCACTCACTTACGATGACCCTCTGTATTTTGCTAACGTGTTGACCCAGGGTCCCCGTCAGCGCTGGAGGAGTGTGCCACCGTCACAGGCGCTATTACTGCCAAGGTCAGGCGGACGAACCCTCGCCACGCTACAAACAATTCAATCAGGTGCATTTGTCATTTAGGTCGCCTGTCCCTTTAAGACGTAGGAATTAGGTGAGGGGAAATTTAAATTCAGGACATGCACTCGCTCTATGTCCCAATGTCCCTTCCTCTCTCTCTCTCTATGTCCCAATGTCTCGCAGTCTCTTTCTCTGTGTCCCACTCTCTCTTGCCCTGTCCTACTTTCTCTCTCCATCTGTTTCCCACAGTCTCTCTCTCTCTCCCCTCTCTCCCCCCCCCTCCCTTCCAACACTTTCTGTGTCTACACCCCCACCCCTTCATGTCTCTCTGTCTCCCTGTGTCTATCCATCTCTCATTAGTGTTGATGGCAGGCAAGACCCAGGTCCCTGGTTCAGGCAGTGTGTGTGTGTATGTGTGTGTGTGACACCTGGAGCAGCCTCCTCCATACTAAGAACTAGACGTGCCTTGCAACTTAATCACCACACACAGCTGTCAGGGGTAGCCTACATTAACAAAGGCACACACACAGACTCACACACAACTGTCTTTACACAAACCTAAGAGACTGTTTGCTGCCACCATTGTGAACATATGTTTTCTAAATATGCTAGATGTGGGCCACGCATAAAACACATCCAGAACACCAAGTCTGATCAAATTTGGGTTGTGGCGCCAAACTTCTCTTCCTTCCTTCCTTCCTTCCTTCCTTCCTTCCTTCCTTCCTTCCTTCCTTCCTTCCTTCCTTCCTTCCTTCCTTCCTTCCTTCCTTCCTTCCTTCCTTCCTTCCTTCCCTCCCCCTCTCTCTCTCTCTCCCTTCCTTCCTTCCTTCCTTCCTTCCTTCCTTCCTTCCTTCCTTCCTTCCTTCCTTCCTTCCTTCCTTCCTTCTCTCTCTCTCTTCCTTCCTTCCTTCCCTCTCTTCCTCTCTTCCCTCTCTCTCTTCCTCTCTCTCACTTCCTCAACGACCTTTTCTCCAACCTCTCCATTCCTCCCTCCAAGGTCTTCGCTCCTTCTCTCTTCCTCTCAACCCCCCCCCCCCCCCCCCCCCTCCCTCCAGTCGTTCGCGCTCCGCCCCCGGTCCTCCCTCCTTCCTGGTCTGCCTCAGAATCTAGGCTGGAGACGCCCAGAGGGTGAGACCAAGGTGATCGCTTCTTATTTTAGCCTCAGTCCAATCATCAGGCCACTCAAATGCAAATGCGGTACGCTCCACCAAGGTGCACGACAGCCGTCGTCTTATACACACTCACTCTCTCTCACACACACACACACACACACACACAGACAGGCAGACAGACAGACACACACACAGACACGCTTGCCTCCGGTCTCTCCCTCACTCTCTCTCACATTAAATGACACTGCAAACGTAGGAATAATATGATTGTTTTCAGGACCACAGTGTTACTAAAGGTGTATGCATGAGTAAATCAGCTATTTCCGTCATAATTGCAAACGGAAATTCAGAGGCAAGTTCATTCAAGATGAGTTTTGCTCTCATACGTGACGTAATACGCCTGGGGTAAACAAAACCGATAAACCAAAACGAACTGAACAAAAACCCTGCTTATTGATTCATATTTGCATTTTAACGTCTAAATATGAACCAGCTTCATGGCTTATTAACGAGAGCCTGTTGATTCCACTGCATGACTGATTTTCTATGGTGTTTATCAACGAGGGTGTGTTTGTGTATGTGTGTGTGTGTGTGTGTGTGTGTGTGTGGGGGGGGCTTCTGTGTTGCCCAAGACGACACGTGCAGGAGCAGCTTACAGGTGCCGCAATTTAACGTAATATTTGTTACTGGAATTGAATCTTGTCAAGACAATAGGATAATCTGATTGGACAACTGTCCCAAGCCACAGGATAATGAAAAGATTGTGTTTCACCAGGGTGGCCGAAGGGTACACACAAAGGCATGAATACTGTAGACACACACACACACACACACACACACACACACACACACACACACACACACACACACACACACACACACACACACACACACACACACACACACACTGCGCCCCCATACCTCCCCTGCTCCCACTCCCCAAACACACTCCCTGTCCACTCACAGTTCCCTTACTCCCTGTGTGTGTGTGTGTGTGTGTGTGAGGGCTGGTCCTCTGTGTGTGTGTGTGTGTGTGTGTGAGGGCTGGTCCTCTGTCTGTGTGTGTGTGTGTGTGTCTGTGTGTGTGTGTGTGTGAGGGCTGGTCCTCTCCTGCTGCCCTCCCCAGCAGCAGCTCATGTCTGAGCCTGCAGGAAGGATCCCTCAACACTCTTACTCACAGCTCCCTTTAACCTTGTGTACAACTCATGGGGCGCACAACGCACACACACACACATTATGCACACGCGCACACACACACACACACGCACGTATTCCTCTCCATCCCCTCCACACACTCTCCATGTTCGACCACCGGGGATCCTGCGCAGACAAACAATATGAGACTATATTCTCCAGGATCCACTGAGCGTGCTGACAGGCTAATGGAGGCCTGGCAGGGCTGGAGGCCGGAGGGGAGGAAGCGACCTGGGCGAGGGGAGAAATGAGCAAAACTCCTTTCATTACCCCTCACTTAGCCTGGCTGAAGAGGGAGCAGGCGTGGTGAGACAGAGAGGGAGACAGAGAGAGACAGAGAGAGAGACAGAGAGAGAGAGAGACAGAGAGAGAGACAGAGAGAGACAGAGAGAGAGGTGGGCAAACAATGCCACTGGAGAGACGTCAGTCATGTGCCGGTGGTCCCATGGCCTTGATGTTTACCGTGGCATGCGCAAACACGCCCACGGCCACACACGCCTTGGCTTTACCTTGCTCACGGCTGCTTTTTCTGCATCGTCACTGCAATGCAACACTCCATTCTGCCTTGCACAGAGAACAAAATTAATAACTGACACACCTGAAATGAAAGAGACATTGTGTAGCACGCAGTCTAAATTGAAAACTTTGCACCTTCAATCCTGGGGCTTCATTCAACATTGTATTCACTTAGCAGACCGTGTTTAGTCAGGGGGGGAGGGATTTGAACCTGGGACCTCTTAATCCTCAGGTAAACGCTCTACTACTGAGCTATAGCCATCCCCTGGCCTAGCAGCTGGAAGTTGGCTCCGGTAGCAGAGCAGAAGACTGTCGGAGTGTGTGCGTCCTGGTGGTGTTACGGACCTTCAGCTCAGCTGACAGGCAAGATGAACGACCACTGCAGAGCCAATGGGCTGGGCAGGCCAAGTCCATCCACAGCCGCCATCACAAGCTCTCGGGTGTCATCATGCACCGAATAAACACCCTGCCAGATCGCTCACTCCACGCAGGGCGCGCGCACACACACACACACACACACACACACGCCGATGTGGATACACTCCAGTGATCCTTTTAAAGCCACTTTCCTCTCATCATTCACAGTGTAAATACCTACATCAATCACTCAAGACTCACTTAACACACACACACACACACACGCCCGAGCATACACCTACACACACACACACAACTGTTGCCTTTACTTTACAGCAGAGGAATAAGTCTCTGATTTCTAAGGTGAGGGGAATGGCAAGAGTTCACAATGATCCTCATTAGTGTGAATCAATTACTCTCCAGACAAACTTAACTCTCTCACCAGCTCGTCTATCAGACACGAGCAAACACACAGGCAGACACATGCACACAAACACACAGGCAGACATATGCACACAAACACACAGGCAGACACATGCACACAAACACACAGGCAGACACATGCACACAAACACACAGGCAGACACATGCACACAAACACACAGGCAGACACATGCACACAAACACACAGGCAGACACATGCACACAAACACACAGGCAGACACATGCACACAAACACACACAAACAGAGGGGGATCCTCTTGATAAGGCTGTGTGTGGTAGCAGGGGTGCGTGTGGTAGCAGGGGTGCGTGTGGTAGCAGGGGTGCGTGTGGTAGCAGGGGTGCGTGTGGTAGGAGGGGTGCGTGTGGTAGGAGGGGTGCGTGTGGTAGGAGGGGTGTGTGTGGTAGGAGGGGTGTGTCAGGTCGCAGGGGTGTGTGTGGTAGCAGGGTGTGTCAGGTCGCAGAGACTAGCAGGGTGTGACTGTGATCGGCACTGTGCTGATTGAAGAAGCCCTTCCATTCACAACCTGTTTCTACTGAACACTGTCCTAAATCCACATTACAGAAAGGAGGGAGGGAGGGGGACGCGCAGAGACCAATTTAAAGAGACCTAAACATAGAGATAAACAGACAGGCAGAGAGACAGACAGGCAGGCAGAGAGACAGACAGACAGGCAGAGAGACAGACAGGCAGGCAGAGAGACAGACAGGCAGGCAGAGAGACAGACAGGCAGGCAGAGAGACAGACAGGCAGAGAGACAGACAGGCAGGCAGAGAGACAGACAGGCAGGCAGAGAGACAGACAGGCAGGCAGAGAGACAGATAGGCAGGCAGAGAGACAGACAGGCAGGCAGAGAGACAGACAGGCAGGCAGAGAGACAGACAGGCAGGCAGAGAGACAGACAGGCAGGCAGAGAGACAGATAGGCAAGCAGAGAGACAGACAGACAGGCAGCAGAGAGAGATCCTGAAAGATCTGAAGTCTCTCTGAGCACGGCTGACCCCTGGCTATGTGCTGACAGGAGGCATGTGCGACACCATGGGTACACTGTCTGCAGTCACACACACACACACACACACACAGATGACCAATGATGACAAATGTAACAATACCGAAAAACACGTAAAACACGCACATACACACGCACACAATCCTATCACTTTAAATGAAGCAGAAAATCTACTGACCTGGCAACATGATCCATGCTTCACTCTTCCCCTAGTCCTGAGCTTAAAGTCCCCATGCGGTTCTCTCAGTGTGTGTGTGTGTGTGTGTGTTCCTTCACAGCTTCTTGGTCAGCAGAGATGCTTGTAGTGCTGGTCTGAAAGCATGCCGAGACCCTGTGATGTGCCGAGAGAGGAAGAGAGCGAAGGATCGGAGGGAGAGAGAGAGAGAGAGAGGACGGAGGAGCAGAGCGTCTGCCTGCAAGTGGGCTGCTAGGCACTGTGCAGCAGAGTGCACACTCTCCTCCACGCCTCACCGCCTCCCTCTCCTCCTCCCCTCTCTTCCTGCCCCTCCTCCCTCTCCCCTCCTCCCCTCTCTCTGCCTGCCCCTCCTCCCTCTCCTCCTCCCCTCTCTCTTCCTCCCCCTGTCCTCTCCTCCTCTCCTCCTCCCCTCTCTACCCCTTCCCTCTCTCCCTCCCCCTGCCCTCTCCTCCCCCTCCTCTCTCTCGCCTCCTCCCTCTCCCCAGTCTTCACAAAATATCTGTCTACAAAACACTGCTCTGGTAGGGGCTCTACCTTAGCCTCTACCTATATACCTCAGCCTCTACCTATATACCTCCGCCTCTACCTATATACCTCAGCTTCTACCTATATACCTCAGCCTCTACCTATATACCTCAGCCTCTACCTATATACCTCAGCCTCTACCTATATACCTCAGCCTCTACCTATATACCTCAGCCTCTACCTATATACCTCAGCCTCTACCTCGCTCTATTAATCTTCCCTGACATGTGTGTGTGTGTTAGACATTATCTGTATGAAGAAGAATGCATGTCTGAAAGACTGCTGACTAGGTTTGTAGAAGTGTGTGTGTGTGTGTACACAGTAGTTTTAAAGCAGTAAGTGCCTACTGGGAAGCAGGTGGGATGAAAATGGCAGGCTGATCTGCACCAACACGTTCACACACCAGGGAGGTGTGTGTGTGTGCGCGTGCATGTAAACACACACACACATACAGACACATTTGCTGTATACAGGCATGTGTGAACACATACAAACCACACACATATACACACACTGTGTGTTGATAAACCAGGCATGGGGTTGAATGGAGGGGTGAGTGTATTGAATGTGGTGGGCTGTTGTTCCATTCTGATGCTTATTGATCAGCCAGTCTGGCACACCAGGCTGGCCACAAAAGGCCTTACTCAACACCCAAACACACACCCACACGCAGATACACACATGTATACACACACACACACACACACACACACATGTACACACAAACACACAGACATTCTATTGGGAATCACACTGGTGCAAACATGACTGTTTCTTACCATCGTATTTCACACACTCAATAACCCAACATCAAAGGCACACACACACACACACACACACCCGGACAGACACACCAACACTATCTCTTTAGACAGCAGCCCCTGCTTTCATTCAAAGTCCCACATTCAGAAGGATAAAAGGAACCGGTAAATGTTTTGTTTTGGTTCTGCAGACCAGTCTTGCCAAACTCCTGCTGGGAACACGCAGCAGAGCCGTGTCTCCAGGCAGCCCTGGGCCTCCAGCTGGAAGCAGCCAGCCATTCAGTCACAGTGACACAGAATTAGCAAACCCAGAGCCACCCGGCCAGAACAGCCCCACGGCCCTCGCCTAGTTAGCATAGCACATCGAGTCCCACACACCACAGCTACACAGCTGCAGGAGCACTGGGGCATCCTTCACACCTTCAGAAGGAAATGTTCCAGGAGCCTGACAGAGAACACGTTGGATGTCGGATGTGAAGCCCTTTGCGACGTCATTGTTCAGGCTAACTCCAAGAGTTCCCCTAGCCAAAACTATGTTGAAAGGGGAAGGGAGCGAGGGAGGGAGGGAGGGAGGGAGAGGGTCAGGGATGGAGAGACAGGAATAGAGAGGAGGAAGACAAGGATGAGAGGAACAGACCACACCAAACACAGGTTATACCAAACACAGACTAACTCTGACTAAAGAAGATTCTATCTGCAGCCAAATGGAAGCAACCAGAAGATGTGAAGAGTGTGTGTGTGTGTGTGTGTGTGTGAGATGGGGGGCAGCAGGGGGATATACATGGTGCTGGTTTTCATGCAGAGGACTACAGATGTCAGTATCAGAGAGAAGTCTGACCATGAAGAACACGCAATTCCAACAACTACCCTAAATCCCAAACTGGCATGGGTATTTACTTTTCAAGTCGATCTGCCCTTTGAAAAAAAGCACAGGCACTCCTGTGAACAGACAACAGCCGGGTGACCGAAGACGGCTGAAGTTCAGAGAAGTCCGACCGCCAAGATACACAATGAAGTGTTGACACGGAGTGTTTCGATGTTTCGACCAAACCAACGAGGCGAGGACGGCCTTGTCGCTGCTGGGTGAGGCCTCCTGCTTCACCGCGGGTACGTCACCTCAGTATTCCACACATGACAGACCCTCGCAGACAGGGAGTGCAGGGGACGGCAGTGGGGAGGGAAAAAGGGAGAGATAACCCGAGCAAGGAAAGTAAAAAGGCAACGCCCGACATTCAAGGACAACCGAATCACCCGGGGCTGAGACGAGCGTGTGTTTCGAATGTCTTATATGGTCAGAGGAACTAAAGAGTTGCTGCCTGGGGACTGGTGCAGGGGAGGGCAGGGGGGGAGGAGAGGGGGACTGGTGCAGGGAGGAGGAGAGGGGACTGGTGCAGGGGAGGGCAGGGGGGGAGGAGAGGAGACCCGAGGATGAGAACAGGCCTGTGCGCTCTCATGCATGCACACACAGCCCTTCAGTCCAAGCCATCTGGATCTTACAAATCAGGTGCGATTGTCTTCTCCCCATTACAGTTTGACTGGCAGAAGAAAGACGGAGAGAGAGAGAGAGAGAGAGAGAGAGAGAGAGAGAGAGAGAGAGAGAGAGAGAGAGAGAGAGAGAGAGAGAGAGAGAGAGAGAGAGAGAGAGAGAGAGAGAGAGAGAGAGAGAGAGAGAGAGAGAGAGAGAGAGAGAGAGAGAGAGAGAGAGAGAGAGAGAGAGAGAGAGAGAGAGAGAGAGAGAGAGAGAGAGACAGAGAAAGAGAGGGAGAGAGAGAGAGAGAGAGAGAGAGGTAGAGAGAGAGAGAGGTATAGATGAAATAGCTGTAGATGAAAGCAGAGCTGCTTACAGGCTTTGATCCAGTGGGTTTGAACTGCTCAGCGCTCCTGAGGAGATTCTGAGAGTAAGAACAGCATCAGTCCCAGCTGCTAATCAATCCACGGCAAACAGCGTCATGGGGCCAATCCAATCATGTCCTGAAGCCCATGAACCTCAAAGTGAGCGCACACTGGGTCAGGACGATTCATGTCCTGTAGTGTTTTAATGTACATGACTTCAGTGGCTCAGGCTTCGTTATGCATGGGTGGGACATACCCCACCTTCTTTTTCAAAATGGCAAATCTTTCGCTCTCCCTTTTTCTTAAGAAAATGCTATTTAATTGCCGCATTATGCAGTAATTGGATCCAAAGTGAAGAACAATGGGGGATTTGAACTGGGGACATCTCGATCTGCATGTAGGAAAAGCCCCCACGCGTCCTGGTGTGTGTGTGTGTGTGTGTGAGCGGAGCAGGGCCAGGCTCTGCTGGTGTCCCTGGCAGAGCCAGCTGGAGAGCGCTGATAAAGCTCCTCTTATCTGCGGGCGTCACCCTGGTGTGACCTCTGGAAACTTGCTCCATCTTCTCTCGCCTCTCCCGTCCTCTCTCGTCCTGGCTGCTGGCATGTACGCCTTACACACACACACAGACAGCCAGAGGAGGAACCGAGGAGGGATGAAACGGGTACTAGCTTAGGAACGCTCACACATTCCCCCCCCCCCCAGCCTCCCTCCCCCCAAAACCAAAAATGAAGGTGATTGGATGACAACCATGTTTTGCGTCCTATCGTCTCGGGATTTGGTTATGCAATCTGCAGCACAGAAGTGACACTGGGATGTTAGTTAAAGACTTTGTGTGTGTATATGTGTGTGTGTGTGGGGGGGAGGGATTGAGTGTGTGAATGAGTGTGTGTGTGTTCCAGTGTGACAGAGAGGTAGAAGCAGAACATCTGTGCAGTGCAGTTCCAAACCCAGCAGAGGGTCCCTGGTTAATCAGGAAGAGAGAGGATGAGGAGGAGGTGGAGGATGAGGAGGAGGTGGAGGATGAGGAGGTGGTGGAGGTGGAGGATGAGGAGGTGGTGGAGGTGGAGGTGGAGGAGGTGGAGGAGAAAGTGGATACGTAGGAGGAGGAGGTGGAGCATTCTGCTGTCCAGCACCAAACACAGCAACATCCCTATGAAAGGCTGCAGAGGGAACAGGGAGATGATAACGTCACAGAAACGACAGCAGCTCTCCTGCCATGGCACCGAAGCGGGCCAAGATGGAGAACAGTGTGTGTGTGTGTGTGTGTGTAAGAGGGAGCGCGAGACAGAGACAGAATGAGAGTCGGAGACAGAGATGGCTAATGTCTGAAAATAAGATCACAGGCAATTTAAAATCCTTGCGTGTGCGTGTGCCTGGCTGCCGGCATTGTCCGGAGTTGAAAACAAAGCCGAATCAGCATATAGCAGTCAGGAGAGTCCTTCTGCAGTACCAGCAGAGGTGTTAAAACTGGTATCGTCAGTTTTTTTTTTGGTGTGTTTTTGCGTTTACAGTGAGCAGCGCTAACCGGTCTGTTATTCCAGCTTATATTCACCGTGGTACGTTGAGTGACAGGGAGCTAGCAGGAGAACGATTCAGAAGAAAGGGTTTCCGCTGACAGACAGCTACGGTGTTTATCGGTGACTGTGTGCGTCACTCTTTTCTTTTTGTCTCTCTCTCTCTCTCTCTCTGTCATTCTCCGTTTCCCTCCCTCTGTCATGCCCCTTCTCGCTGTCACTCTCCCTCTCTCTCTCTCTCGCTCTCTCTCTCTCTCCCCCTCCCTTCTCTTTCAACTTCTCCATTGGAAAATCCCATATGAGTATTGTGTGACTCCTTAAGTCCAGATGGGCAGAGAGAGGAGTGAGCGTGAAGTGTGACAGGTCTCATCTACGTATAAATGAATCCAGGAATCTGTCTGTGTGTGTGTCTGTGTATGTGGCACGATTATCTCAAGAAACGGGCACAGGATGAAGTTGCAGGTTGCTTCTGTTGTCAACAGAGAATGAGGAAATTATGAGTCGTGGGGTGCAAATAGTTTCAAACATTGCATAGTTCCATCAATGAACCCCATTCGTTTCAGTGTTTCACACGCTGGTAAATTGAAGAAATTGCCTAGCAACACACGACCAACAACGTGTAGTGGATAGTTAACAGGGGTGGTTTTTCTCTCTCCAAAAAGCCTCAGGATTCTATCGGTCATTACCGACATGAGAGAAAGCCTCACGCAAACGAATGGACCACAGTTACGACTGACTCATCTCGAGTGATCCTATTGGCCGGTCGCTTCCATTGGACCGTCCGTGTGAAGCCTACCGCAGAACAGACACCCAGGTGGAGAGACGCGCCCTCTGAATGACAGGCTCCGGATTCATCCAATCACACACTCACAGAACAGCATGTGGAGTGAGTAGCGTTTATTGCAGCCGATGACATCATTTTTACAAGCACACACAAACAGACACACACACAGAGACAGAAGCACATTGCTGACGATGGAGGACATGGACTGCGGCAGGTGTTCTCCACTGCTACGATCCGACCGACACGGATCAAATCCCAGAGCTGGATGACGAACTGAGAAGTGTGAACGACCGAACCAAGCAGTCCCTTCAAAAGTGCAGCCGACCCCAACAGAGATACCCACCCAAGCGTTGCCGTCAGAGGACACCCGTGGCCGTGAGCCGACACAGAAGAACACCAAACAAAACCAGATGAGGGCAGGACACTCATGAAGTTTAGACAGCGTCGCGAACCCCCCCGAAACGGACGGGAAATCGACTGTCAAGAACCTAGATTCATTCCCAGAGGACCCCAGATAGGAAGAGTTTGGCCGTTAATGCAGCACCACGTTAGCTTAGCATACCGCCACCATTGATTTGCTCCCGAGAGAAAGTGCTTCTCAGACAGGTAGACTTTCCCCATGTCACACCAGGACTAGAGGTAGAAGCTTTCAACCAGAAGCATCCCCAAAACCAGTCAACGGGAAGAGAAATTCCACCACAGTAAAAGGAACACGACAGACGAGTCCATAGCTCATGGAGCTAAAGGCTAGCGGTCAGCCCTGGAGCCCACATGCAAGTCTCCAACAGACACTACAGTCAGCCAATCTGTCCTGCAAAGAAAGAAACACACGTTAAACACCCGGCCGGACACATCAGAACTCTTTCAAGAGCCCATGAAGTCTCACAACACTATGACACGACAGCTGTTCGGTTCAAGCTAACGTCGCTTGTTGACGTTTGAAAGTTGCCCCGTGGTATCAAGTACGGCCACGGATACGAGAACTGAAAATGCTCCACCAGCTGGCTCGCTGTGCTGCCTCTCTTTATCGGGGGCATTGTGGGGGAGAGAGAGGCAGCGTTGTGGGGGAGAGAGGCAGCGTTGTTGGGGAGAGAGGCAGCGTTGTTGGGGAGAGAGGCAGCGTTGTTGGGGAGAGAGGCAGCATTGTTGGGGAGAGAGGCAGCGTTGTTGGGGAGAGAGGCAGCGTTGTTGGGGAGAGAGGCAGCGTTGTTGGGGAGAGAGGCAGCGTTGTTGGGGAGAGAGGCAGCGTTGTTGGGGAGAGAGGCAGCGTTGTTGGGGAGAGAGGCAGCGTTGTTGGGGAGAGAGGCAGCGTTGTTGGGGAGAGAGGCAGCGTTGTTGGGGAGAGGCAGGCAGCGTTGAGGTGCTGCAGCCATGGCGCTCCACGCGCCAGCTCTCTGGGCTGTCTGGGGAAACGCCCCCCCCCCCCCCCCCCCCCAATTAGAGTTCACTCAGACCGCAAGTCAACACCGGGAGAATGAGAGGGAGGGATCGCATGGGAGGAGAGGGATGGAGAGAGAGACAGAGGGATGGCGAGAGAGGGAGGGATGGAGAGAGAGATGGGGAGAGCGAGAGATGGGGAGAGAGGGAGGGATGGAGAGAGAGAGATGGGGAGAGAGGGAGGGATGGAGAGAGAGCGAGATGGGGAGAGAGAGAGATGGGGAGAGAGGGATGGAGAGAGAGAGATGGGAGGAGGGGAGAATGAATGAAGAGGGGGTGGAAGGATAGGTTGATGGAAGTGAAGGAGGGAGAAAACTGGACTGTAAGGGGAAAAAGGGAAAGAGAGATGAAGAGAGAGAAAGAGGGAGATAGAGAAAGAGGGAGAGACATAGGACAGTGTGTTGATCTCAGCCAGGGAGTCTGGTGTCTGTGGTTAATTAAGGGTCTAACAGTGATTGAGCAGTCCTGGCTGCTGGGGCTATACATCTCAGCCCAGACACAACCAAACAGAGACCAGAGAACAAGACAGCCATGAGAAAACGGTCAGGCTTAGTGATCAGTGATTAAAGACAAAGAATGAAATTCATGAATAGCCATGTTTCTATAATGTGTGGGGAATATAAACTAGATCAGAAGCAGCTTTCAAAAACACGTGAGCACACACACACACACACACACACACACACACACACACACACACACCCTCCCCCTCTGCCCACCAGGCTAGTCCCCAAACCCTTCACATCACATCAGCTCAGATCACCACACTGCCAAGCATTGTTAAAAAAATAAAAAATAAAATGGAGACTGTGTGTGTGTGTATGTGAGTGTGTGTGTGAGTGACAGGACCGTATAAAAGGAATAATGATAGTGAGGCTGGCAGCTCCTCATTCATCTGACATCAACGTAGACCTCAGGAAAAAAACAGCCCAAACTTGTTTGGATTCCCTCAAATTGCTATTCCTCTGAAGTCGTCTGAAGGCACAGACATCCTCAGCGATTGTTTACGACTCCACTTAAGCTAAATCGTTACTTTCATAATAACAGACATGGAGAATTTCTAACTATACAAACACACACACAAAACCACACAGGAGTGAACCGTTCACGCACACACAGAGCATTCGGTACGACCAATCACACGGCTGAATCTGAACACAGACGGCTTCTCAGGGGTCTATCGAAGAAATGGATGGAAAAAAAAACAAACACGAAATCACCATGCACATTTTCATGCATCATCGGTGACACAGACCACCACGCAGACATGTGAGTCATCATGTGCTTCTAACAGGATGTTACCTACATGCATCAGAGGAGCTGAGTGCTTATCCATGTAGTTTGCGGTGTGTGTGTGTGCGTGCGTGTGTGTGTGCGTGCGTGTGTGTGTGCGTGCGTGTGTGTGTTTGATGCAGCATCTGAACCAATCTTCTCCAGTGAGCACCAGGCTTGGGGCGAGCTCAGCTAACACTGTAGCATGGAGCTTGGCTCTTCACTACACTGTGTGTGTGTGTGCGTGCGTGTAGGTAGGTGTGTGTGTGTAGTCTCTATTTCACAGCTGTAAAACACTTGGAGGTGCATACATCTTGTTTGCACATAAAATATTTATTTCATGAATACTGTGTGGGTCGGTGAAAGTCTGTGTGTCTGTGTGTGTGTCTGTGTGTGTGTAAGTGTGTGAGAGAGTCTGTGTGTGTGTGTCAGCGTGTGTGTGTGTAACAGGGGTCCAGCAGGTCTGGGACTTGGCAGAGTGTCTAGATGAGGGTGGTGTAGTGTCACACGGAACAGTAGCCCAACCTGCTGTGTTATCCATTAAACTGATCCAGCTGTAACACACACACTCACAGACACAGACACACACACACACAGAGACAGGCTGCTCCAAAGGGAAAAAACAGACACACAATGGATGGCTTGCCTGTACCTTAACCTCTATACCTCCCTCCCCCCTCTCTCTCTCTCTCTCTCTCTACCTTTATTACTCCCATCCCCGTTCTCTCTACCCACCCCGTGCCCTTTCCAGCTCCGCGTCATCCCCCACTCCCTCTCCTCCTCTCATCCCCCTCTCCACTGCAGTCGTTTTTCCCCAGAATCCACAACAGATGGGCCCATTCAGTCAGAGCAGCAGGATGATTCCCCTCAGAGCGTTCGCCAGTTCTGGGATGAGGGCTTACAGGAAGAGGGACATGTCCTGTCTGTGTCTTGGGTCTCTACGGATGTCAAGTAAATCGCTGTATCAAACCAAACCGGGATTACCGCAAAATGTGGGGACTTTTTGGGAATACCATATCTTTCAGGGCTGGGGTTCAGGGCTGTATTGTATTCAATCCAACACGCTCGCTCTCTCTTTTTTTCAGTCCGCCATCTCTCTTGATGTCTCTGTTTTACTACTCTCTCTCTCTCTCTCTCTCTCTCTCTCTCTCTCTCTCTCTCATCCCCAACCCATCCCACTCTCTCCTTTTGTCTACAATGTCATTTGCTCTCTCATCCCCCTTTCTCTCTCTCCCTACCTCTACCCGACCCCCCCCCCACTCTGTCTCTCCCCCTTTCACTCTCCCTCTCTTTTGAGAAAGTCTTTATCTCCACAATGGAAGCCATCAGTATTCTACGGAGTCTGTCCCCTGTGGATGACCTCATCATGCTGATCCCAGATCAGGAGGCAGAGTGGCAGCACTTAGCTTGGATTGATCAGAGGGAGAGGGGGAGGAGACGAAGGAGAGAGAGAGAGAGGAGGGGATGAAGGGGAGAGGGATGAGTGGAAGGGGAGAGCGGGAGAAATTTGAGGGGGATGAAGAGAGGGGAAGGTGGAGGACGGAAGGGTGATTGCTAACGTAATTTGGTTTATCAGTGTAGGCGGAAGCTGGCAGGTGTCGGACTGGACTTGGGGGGGGGGGGGGGGGGGGGAGAGCTGAAGCACAGATGTGCCAGATTCACGTGCGCACACACGCACACACACACACACAGTCTGTGCCAAGACAGATGGCACTTAACGTCTAGGCGGAATCAAGTACAATGACCGACCCCAATCCTGACAGGGACCCTCCCTCCAGCATGAGGAGGAGAGGGAAGGTAGAGACCGGCAGTGTGGTCAGACGGACGGGAGACCCAGAGACCCCCCCCCCCCCCACACCGGACTACAGAGACAGACCCCCCCCACACACACACACACACAACACAAGACCACACAGGAAGTGGGGACTGACCTTTGACCTCCTCCAGCTCCTCCATGTCCTGCTCCTCGTCCACCTGGCTGGGGGGGCGGTAGGGAGGGGGGAGTCTCGTCGGAGGTGGGGGGCCCGCCCAGTACTGCCTTCTGGTGGTGGTCAGAGAGAGGCGGGGTGGGGGGGAGAGAGAGAGAGTTAGACCTTTATAAGACAGCAATGAGTTCCCAGATCTAGAGGCATGAAGTCATAGGCATAACAGGGCGGAAAACCCTCCAGTTTGAGAGCAGAAGAACATGTGACGGGGTAGAGGAAGTAAAAAAAAGTCTAAAGCCCTCCGGTAATACGACAGAGAAACCTGAGTGTCGGGTCGAGTTACTACCTTTGGACTCATTTTATTTCCCATTTCAGACCGTGACAATCTGAACTAGGTGTATTAGCACTTTTAGGACTGGTCATAGTGTGTGTGTGTTAACAGCGGGTTTCCCTCACAACCTCCTGAAATCCTTGACCCCCCCCCCCTCTCCTTACCCCCCCCCCCCCTCCCCCCTCCTGTGTTTCTGTCCCTCTATTGATCCACAGTGATGGAGTAGCAGAGCTGGGCTGACTCGGTGGGTTAGTTCAGTCAGGGAGGAAGGGTGGAAGGTAGGACGGAATAGAGGAAGGATGGAAGGTAGGACGGAATAGAGGAAGGATGGAAGGGTGGAAGGAAGGAAACCAGGAAGGGAGGATTGAAGGACGAACGGATGAAAGGAAGGAAGAATGGAACCAACAAAGCAAAGAAGAAAGAAACGAGTATATCTCTTCATACCATATGCATCTCTATTTCAACCCAGTAGTGTTAATGACCCACATCTGATACAGTATACTTTAATTGAAAACTGCTGGATTTTACTTTGTCATCATCGATCCTCCTGGAGGACATGATGCCGATAAAATCTTTTATTAAAAAGGGCTTAATTAATAGACACCACTCTAATCAAGCTATCCTCCCAAGGGATCCAACTGCTGGTGAGATCTGATTGGCTCCTGTCGTTCCTTTGAGATGATACCTTCTTAAACATGCCTCTCTCTTTCTCTCCCTCTCTTACATGCATCACAGAACAACAAACACAGATTGATGAGGATAAGCCAATGCCACTTAATAGTATGCAATATATTCAACTAGCCCTCTTCTCTCCTTCCTCTCAGTCTCTCCTCTCTTTCTCTGTCTCTCACTCATCCTCTCTTACCATCCTCAAAGAATGAGAGAGAGACCATCTCTCACTCTCTCTCTTCTCAGTCTCCTCTCTCTCAATCTCCTCTCTCCTCTCACTCCCTCTCTCTTATCCGTCTCTCAGCTGGCCTAACAGTGTGTGGGGCGTGTGTGAGGCGTGTGAGTACTGGATGTCTGTATTCTTCCTAGTGCAGGACTCCAGTGAGGATGTCCTCATGTGTGGCGGTCAGCCTGTCTAACACCTCAGGGCAGTGTGGCGGTCAGCCTGTCTAACACCTCAGGGCAGTGTGGCGGTCAGCCTGTCTAACACCTCAGGGCAGTGTGGGGCGGTCAGCCTGTCTAACACCTCAGGGCAGTGTGGCGGTCAGCCTGTCTAACACCTCAGGGCAGTGTGGGGCGGTCAGCCTGTCTAACACCTCAGGGCAGTGTGGCGGTCAGCCTGTCTAACACCTCAGGGCAGTGTGGGGCGGTCAGCCTGTCTAACACCTCAGGGCAGTGTGGGGCGGTCAGCCTGTCTAACACCTCAGGGCAGTGGGGCGGTCAGCCTGTCTAACACCTCAGGGCAGTGTGGTGGTCAGCCTGTCTAACACCTCAGGGCAGTGTGGGGCGGTCAGCCTGTCTAACACCTCAGGGCAGTGGGGCGGTCAGCCTGTCTAACACCTCAGGGCAGTGTGGGGTGGTCAGCCTGTCTAACACCTCAGGGCAGTGTGGTGGTCAGCCTGTCTAACACCTCAGGGCAGTGTGGCTGTCTGGTTGCTTACCGGCATGGCTTTCTTCTTTGCCTTGTGTTTGATGTAACTGGGTGCTGTTAGAGACACAGGCTGAGGGCAGAGACACACACACACACACACACACACACAAACACGCACGCGCATGCACAGACAGACAGGGACAGAGAAGGGGTGTGTAACGATATTCATTGTAAGATAAAAGATACCAATCACCAACCCGAAACAACAAAGTGGAAACAAATCTAGTCTACATCGAGCAGGGAGCCAGGTGTGTGAGGAGATAACCAAAGTGTGTGCGTGTGTGCACGTGCTTCTCCTGGAGTGTGTGCGTGTCCCTCGGTATATGCCTGTGAATCGGAGTCCCTTGGTTCGGAGTCCCGTGTGTGTGTCCCATGTTGTGTGTGCGTGCTCACCCGTGGGGTAGCAGACAGACTCTGCACGACGAACACCACTGGACTGGGTGCTGCCTTGATGGCCTGGACTGCATCCTCATGACTGGCACTCTGGAGATCCACACCGGATACCTGCAAGACAGGGGGATGGAGGGAGGGAGACAGAGAGAAAATGAGAAAAAGAGAGAGGGAGAGGGGGTGGAGAGAGAGAGGGAGTGAGAACCTGTTACTACTGGTACTTCTAGTACCTGGTACTACTAGCCTGGTACTACTAGCCTGGTACTACTAGCCTGGTACTTTTAGCCTGGTACTACTAGCCTGGTACTTCTAGCCTGGTACTTCTAGCCTGGTACTACTAGCCTGGTACTTTTAGCCTGGTACTACTAGCCTGGTACTTTTAGTCTGGTACTACTAGCCTGGTACATCTAGCCTGGTACTACCAGCCTGGTACTTTTAGTCTGGTACTACCAGCCTGGTACTTCTAGCCTGGTACTACTAGCCTGGTACTACTAGCCTGGTACTACTAGCCTGGTACTTTTAGCCTGGTACTACTAGCCTGGTACTACTAGCCTGGTACTACTAGCCTGGTACTACTAGCCTGGTACTTTTAGCCTGGTACTACTAGCCTGGTACTACTAGCCTGGTACTACTAGCCTGGTACTACTAGCCTGGTACTACTAGCCTGGTACTTGTAGTCTGGTACTACCAGCCTGGTACTACTAGCCTGGTACTACAAGCAGGCTGAGTGTGGGTGCTCACCTGCAGGATCTTGTCCCCAGTCTTGAGAGCGTGTGTGCGCCCGGCTGGGCTGTCAGGCAGCACATGCTTGATGAAGATGCCCTTCAGCTCCTCCCCGTTACGCAGGCGCTTGATGACGCTGCGCCCGCCCACGATGCTGATGCCCAATGACTCTCCCGACTCCTGCCACACCTCCACTCTGCAGGCACACGCACACACACACACACACACAGAGTAATGAGAATAGACAAACAAGCACTTATATCATTATAGAAGAGTACTAGTAGAATACTAGTAGAATATTCAGTGACAGATAAACACATGCGACATGTGTGTCATCTCCAGCATCCTGACCTCCGTGGGGGTCCCCAGTGGCTGAAGGTCGGGGTTTCTTCTCCCTCTCCCTCCTCCCTCTCTGGTAGGTCACTACGAGTGGACACACACACACACTTAGGATATGCCTTATTCTTACCTAAAGTTTACCCAGAGAGATCCAGAACAATGTTGTTATGGATTTGTGATGTCATCCTCCTACCTCTGGTCTCCTCTGATTGGTGGAGCTGCTCCACCCTGGCTCCTCCTCTTCCTCTTTTCGGTGTCGATCACACGCACAGACCTGGCCAACAAAACCCACTCTTTATGGTCTACGTCATCATATGATTTGTAAGTAAATAATAAGACACTATAAACAACAGCTTTCCGTTTAGCAGTTTTATCCCTGCGGTTTTATTCCGTTCCGCCTCACTTAGGTTTCACTACCTGCCTTAGAAACAGTCTCGCAAACAACACGCTACTTAATGGCAGTTCTCCTTCTATAGGTTAAGTCGGTGTGATTCCGAGACCGGATTGGATGTCAGGCCCACTCAGCCAATCACAAGCCTTTGATCTGTTGGACAGCCTCAGAGTCGGGGGGGGGACAAAAAGGGCTTCTGTGATTACGTTCTTAAAAGCCTTGTCCCAGGTCTATTTCCTCTGGGTCTATTTCACAGCTCTCAGGTACATGAACACTTTCCAGAGGCACAAAGAGAGCTGATGGGCTTGTTTGCTATTCACGCCCAACAACAGAGAGGGAGAGAGAGACTTGTTTAACATGGATTGAAGGACCAGAAGGCAGTGGGGGTGATGAAGAGGAGTTGATAGAGAACGGAGCGGGAGGGGGGGTTGAAAAAGCGAGGGCATCTCAGAGCAGTGCATCACCTTTCTGACTGGAGTCGGGAAACTTATCCTTGGGATTCCTGAATAGCTTAAGCATTGAGAATGTGATGCTAACAGTCTCAAGTACTGAATACTGAACCTGTGTATAGTATCCTGACACTGTGTCTGAAGTATATTGCTACTCTGCAGTCTCTATGTAGTATACTGATACTATGTATGCAGTATATTAATACTCTGTATGTAGTATACTGATACTATGTATGTAGTATACTGATACTATGTATGTAGTATATTAATACTCTGTATGTAGTATACTGATACTATGTATGCAGTGTTAGAGATTGAAGTCTTTTAATATAGGCTGAACAAGTATTGTACAAGGTCTCACGCAAGAGACCTTGCTAACTTGTATCACCAGGGTGTTTGTTGTTGTGTGGGGCTCTGTGTGAGTAACTGTGTGTATGTGTTTTACTGTGCAGGTGTGTGTATGTGTGTATAAGCGTGCTACCCTTGCTTCTTGTGTTCTCGCTGCACAGTCGTTGTGTGTGTCGACACTTCACAGGAAACAGGTCTCCCACCCTCTCCAAACCCCTCGAAATGACAGCTAGCACCGCATGTGTGTGTGTGTGTTTGTGTGAGAGACCTTCCTCTCTGATCGCTTCCTTTCATCCTAGCTGGCACAAACACACAAGCGCGCTGACACACACTCGGGGTTTACAACCGCAGTGCTAAGGAAGCAGTCACATCTGAGTGTGTGTGTGTGTGTGCGTGTGAGAGGGTTGTCTTCATTACCCCCTCTGTCCAGCAGAGGGAGCTGCAGGCCCACAAGAGAGCCACTTCAGCCACACGATGGAGATCAGTGTTCTGCTATGGGGAAAGAAAACCTCTCAACTGAATGACGGCTTGTTCCAAGTCGACTCCCATAGATAATCTTTCAGGCTTTGAATGAATACGGAGCAAATTGGATACAAATGTATTTGATGTACTTGATATACCATGAAGCTGTTAAAAGTTGGATTGGCCTGTGCGTGTATGCGTGCGTGTGTGTATAGGTGGGTATGTGTATGTGTGTATAGGCTATATGGGTAGGTGTGTGTATTTGTGTATCTCTGTGTGTGTGTGTGTGGTACTGACTCTGTGTCTGTGTCAGTCAAGGTGAGTTCTGAGTCAGCCTCGCTGTCTGCCCAGGAATCCAGTGATTGTCCTGTGGACACACACACACACACACACACCCAGAGGGTCAAATAACAACGCTCACTAGGTCTGACCGTATAGACACACACACAAACACACTACCACACATACACACAGTGACTCAAATAGCAAATATATGACTCACATGCTGAACTGTAAATACATACACACACACATACTTTAGATGAAGTGCATATGTACATAAACGTACACACACACACACCAAGCCTCACCAAGGGAAAGCTGACCAACTGGCATTCCGGGTTCTGGGCCTGGTCTCTGAATCTCATCCACAACACTTCCTGTTTGAGCTACGTCCTCGTCATCATCCTCCTGTCGCTCTCCAGCCTATCAGGAGAGAGGGACATCAATCAGACGTCTGTGACCTCATCCCCCTCACAATCAGCAGGGTGACAGCATGGTCCTAGCTACAGCATAGCCGCTGGCTCAATACCTGTTGATTTCAAAGCAAACATACACCCTTCTCTCTCTTTTATCTGCAACTTGCTTGAAATGAAAATGGGCCTAATGTAATGTTCATTAAAATGAGCGTTCCTCTGGTAGTTGCTTAGAGCTATAAAGGGATTTGGGGGGCCTCTGTGATATATTCATACACACTCTTTCTGAGTGAGATCCAAGTACCATGAAGCCATGGGGCTTCTTTAAACCAGAGGTCAGACAGACCTGTTCAGCTGGCGGTGGGAGGCTGGAGGAGGAGTCCAGGCGCTTCCATTCTTCCCAGGATGGAGGCCTCTTTCCGGGGGTAGGACGCCACCGCTTCCCCCTCCCCTACCTCCACCTCCACCTCCCTCTCTGCCAACTCCTCCTCATCCTCCTCATCCACAGCCATCTCTCGCTCCTGGAGGGGGAGGGTGGGGGTGTGGGCGGGGGTGCGTGAGGGGGTCAGCGTGGGGGGTGGGGTGGAGGAGGGCGTTGGTGAGAGGTGAGGCGTAGCGAGGGAGGCCTCCGTCCAGGATGAGCTCTGGCTCCTCCTCCTCCTCCTCCTCCTGCCGCAGGTCCTCCGGGAGGATGGAGCCGTCGCCGAAGCCCTGTAGAAACACACCACACACACACACACACACATTCAGATGAGTGCATCAAGCCAGTTTCTCAACAGCATGTGAACAACAGGAAGTCTTTAAACACCTCGGCTAATCACCTCGGCGTCCGGTGGACTAAAAACTCAAATCGCTCCAACTCCATCCGAACAGTATGAAGATGTAGACTAGTGTCTCAGGGCTGCACTCAGACAGATTGCACTTATCTTAATATTATACCTGTTACACCGCGTTCCCTCCTAAGGAGAGTCAGTGGCGACTAAGAGCAGTCCATACCACAGCCCTGCGCTCTGACTTATAGACAACTATAATCAAGGTAAGTGGCTTATCATAGCAAAGTGGAGTGCTTATAAATTAACTGCATTTTTAAGAGGTGCTTTCACAAGCACCGCTGTGTGTGTGTAGGGGTGTGTGTGTGTAGGGGTGTGTGTGTAGGTGTGTGTGTGTGTAGGGGTGTGTGTGTGTAGGTGTGTGTGTGTGTAGGTTGTGTGTGTGTAGGTGTGTGCTGTAGGTGTGTGTGTTAGGCGCTTCGACATCGACCCTTGTCCGGGCCACCTGACTTCCTACGTGTGACCTCTGGAACTTTATGACCCGTTCCCTGTGAGAATGGGGCTTTGTCAGAGTGGGCTGTCGCCGCGGACAACGGCTGGATCGCTTTATCGTCCTCATCCCAGCCTTCTGATGTGTGACAAATGGCTTTGGTGTTGAGGGGCGGCATATAAAGCAGGACAAGAGTGTGAGGGGCGTGCGTGTGTGTGTGGAATCGGCGCACACATCTTGAGGTTGTGTGTTAATAGCGTGGGAGAAGCACGCGCAGCTACACGTGGCTGATCGCGGGGGCGGTCGGGTAGGAGTCCAAGCGAGCGTGTGGTTGCGTGCGTGCGAGCCCACCCAACACACACTCGCGCCACACACACACACACACACACTGTGCCTAGGCTGCAGCCCAGGGAGAGTCTGAGGCCGGCGCTGGGGGTCCTCAGGAGCGCGCTTGTCCTCAGAACACAGTCATCCCACACGCACTTAAAGAAACGCCCCCCCCCCCGCCCCCCCCACCCCCCGGTCGAGCTGAGAGCGCACTTTTAGGACGTCCTGACCGCCGTGCCGACTCAGCGCTTTCCTCCCTGAGAGGGGAGGGTGGTGTTGGGGGGCACAAGACGAAAGGAGAAGAAGAGCAGCGTTCTCTCTCCTCCCTCCCCCCCGCACACACAAGCCCCGACCCCTTCGCCAATTTACGGTGAAAAATGAGCACAAGTCGAAAATCTTAATGGGACAATTAGTCTCGTTTTTGGTAGATTTACGCAGCCACTTGGAGCCCTGCTCTGACGTTACATCCTCGCTCCAATCCAAGGGTACACAACGCAGGTTGAACTGAGGAGAGAGGGATGGAGAGAGAGATGGAGAGAGAGATTGGATCCTGTAGTTACCTTGGGCACAGGCAGGTGGGTGAGTGGGAGAGACGCCCGCGGGGTCTCGGTCACCTGTCGGCCCCTCGGAGGGTGCCTGTGGCCCCGGGACCCTCACCTCGGCCCCCTCCACCTACACGGCCCAAAACACACACAGAGGACAATAACCCCTTGACGCTAAACACACAGAGAGAGAGACAGAGATAGACATAGAGACAGAGGCAGAGAGACAGAGAGAGACAGAGAGTGAGCAAGAGAGAGAGAGAGCAACAGAGAGACAGAGAGAGACAAAGAGAGAGACAGAGAGCGAGACAGAGAGCGAGAGATAGAGACAGAGAGACAGAGAGAGAGAGACCGAGACAGAGAGCGAGAGAGAGAGAGCAAGAGAGAGAAGAGAGAGAGACAGAGAGAGAGACAGAGAGAGAGACAGAGACAGAGAGCAAGAGAGAGCGAGAGAGCAAGAGAGAGAAAGACAGAGAGCGAGAGATAGAGAGACGGAGAGAGACAGAGAAAGAGAGCAAGAGAGAGCGAGAGAGCAAGAGAGAGAAAGACAGAGAGCGAGAGATAGAGAGAGCTGTGTGTCGTACCACCAGGGGCTTGCGGAGCCCCAGGGTCACGGGGGCCGGACGGGGCAGCCTTCAGCACCTCCACGGCCTGCTCCAGGCTGCAGGCGTCCAGCCGCGTGGCGTTGACAAACACCAGCTGGTCCCCCGGGAGCACGGTCCCGCCGCGCTCCGCCACGCCCCCGGGCACCAGCGAGCGCACCACGATGACGGAGCGAGAGGGGTCCACCGGATCCTGCGGGGGGGCGCCAGAGACCAGGGAGAGGAGAGGGAGACACAGGGAGAGGAGAGGTGGAGAAAGGAGATGAGTGGAGGAGAGGTGGAGAGGAGATGAGGGGAGGAGAGGTGGAGAGAGGAGATGAGGGGAGTAGAGGTGGAGAGGTGGAGAGAGGAGAGGTAGAGGAGAGGTGGAGAAGAGGTGGAGAGAGGAGAGGTAGAGAAGAGGTGGAGAGAGGAGAGGTAGAGGAGAGGTAGAGGAGAGGTGGAGAGAGGAGAGGTGGAGAAAGGAGAGGTGGAGAGGTAGAGGAGAGGCGATCGAGTAAATTAGAAGCCGTTTCCATAAACAGATACAGCACAGGATCATCAGACACCATCATCATCAGCGTTCAATACTTCACCACCACTGACCCCTGTGAAACATCTAATGACTCAAACTAACGGAGAGGGATGTGTGTGTGTGCGTGTGGAGGGGGGAGACAAGAGACATCTATTCTAGTCTTATTGCCTTCTGCCATCTCTCACTGCAGCCCTGACAGCGTGCGATGGGTCAGTGCACTAACAGTAACCACTTTGGCAGCGCAGGAAGTGTCCTTGAGCCAAGGCTGGACAGTAAAGCGTGAGAGGTCAGGGGCATGAGAGGTGAGGGTGCGTCGGAGGGGCAACCGTTGAAATCGGAGGGGAATCAACAGCAGACGGTGAACACACACCTACCGACACACACACACACACACAGTATTGGCCTACAACAGCAAACACGCTTCTCGAATGTTTAAACAAAAACGCAAGGCGACACAGAGAGAGCAGCACTGTAATCGCAAACAGGAAACGGGTAGAATTGGATGAGCGTGTGTGTCTCCTGCAGTCCAACCCCCCGCCGCCTCCTCCCCCCAGCCCTCTCCTCCGCCCAGCCCCCCCAGCCCTCTCCTCCACCTCCCCCCAGCCCCTCCCTCTCTCCCCCCAGCCCTCTCCTCCCCTCCCCCCAGCCCTCTCCTCCAGCCCAGCCCCCCAGCCCTCTCCTCCGCCCAGTCCCCTCCCCCCCCAGCCCTCTCCTCCCAGCCCCCCAGCTCCTCCACCAGCCCCCCCCCCGAGCCCTCTCCTCCACCCAGCCCCCCCCAGCCCTCCTCCTCACCCAGCCCCCCCAGCCCTCTCCTCCACCCCGCCCCCCCCAGCCCTCTCCTCCACCCAGCCCCCCCCAGCCCTCTCCTCCACCCGCCCCCCCAGCCCCTCCCACCCAGCCCCCCAGCCCTCTCCTCCACCCCCCCCCCCCCTCCCCAGCCCTCTCCTCCACCCAGCCCCCCCATCCATCTCATCCCCCCATCCCAAAGGACAGACAGGTGAATATACTGGAGGCCTCTACACAGCTCTTCCTGTCCAAGTGTCACAGGTATCAATCACCTACAAAGGCATGCCCGGCTGTAAAACTGCAATTCAGCACCAATTTGATGCCGAGGACAATATATTTGATGACCCATATGGACGGCTTTTAATGTGACGAGC